>NC_089766.1:26901164-27275374 GCF_040412425.1 Macrobrachium rosenbergii | reverse complement strand
TTTTATATATGTAACTTAACAAGTAATTACATTGCTGATTCCCACACTGACAGGAGGTGAGATGCATGAACAAATCTACCCCAAAACATTAATAGTGGTAATGAATTTGATAATAAAAAGGATTGCTAGCATTAAAAAATGCCTGTTGTTTCCTTACTTGATAAGGGAGCTGATGCAGGAAGGTACTGCCTCTATTGGCACTCTCCTTATCATATAGTGGAGCGGCGGTATAACTGAGGCTTGCCTACTATATTAGTGGGTACCTTGTAGCAAGGATGATTCCAATTGCTGACAGGGCAATAACGTTGCCCTGTCCAGAAGGACACAGCACAGAAAAACAACAATGAAATAAACGTCACCTAATACCATAAAAAGTTAAAAACCACTGCCCAACTACTTAACAACTGGAGGGCACTCCAGTACCTCTCTCTTCCTCATTTGGGCCTACAATCTCCGACAAGCTTTTAATTCCAAAGGAATGAGGCCATGGATTGAACTGGACTCATTCTTGGCTAGAAATCCCAAAGAGAAGGAACAGACAGCATTTTCTTGGGAAAACCCACTCTTTTGTCTATTGCATGGACCTCACTGATTCGTTTTGTGGTCACTAAAGCGACTAGACAGAGGTCTTTCTAGTTAGATCTCTCAGGAAATCGAATGCATAGGCTCAAATCGGGGACCAGACAACCATTCAAGGACCAAGCAAAGGTTCCATGGCACTACTGCTGCCTCTTTCTGTCTCGTAGTGTCAAACGATCTAATCAGATCAGATAAATCCTGATTAGAGGAAAGGTCCACTCCTCTGTGTCTGAAGACAGAGCTTAACATGGCACTATAACCCTTAAGATATGGTAGAAAGTCTGCTATTTCGGCTATAGATGTCTGAGAAGACAACACTCTGCACTTTCTGACCATTCTCTAAAAACTGTCCACTTAGCCTGATATACTTTATCAGAGGACTGTCCCCTGAATTTGGCAATAGCTTGTGAAGCCGATCTTGAAAACCCCTTCTTTCTAAGAAGTTTCCTGACAGTCTGTATCCTGTCAGGGCCAGAGTAGACAATCCCTGATGAAAATGCCAGAAGTGGGGTTGTTTTAGCAGATGAGGTTTTTGAGGTAGCAGCCTCAGAAATCTGCAAGGAGGTCGAGAAGACCCGGAAATCATTCCTTCATTGGCTAAAAGGAGGCCACTAGGATCATTGACAGGTTTTTGGCGAGTCTGGAATTTGTTGATCAACTGTCTTATCATGCTGAAGGTAGAAATGCATCATGGTGACTGTTTGACTAGTCCTGAAGCATGGCATCGGTTGCCCACGCTAAAGGATCCAGAACTGGCGAGCAAAACAGAGGAGAAGATGGTTTCTGGAAGTTGCGAACAGGTCTCACGACCGAGTCCCCACAACTTCCAAAGATCTGAGCAAACATGAGGATCCAGAGTCCACTCCGTGGTTAACACCTGTCTTCAGCAACTTAGCTTGTCCGCCAGAACGTTGAGCTTCCCTGAATGAAGCAAGTAAGAAGCTTGACTTGAAATTCTCTGCCCAAAGCAGAAGATCCCTTGCCATCTCGTAAAGGGAGAAAGTGTGTCCCCTCGGTTTTGATATACGCCAAGGCAGTCGTACTGTCGGAGTGCACTGTGATTGTCTTGTTGTACACTTTTTTTGGAAAATTGTAACCCCAGATGAACTGCCTTCAACTCCTTGACATTTATGCGCAAATTTCTTTGTTCCGGAGACCAAGTCCCTGAAATATTCTTTGTCTCCCAACAGAGCTCCCAACCTAGGTTCAACGTGTCTGAGAAGTCTAGGTTGGGGTTCAACGGAAAGAGATTTCTTCCCTTGCGACAACCTTCCTTCTAAGCTCCACTAACACAGATCCTCCTTTATCTCTGGGGTTACTTGGAACATGAAAGAGTCTGGGTATTTTTTCCTGTTCCAATTGATTCTTAAGAAGAATTGGAGTGATCTCATGAAGTCTGCCCACGAGTAAGAATTGTTCTGTGGACGATAACATCCTGAGAAGATTCATCCTTTCGTTGGCAGAGCACTGGTCCAGAAGAAGAAATCTGTGCACTATCTTGAGGCAAGCTGTATTCTCTTCGGTGAGGGAAAAACCTGAAAACTCTGAGTCTATTATCATCCCTACAAAGAATCTGTTGTGATGGAATCAACTGAGACTTCTGAATGTTGGTCATCAATCCCAGCTCCTGGGCTAGGAGAAGAGTCTTTTGAAGGTCCTCTGAACATTTCTCTTTCAATTGGGCCCAAAGTAGCCAATCATCCAAGTAAAGGGAGATCTTGATTCCCATCAGATGGAGCCATTTTGCTAAGGGAGCAAGCACTCTGATAAACACTTGAGGCGCCATCAATAACCCAAAACAGAGTGGGAAACTAGAACACTTTGTTCCCAAACACGAACCTCAGAAACTTTGTCAATTCCCAATGTACTGGGACATGGAACTACACATCCTGCATGTATATAGATGTCACCCAGTCTTCCTGGCAAATGGATAACATGACAGTTCAATTTGTCTCAAACTTGAACTTTGTCTTCTCAACGAAGACATTCAATGCGCTGATGTTCAGGACAGGCCTCCAGCCCTCTGGCTTTGGGCACCACAAAAAAAACGATTGTAGAACCCCAGGAGCCCATATTCTCAACTAATTCTATCGCCCCTTCTTGAGAAGGACGACACACTACTTCTGAGAGGGCCAAAGACTTCTTCTCGAGCCTTTGGAGTATGATGACAATGTTATTGGAGAGCTGCTTAAAGGTGGCTTTTCTTTGAAGGGGATAGAATAGCCTTCCTCAGAACATTGACAATTCAGGGCTTTGCCCCTCCTCTCTCCACTTCTCCCAGAAGAGAAGGAGCCTGGCTCTCACAGAAGTTCAGTAAGACGAAATTCTCACTTGTGAGAGAAGAATGGGATGAGGATCTCTTAATGGCTCTGGAGACAAATCTGCTGGACAAACAGGATCTAGAAAGGGATCTTTGTCTGCTGCCACAAAAGGTTGAGTCTGCAGCAGGGAGACTGTCCTGGGGGGTATGAGCAGGTATCTCCTTAGGTCACCTAGAGGATTGGGCAAGAAGATCTTGCATATTCTTCTTCTGAAGATCCAAAGAAACCTCAGAACTGTACCCTGGGAACAGGTGATGATGATCCAGTGGGGAAAACAGAAGGGCCGACTTCTGGGAGGGAGCCACTCCCCAGAGGTGTAGGAACATCACAGATCTCTCTTCTTTAAAACTCCCATTGTGTAAAGGGAAACTAATTCCTGGGAACCGTCCCTGATTCCTTTATTGATACACAAGAGGATCCCCAGCAAGTCGGAGGCACTATCTTCAGGAATAGTAGGGCAGTCCTTAATCTTACGGGCAAGAAAGCCCACTGCCCAATCAAGAAAACTCAACACTTCGAATACCTTAAACAAGTTTTTAAGAAGGTGTGAGAGCTCCGTCGAACTGAACATGATCTTCGCTGAAGCAAAGGCAGATCTACAAGAGGAATCGATCAACCCAGAGAAGTCTCCCTGGGAGGAGGCAGAAACTCCCAGAGAAGGAGCTTCCCCTGTGGCATAAGATAGCTGCCTCCTCTTGGACAATCTAGGAGGGGGAGGCTGAAAATGGCTCTACCTTGTTCCCTCTTCTCTGCTAGCCATCCCTCAATAACACCGAAGGCTTTCTTGGCAGAAGAAGAAAGCATTAACTTGGGTAGTCTTGAAGACTTGAAGACTGTGACTCCTTAAGAAAAGTCGACGTGGGTGAAGAAGGAGCTGCAGGAGAAAAGCAATTTGGGAAGATAGCAAGAAGATACCTTAGCAGCGATGCATAAGCTGAAGGACGAGCATCTTTGAGCGATAACTTCTTCTTTCCGTCTGAGGATACAGGAGACAAAGCCAAGCCCGTAGGTTGGGGGTTGACGGAGCCTTCTTCAACAGGCTCAAAATACTGTCAAGCTTGCTCTAAATCGGGTCTACCACCGAGGGTGCTTGCTTGCTAGAAGAGGGTAAAGCCTGAGGTGAGGAAGTTTGAGACACAGAAGAATGTCCAACTGCTCGGGAACAATAACAGCTGAAGGAGTCAAAGCGTCGGCAGCATAAGCACGGTGACGCTCTGGTACCAACGAAGATCGGGCGCCACTGGGCGCCATCTTAATTGGCGTCCATGAATCAGAGTGGACAGTCGAATGAGGGCACTCGGGTGCTCTGACACAGCTGCGTGAGAAGGAGCCAACAAGCACCAAGACAATTTCAGGCGCTCGCAGTCCAGGAGCTTCCAACACCGCAGGGCAATGGAGCCAGAGGAGTTTCAGGTGCAAGAGGACGTTCAGAAGAAGACGCCTTAAACAAAGAGCACTTATAAGAAGCAGGATACTTGGAAGCTGCTCTCTGACTCCTATCATGGGAGGAACAACAGGAAAACCTGCATTCGGACTGTCCCAATGACGGCAAGACGGGAGAGGACTGCAAACAGGTTCCTTGAATTTCTTACACTGTACTGGAGGAGAACGAGACATCACCCATACGCCTTTTCAAAATGCCATTGGCGTCTGGGAGAGGAATCACCTGAGCTAGATGAAAGACGATGCATGTCCAGGGTACGCCATTCCAGCGGCATTTGGCTGCAACCTGGGATTCAACAACAGGTTCAACTGAGGGGGTGACTACCCATGGGCAGACCCCACCGACCTCCTTAGGCTACCATTTTGACTCCTCCCAGGTTGAGGGGAGGTAGGACATTGACCTTTGCCTTGGAGAATCGGCGGGACAGGCAGCCACCTCCTCCACCAACACATTGCTGACACTAGGCACAATCATGCACTCCACTGACACTGCACTGGCACTAGGAGCAACAGGGTGCTCTGAATCACTCTTATTATCCAGAAGGACCTTAACCAAAGAGGCTAATTGCACAATAGATTCAACAATCAATTCTGAACCTTTTATTAATTTTACACTCAAGGCTGGCAATGGTATTGGGTTTTTGGAAGTGAGAGAGCCGGGTAAAGGTGCGGGTTGCATAGCAAGAGAACTGAGTACAGAATCAACAGAAATAACAGGAATGTCAATCTCGGCATTAGCATCATCAATATCATGATCAACAGGAAATCCTTGACAGCTAAAGACTTACTAATCTGTCAGGCTGTGGCTTTTCTTTTTATCTCTAGCCAGTTTGTTTAAAATGAGATCTTAAGGTCTTCTTACTGTCCCAGCCTACACATTCATTACATCGTAAGTCTTCTGAACAAATTTGTCCCCTACAATCCATGCAGATAGAATGTGAATCGTAACTTTCTTAGTCAACACGTCTTATTGCAGCCTTTGCTGCAATATCTAAAGCTAGTCGAACTTGAGTCTGACATTTGGAAAAAACAAGTCAACTACTGTAAAGTCACAACCAGTACATAAGGAAAGTCGTTATAATCACAATAAAAGTAAAAAACAGTGTCTAACTATATCTAATAATGCTGAAAGGCTATCAAAGCAAGAATGCTTCACCAAATACGATGAGAAATCAATAGGAAAGACGAATTTCAAAATCAGAGCTTCTGCTAAAAGCTGGTGTACAGCCATTAGCCGGCAGAAACAAACTGAATACTTTTGTTAGTTGTTCCTATCTTACCCCAAAAGTGGGTGGGGGTTACAAGTAGTCAACTAGCCTAACAAAATAGCCAAACCAACGAATTTCAAAATTTTTAGCTGCCAGTTAATAGAAACTATAGCAATGTAATTACTTGGCAAGTTACTTATATAAAAAGAAATTTTATTCTACTACTGCATATGAATAAACATAAGGATGCTCTAGAATCCCAAAAAATCCAGATGTGGTTCCAAGCATCTGAAGGCCATTGTTTACCATAAGTTATGAGGAACCCTGTTTGCACTTGCAACCATACTTTATTTGGCATTGTACATACAGGATTAAAATTTTGTTGAAATACATAAACCTGTAATGCATTATAAAGATACTGTACACCAAAAACAGTTTTTAATAAATTCACCAACATGTAAACAGGACAAAAGTATTGCCACAATAATGAGGTATATTTCTTCACCTTTTAAAATGACATTTTCATAATGAAATTAAGTTTCATATATACTTACCAAGTAATTACTTGTAACAGTCTTTAAAAATTTGCTGTAGTGCATCATTGTTTTTGTGTAGGTGACAGTTTCTGCCCACTATCGGAGCACCCGGGAAACAACCTCATTAAGCTCAATTTGTTTGTGCCCTTATGTACATAAGAGGGGATGAGGGTGGGCTCCGACTCTGTAATTACTTGTTAAGTATATATGAATCTTAATTTTATTATGAAAATGTAATTTTCATATAAGTAACTTACCAAATATTTACATAGCTGAATCCAACATTGAATGGAGGTGGGATATATGGACATATTCTACTCCAAAACATTAAAGCATGATAATGACTTTGAAACAGAAAATTTTGTCAGCATTGATACAATGCTTGTTGATTCCTCACCTGGTAAGAGAGCTACTGCAGGTGAATACTGCCTCTGGTTGGTGCTCATCTTAGCCTGTAGTGATGTGGTGGTTGAGCCATGGGTTGCCTCTACTTAAGTGGGAGCTTTGCAACAGAGAATAGGCCTGATGGCTAGCAGAGCATATGAAAGTGCCCTTGCCCTGGGAGCAGTACCAAATTTAAAAACAACCAGACAATACTGTCACCTACTCTGAAAACACCACAACCCATCCACTAAGACTGGAGGGTACTCAAGGTACACTGTACCCCAGGCTCCCCAAAAAGTTGAAAACCCTACACCAAGGCGAAAGGATAGTAGGAGAAAAAGTGCTTCCTATGAATCCTCACCCAATACCATGCCAGCCACTGATAATGGTCCCAAGGTACTGCAATTATCAAACACTTTCCACCTCCCTCAAATAGTGAGATGCAAAAATAGATTTACACTTCAAGTAGGTCAACTGAAGAACAGAAGAGAGGGACATAATGTGCCTGAACACTAAAGTGGTAGCTGTTGCTCTGACTTCATGAGCTTTCAATTTAAAAGTAGGCAACATGTCTTCCTGGATTTGTGAATGTGCCTCCAAAATCAAGTCCCTCAGGAAGAACGACAAGGCATTCTTAGACAGAGGATGAGAAGGGTTCTTAACTGAACATCAGAGGTTAATGGATGGACCACTGATATTTTCTGTCCTACTCAGATACTGTAGTACCTCAGAGCTCTTACAGGACAGTGTACTCTCTCTTCTCCCCTGGAACCAAGGATGTCCATTAAATTCTTAATGGTAAAAGAACGAGGCCAGGGCTTGGATGGGTACTCGTTCTTAGCCAAAAAACCTAGGGTAAAGGCACAAACTACATCCCCTTGGGAAAAATCTACCTTTTATCAATGGCTTGAATTTCATTAATGCATTTAGCAGTAGCTAATGCAAAGAGGAAGAGTGTCTACGAGTGAGGTTCCTAAGAGAGGTGGAATGAAGGGGGTTCAAAAGAAGGACCTGCCGGCCACTTCAAGACTACATCCAGGTTGCAAGAAACCACAGATTGTCCTTCCTCTGCTTTGACGTTAACGTCCAAATTTGACGAAGATCCAGGCCTCTGTGTTTAAAAACAGCTAAGCATAGCTTGATGCCCCTTAATGGTGGAGGAAGACAAATTCCTAGAATTCCTCAGATATAGGAGGAAATCAGCAATCTGCTTTATATATATCTCAGAAGAAGAGACATTGTGCCTGAGGCACCATCAGCAAAAGACTGCCCACTTGACCTGGTAGACAGGGCTAGAAGACTTTTGCCTGCATCTTGCAATAGCCTCTGCAGCTCCCCTTGAAAAGCCTTTTGCTCTGACAAGCTTGCAGACAGTTTGAAGCCTGTCAGAGCAAGAGCAGACAACCCTTAGTGGTGGCTTCAGAAGTGGGGTTGTTTGAGTAAAGACTGTTTTTGGGGAAGGAGTCATGGAAAATCCACCAATAACCGCAGAAGGTCCGGGAACCATTCCTTCAGGGGCCAAAACAGGGCTATGAGAGTCATAGTTGGATTGTGGTGGGCTTGAAATTTGTTTATCACCTCCCTGATCATGCTGAAGGGAGGAAAAGCATACAGAGCCAGATTGGACCAGTCTTGCAGCATGGCGTCTGTTGCTCATGCAAGAGGATCTGGGGCTGGAGAGCAAAAGAGAGGAAGACGATGGTTCTTGGAGGTGGCAAACAGGTCTAATGCTGGTTTGCCCCACAGTTTTCAAAGATCTAGACAGGCCAGAGGATCCAAGGTCCACTTGGTAGGAAGGACCTGCTTCCGACGGCTCAGTTCGTCCGCCAAAACATTCAATTTTCCCTGGATAAACTGGGTGACCAGAGTCACTTGATTTTGATCCACCCATAAGAGTAGGTCTCTTGCTGCCTCGCAGAGAGAAAAGGAATGAGTGCTGTCTTGTTTCCAGGTGTATGCTAAGGCTGTGGCATTGTCCGTGTTGTGGACCAAGGTCGAGAAAAACTAAAGGCCTAAATGAACCGCTTTCAGTTCTCTGACATTTATATGTAGATTTTGTTGCTCTGGGGTCCACGTGCCAGATACATCCTGATTTCCCAGAAGGGCTTCCCAGCCTAAGTCCGAGGCATCTGAGTAAAAGTCTAGGTCAGGGTTCAGAGGTTGAAGGGACTTCCCTTCTGATAGTCTTTCTTCAGACAGCCACCACTGCAGGTCAACTTTGATCTCCAAAGTACAGTAAGTGTCTGGCTGTGTTTTCCTGTCCCAGTTGGCCTTTAGAAAGAATTGGAGAACTCTCATATGTAGTCTGCCCCATTTTTTGACAAATATCTCTATGGATGCCAACATCCCCAGCAGGCTCATCCATTGTTGAGCCAAGCAAGATGAAAGGGATATAAACCTGTGTACTATCTGAAGACAGCTAGAAATTCTCTTGGGAGACAGAAAAGCCCAAAAAGTCAGAGTTAAGAGTCATCTCCAAATACAGGATCTCTTGGGACGGGGTCAACTGAGACTTCTGTAGATTGAAAAGAAGGCCCAGTTCCTTGGCAAACCTTGTGCAAGTCCTTCATGCACTTTTCCTTTGACGGGGATCAAAGCAGCTGATCGTCCAGATACAGAATTATGTTGATCCCTATCAAGTGAATCCATTTTGAGAGAGGAGTGAGGACTTGAGTGAACACTTAAGGGACCGTTAAAAGACCGAAGCAAAGGGCCCAAAACTGACATACTTTGTCCTGATAAACGAACCTTAGATGCTTCCTGGAGTCTGGATGGATTGGAATGTGGAAGTATGCAGCCTGCATGTCTAACGTTATCATCCAGTCACCCTGGTGAATGGATGAAAGGACTGAATGGTTCATCTTCATCTTGAATTACGTCTTCCGGACAAAATGATTGTGGGGGCTTACATCTAAGACTGATCTCCTGCCCCGATGTTTTCGGAACCACGAAGAGATGGTTGTAAAAGCCCTATGTGTTGGTATTCTTGACTTCCTCTATGGCCCTCTTTTGGAGGAGGGAGGAAACTTCCTCCAAAGGGCCGAATGTCTCTCTGAGCCTCTTGATTAAGCTGACAATGCGATGGGAGAAGAGACTAACGGTGGGCTCTTCCGGAACAGAATGGTGTAACTCACCTTCAGAACCTTGATGATCCACAGCTCTGCTCCTCTGATCAGCCACTTTTCCCCAAACTCCAGGAGTCTAGCTCCTACCAGCACATGAAGGACTTCACTTTCACTTTTTGGGCACTACCTTTGTTGAACCCTTCTTAATGGACCTTGCCGTGAAATGTACATTGGAGCGGGTCCTAAACTGATATCTAGGTCTACCTCCATGAAAGAGCTGCTGCTGGAGGAGAGAGGCTGTCTTGGGTGCAAAGGCAGGTGAATTCTTGGGGCACTTGGAGGATTGAGCCAACAGATCTTGTGTTGACTTCTTCTGAAGATCGGACGCAATTTCCTTAACAGTGTCCTGCGGAAAGAGGTGAAGTTTGTCTAGAGGAGAAAATAAAATGGCCAATTTCTGCAGCTGAGTGACTCCCTTAGTAGTAAAGGAGCATCAGAGCTCTCTCCTAAAGTACTCCCAATGTGAATAGAGTGGAAAGCTCTAGAGAGCCATCTCTAATGGCCTTCTCCGCACAGGACAAGACTACTAGCCAGTCCAAGGCGATGTCTCCCGATAAATCTTGGAAGTCCTCAATCTTCTTAGCCAGAGCTACCACTGTCCAGTCAAGAAAGCTTAAAACTTCAAAAACCATGACAAGATCCTTAACAAGGTGATCTAGTTCCGTCAACGAAAACATTATCTTCGCTAATGAGAACGCAGAATGTCAATAAGAGTCGATGAGGCCAGAGAAGTCCCCTTGGGAGGAGGCAGCAACTCCCAAGGAAGGAGCTTTCCCAGTGACGTATGATAAATATCTCCTACGAACTTAGCGAAAGGGAGGAAAGACGTATGATAAATATCTCCTACGAACTTAGCGAAAGGGAGGAAAGACGTATGATAAATATCTCCTACGAACTTAGCGAAAGGGAGGAAAGAAGATGCTTTCCCTTGCTCCCTTTGCACTGAAAGCCAATCTCCCATCTCCCTGAGAGATTTCTTGGAGGATGAAAGTACAGCCAGACCCCAGTTATTGGCGGGGGTTCTGTTCCCGATGGCGTGACGATAAGTGAAAATCGCCAATAACCGAATATCGGCGATAATAGCGCCGATCCCCAGTTATCGGTGCCGATCCCCAGTTATTGGCACTGATAACCGGTGATTATTGGCACCAAAAATCCAGTTATTGTTGTTGCTAGACAAGTGCCATAAAACCGGATCGCCAATAACCGAGGCCGCCAATAACTGGGTACTGCCTGTACCATCTTGGGGAGTCTAGTCCTGTTGTCTGGATGACTCCTCATAAAAAAAGTCGAGGCAGGCAAGACCGGGGCAGCTAGGGAGAAAAAGGTGGGGAAGTTCACCAAAAGATACTGAAGAAGAGCTGAATAGGAAGGAGGAGGAGCAGATTCTTGACTGACCTCCTCTTCTGAGGAGACTGGGGACAGGATAGCATCATGAGAAGTCTTGGAAGCAAAGGGAGCTTTCTTCAGTAAGCTCATTATTTCAGCTAATTGTTGCTCAATAGGAGCCAATGATGGTTCATCTTGATCAAAAGGTGATGTAGACCATGGTCTCTGAACCAACTGAAGAGGAGAAACACGTCTGGGAGCAGGCGCTTGGCGCTCAGAGGCAGGTGTCAGGTACTGAGGAATTGGCGCTGTGCTTTCGGGAGCTGGCACCAGGCGCTCGGGAGATGATGCCGGACACTTGGGAAGTGGCAAAGATAAGCCAGATGTTTGGTCGATGATGCTGGGCGCCTATGAGAGGACACTGGGTGCTTGGGAGCCAGGAGAGGGCACTCAGTGGATGGGCTCTCAGGTGAGAAGGCCTCTGGACTGTCCCATGTAGCTACAGCGTAACTACAAGAAGGCTGTGGGCTAGTACTGGTCTTATCATACTGGCAGTAGGTCTGAACGCTGACCCACACCCTCTGAAGGGCACTTTAGCAGTCATGAAGCATCCAGATAATGTTTCCTGCGCCTCCTGTCCATTTCGGAATACTGTAATTGGAACTTGGAGACGTGATGCACTCCTGAAGAGACACCTTTCCAATGGCTGCCTGTCAACACCTGGGATCGTGCAACAGGCTCGACTGAGGGAGCGACTACCTGTGGGTAAACCCCATCGGCCACCCTTGGAATTCGTTTATGTCTTCTCCCAGGTTCAGGGGAGTATGACAGGGACCTTCGTCTAGAGAACCAATGGGACAGATAGCCACTTCCTCCATTTGCACTAACTGTCACTCACCACTTTTTCGGCGAACACTTTATCCATAATCATTCTCAGCGACTCTCCCAATTCTGCCACTATACTAATGAACCGAGATTCGAAACTGGCAATGGTATATGTGTCGGAAGCAAGGGAGCCAGGAACGGGAGTAGGTGGTTGAATAGTAGGAGGGCCAGTGCTAGGAGAAAAAGCAGGAATAGGAGAAGGAAGAGCAAGACTAACTACTAAACCAGGTTTAGGTGTAGTTTCTAGGCTAAGTGACCGCCTCTCAGCTCTAGAAGCACTTTCCTCTTCCTACCCCTCTCCAATTCATCTAATTGCAACTTAAGCACTTTCCACTGCTTCTCATCCCAAGAAAAACATTCATCACAAGTTTTCTCCTTACTACATTCTTGCCCCCTACATTTACTGTATATTGAATAAGAATCATAACAAGATTTTGTTAACCTAGTTCAGTTAACCTAGTTTACACCCTTTGCTGCAATGGCGAAAACTATAAGTGCTGCAATCACACTTAATTCTACAAAAAACTTTGCTAACTATCCAAAAAAGCTAATAAGTTGACAAAAACTTGTTGGCTACCGAAACAAAGCAACTGTACATCACCAAAATACAACTGAAAACTTGTGAGCAAAACTGCTGCAATGGAGCCGATGTGTACGATGAGCCAGCAGAGGCAAAATTGAGCTTACCTGCCAAGTTGTTTCTCTGGGTGCTCCGATGGTGGGCAGGGCTTGTCACCTACACAAAAACAATAGAAGCACTTCTGCAAATTTTTAAATGGCTGCCACATGAGTAGAAGTGTTAGCTATGCTATTACTTGGTAAGTTACTTATATGAAATAATGTACCTGTACTAATCATTTACATAAAATATAAATTACGAGAGTCACAGCACTTTCTAAAATCCTTTTGCCTCTACCAGTGTGCACAGAATTGATTTGGTTTTATAAAATTTAGGTTTTCAAGCTAAACACCAAGGCATTTTCACTGGGGCACACAGAATGAGTGATAGCCACGACAAAGTACAGTACCTCATTTTATTACACCAGTGCAGTCTTGCAACAGCTTTGGAAAACAAGCCCACTGAATTAATAAACGAAGAAATTAAGGGGTGAAAAGTACAATACTGTATATCTTTCTCTGTCAGGTCCAACCCTAATTTTTAACAATAAGCTCATGTAGATCTGTGGCTAGAACTATATTTACATAAATTACGGTACAGTACTTACTCTTGCAAGCAGAATGTTGATGAGGAGAACCAAGTGTGACACGAGCGTTAGAAACCGTGCAGGAATAAGTCCTGTTATTCTCATTTTGATATCAAATTTACGACGCTGATCCCTTCAGTTATTTTTTGTTACAGCACCATTCATTTAGGACAGAAGTATCTAACACCAGTGTCATCTAAATGGGCATCTGTTTGAAACTATACATCTGGTGCCAGATTTTGCCTGCAGAAAGAAGAATTAAAGACCATGTTCAGAAGTCTTGCATGCTTTTGTTCGTGTCTTGTCACCTGACTGGCAAATTTCCTTTTTTGTCTAAAACTTCTATACACATCAACATTAGTTACAATATCACCTACGGTGAAAAGGGATAGTTTAGATAAATATACACAAAAATTATTTAGTGGCATGCCAAAGACCAAAAAAAAAAAAAGCCAGTTAGGAAACAAAAGTTATGAAACAGCTTCCAAGGACAAGCAATTGGATCAAGGTTCATATCTTGTTTCATCATATACTACAGAAATATACATTGAAAAATGACCCTATCCAACCTCAACTATATATTCTCATCTAGTAAGGACAAATGAGTACCCTCAAAGCATGACTGGTAATCTTTCTGGCAGTCTGCATTCAGACAAGATGGTGAATATAAAATAAATCAACCCCTTCATGAAAATTCAAATGATTTCTAATAAATTATAGATTTTTAAAAATCTTTGTGAAAAAATGGGGAATGTTTCAAACTAGAATAGCCAAGTAAAGTACAGTATACTTAACAATTAATGAGGTGGCCACTAATGTGGGGTGGTAATCAAGTAACCATTGCTAGCTGGGTGTGACTAATTCTCCGATGAGACCATAATGCTGTACTTCTGAGTAGGTTTTTAATGTACTGAAGTGTGCTAATCTTACTGTGGGCTTAACGTTACAAAAAGTCTACCATTTACTCGCTGACATACTTACAACATAGCTCTGGCTGTTTTATTTGTATCACCATTTCCTGAAATGCTACTCCATATGAGTGGGGATCTAGCAGAGTTCAACATTTTATACTAAAATCTTTAACTCTAAGGAAAGAGTTAGGATAAAATTTTTGAAATACCTATCTAGTACAGCTAAAATCATGGAAAATATATAAATTTTTAAGGTAGTTTGTATTTTTCCTACCTACATATACAACCCAGAATCATTTATGCAAAACTATTCGTCTCTCACCTAATGTCTCCAAGCACTTTTTCTTCAGCCTCAGGGACCTTAAAGAGGGTGATTGAGGTGGGAACTGCGATAAAAGGCTTAGGTTTGTATACTCTTGAAAAATACAAATTATCTAAAAGATTTTATATCTGTCCCTACAGAAATACACATCACTGCCTTTTATGTAGGAGGCTAATTCTTTAGGAAAGCTCATGTCTGCCAAGTGAGTGGAAATTTAAAACACCCAAGAAATGTCACAATCTCAGTCATGAAAGTGAGCAAGGGATGCAATGACCCCTGTAACCTCTTACTTGGTCTGACAGAGATGATGGAGCATTAGGGCCCTGGGTCTGAGAGAAGGTGAAGATCCTTGCTCAATTAAGAAAACATTACAGTGGGTCCCTGGTAATTGCAGGGGTTAGGGGCCACACAACCACCGGTGTTAAGCAAAAATCTACGATAAGTTGGAACACCCGTCTTAAAATGCTTATAACTGCCTGCTTTAGTTGTTTAAACACCAAAGACCTCCCTCTAAAAATGCTTATAACTGCCTATTTTAATAGTTCAAACACCATATATACCTTAAACTATCATTCTAAAACCCTTTATCATAATTTCAAAGTCATCCTACAACATTACCCTTAAAAATATATGACTTACAGCTACATGTCAAAACTAAACTCAAGTCCCTCCTACATTCATACACATCCATTTTCTTTCATACAGAACTGAAGCTGTCCTATTTTCTTTTTTCAGATAGGGGAAACAGCAAGTTCACAAGTAGAGTTAAACATTTTACAGTATGTACTTAAATATCTAAATATGCATGGAAAAAATTACCAAATTATAAATGTAATCAACAGTGTTAAAATAGTCTTTTGTGTATGCACATGTTACAATGATTTACTAATTTTCAAATATTAATGTTAATGTAAACACAGCAAAATATTGATAAAATGTTATTTCACTTATGGGATCCATTTGTACTATACAGTATTATAATAATCTGTTATCATCGTATTATGTATACTGTATTCAAAATTGATCGTCCCAACATTTGTAACATTTATGTTCAGAGAATCAGCTGATTGAGCCTGCCACTGAAGAACTAGAAAAATAAGTTTTTAGTTGCTAAAAGAAACAAATGTATTAATGGAATTATTTTTAATTTTGTACATACAATTTTATGATAAAAGTACAGTAATTCATATTCCATTAAGAGAGAGAGAGAGAGAGAGAGAGAGAGAACTGGTGTTTACAACTGAAGTCTCAGCACAGTAGCTGGGGACAAGACTTGACTTGACAAGCTGGGGAGGAGAGTACAGTATAACCTTGTGTTGCTTACGTATGAAATTCAGCGGTGATTAGAGATGAAACATCAACAGTGATCAAATATTCACTTGTGTACTGTTATAATATGTGTGATAATCATAGAGTCAACTAAACTTGTAAAAAAGTACAGTTCAGTAAATCAAAGAAAAAATATGGCAACATGTACCTACAGTAAAAACAATTACAAATGTCAGGACGATCTTTTTTTTTTATACACATTACGATAATACATCAATATAACAGAGTATAAATGGACTCTGTAAGTGATAACATTTTATTGATATTTTGCTGTTTTTCATTAAAGGATATGTATACAGAGAGAGAGAGAGAGAGAGAGAGAGAGAGAGAGAGAGAGAGAGAGAGAGAGAGAGAGAGAGAGAGAGAGAGAGAGAGAGAGAGAGAGAGAGCCTTACCTTACACCTTACAGACCTTACACTTGTCGGGTTGCCCCAGGTCCCTCAGTGTGAGGCGCTTTGATGTCTACCAGAGAGTTGCTAACGCATCTTCCGGTATATTTTGCATCTTCCAGTCTTGGATGGTCTGGGATGCATCTTAGATATTTGTCGAGCTTATTCTTAAACACATCTACGCTCACTCCTGTTATGTTCCTCAGATGAGCTGGTAGCGCATTGAATAGACGCTGCATTATCGATGCTGGTGCGTGGTATAGTTTTTGGCACTATTAATCTACCTCTGCTTGCTCTTTTTGATAATTTTAGTTCCATGATGTTTTCGGTAATTCCTTCTATCTGTTTCCATGCTTGAATTACCGTGTAGCGTTCTCTTCTCCTTTCAAGACTATATAAATTTAAGAATTGTAGTCTTTCCCAGTAGTCAAGGTCCTTAACTTCTTCTGTTCTAGCTGTAAATGACCTTTGTACACTCTCTCTATTTGTGCAATATCCTTTTTGTAGTGTGGGTACCATATTATATTGCAATATTCAAGTGGACTACGTAAAGTACGTTTTATAAAAGCATAATCATGTGTTCAGCTTTTCTTGTTTTGAAGTGCCGGAACAACATTCCCATTTTTGCTTTGCATTTTGCCAATAGAATTGCTATTTGATCATTGCATAACATATTCCTATTCAACATCACACCAAGGTCTTTAACTGCTTCCTTGTTTGTGATTGTCTCATTATTAGGTCCTTTATATGCATATAGCATTCCTACTTTATCACCATAGTTCACTGATTCAAATTTATCAGAGTTAAATACCATCCTATTTATCTCTGCCCATTTATATATTTTGTTTAGGTCTCTTTGTAGCGAGCTCCTATCTTCATCACAAGCAATTTCTCTACTTATTCTTGTGTCATCTGCGAAACTTCTTACTACTGAGTCCTTAACATTACTGTCTATGTCTGCAATCATAATCACAAACAGCAATGCAGCTAACACCGTACCCTGTGGTACACCGATATTACCGTAGCTTCATCCGATTTCTCATCGTTTGCAATCACTATCTGTTTTCTGTTTTGCAAAAATTCTTTTATCCATCTTCCTACTTTGTCAAAAATGTTATGTTTTCTCATTTTTTTCACTAATATATTATGATCTACCTTGTCAAAAGCTTTTGCAAAGTCTAGGTAAACCACATCTGTATCTTTTTCATTTATCATATTTTTATATATGCTTTCATGGTGGACTAACAGTTGGGTTTGTGTACTTTTTCCGGGTACAAAACCATGTTGTCCTATATTGAACAATCTATTTTTCATTAAATGTTTCATTATATTTTTTTTCAATACCCTTTCATATACTTTCATAATATGAGATGTCAGACTCACAGGCCTATAATTACTTGCCTCTAGTCTTGAACCACTTTTGAAAGTAGGAGTATATATGCTAATTTATGCTCATCATAAATCTTGCCTGTATCTATACTTTGTCTTAATAATATTGCTAGCGGCTTTGCGATTGAATGAACCACTTTCTTTAACAATATGGCAGGTACTCCATCTGGTCCTGCTGCTGATCCATTTTTAATTTCATTAATAGCCTGCACAATATCAGCTTCTGTAATATCTATATCTGATAAGTATTCAGTATTTTCATCTCTTATTTCTGTATCATTATCTTCATTGTCAATTATAGGTGTAAATTCACTCTTATATCTTTCTGCTAATATGTTACATATTTCCTTTTTTCATTCGTTAATCGCCCTTCAATTCTTAGAGGGCCTATTTCTACTCTTATTTTATTCATCTTTTTGCATATGAATAAAAATTTTAGGGTTTTGCTTGATATTTTGTAGTGTCATTTCTTCTAGGTTCCATTTTTCATTTTCTTTTGATTGTATAATCTTTTGTTCTGCATTTTCTATCTTACTTTTTAGTTCCATCACTTTCCATGCAGTCTTTTCTTTGCAAGAGCTTTTTCCACTTTCTAATTTTCTGAACAAGATCCTTCTGTCTCTTGGAATTCGTGACTGATGATTACTTTTTCTTCGGTATATATTTTTCCACTATTTCCTCTAATATTTTATATAATATATCGGTATTTACCTGTATATCATCACTTACAAATATGTTTTCCCATTCTTTGTTTAATTCTTCATTTATTTTTGACCAATTTATATTCTTACTATAGAAATTGTATTTTCCATATCCTTCCCATTTTTTCGTCTCTTGCTTTTTTCCCTGTTTTCGATGTTCTGGAACGGACTGTTAGTTCTATGACATTATGGTCCGAAATACTCGTGTTATATACTATTATTTCTTTAACATAGTTCACCTCATTCACAAATACTAGGTCTAAAATATTATCCTTTCTTGTTGGTAGGTGATTTATTTGCTGAATGTTATGTTCTATTAGCATATCTAATAGCTTTTCAAATTGCCTCTTATCTTCTGCACTACTATTGCTCTCTTTTTATATGTATAAATACAACCACAGTCTCCTATTCGTTCTTTCCATTCTACAAAAGGAAAGTTAAAGTCTCCGGTTAGGAGTATAGTCCAGTCCTTGTGATTTCTACATATTTCATCCAATTTTTCAATTATTATGTCAAACTCTTTTAGTATTAGGGGTCTATATATTACAATGTTCACTAATTTTTCAGATTCAAATTCTACCGCTTATTAATTCACATTCTGTGTTACTATATTTCTCACAGATTTTTCCTTGATTGGCATCTCTCCCATATATCGCAGTTCCCCTGATTTCTATTTTTCTATCTGATCTATAAGTTTGGAAACCCTTTATCTGGTCATCATTACCAGTCTCTTGGGAATACCAGGTTTCACTTATATTCAATATTTCTATTTTTTCATTTTGGGTTAGTTCTTCTAAGAACTCTATCTTTCTTTTGAGTTACTCGAAACTAAAACCCTGCGTTCATCACTATGATGGTTTGCATGATTATCTCCATTATCTAATATGGGTAATAATACGGATTTTCCCGTCTCTTTCCTGTTCTGATATGTTGATCTTTTTTCATTTCCAGAAATTCGTACATTAAAAATCCAACTTTTCCATTGTATTTGTTCTTCCAGCTTCATATTTATTCACTTTGTGCATAAACCTGCACTTATCTCCATATCTGCACCATCCCCAGCATCATAGATACATTGCTTGTTCCTTGTGCTATATCTAGGTGCTGATGCTCATATCGTGGTGCTGACATTTCATAATGTGTTGTTGGCTTGCTTTTTGCCTTCATCACATGATCTTTGTTCTTTTTCTTTATTTGTTTCATTTTTACCTTGGTTTTTTATATGTATTTGATTTTGATTTTGGTTTTTCATGGCTACAGGATGCATGTACCTACATTTCTTATTAAACCTACATCCATTTCCTTCTTTCCAGTTTCTACATATTTTTGGATGTAGATCGCTGCATTCCTCTTCATAGCCATCTAGATATGCACATTTGCCATAGATCTCATAATTGTAACATATCTTGGGATGTTTGTAATAACATCTTTCACCAAACCTGCAATTCCCTCTTTTCAAAAGGGTGGATACTGTGTCTTTCTTTTCTTTTTTTTTTTCTTGTTCTTTCCCATCAGTATGGAGATCCGGGTACAACCTCTTTGGGATTTTATTTTGATTTATCATGTCATAATTTATTTCTTCATATGTATGTTGCTGTATTGCCTCATATGTAGAATCTATGAGTTTCTCTGCATCCATACTATTATCCTGTTCTTTGTTTTCATTAATCTTTTCTCTCTCTTCAGTCTTATTTTCTTCTTTTCTATTTTCCTCTTCTTCCTCTTCTTCATCCTCCACAATCTGTACATTAAGTCTTGATTTAATGACCTTGTCTATCCATACTAGACATGTTGAGCAAAATATTTTTGTGTCCTTATTTCTATTTTGCTCAACTTCAGCACATGAAGGGTGTGTCGGTACGTGGCAAGCATAGCATTTCCTAATCAGGTTTTGTGGATTTACAATGCTATACCACACTCTACATAGTTTACATGCTTTAGGCATCCGTTTGCCTATTGCATCAATCAATATATTCACTAATTCCACCGTACTTATTTTCTTTGATGGAATGTGTTGATTTTTGTAGATTTTCTTTATAAGTCTTTTGATAACTTGAACTTTCATTGGTATCCCTTCTATTATTTTCATTATATTTTCTACAGATTTGCTCCAGTTTGAAGGATCGTATCCTTTCAATATGTCTGTGAATGCTTTCACATCTTTTTGGTTGATGTTGCAATTCATCTCCACGATCAGCAAACCAAGTTCCCTTCCTGCCAATTCATCATATTGAATATCTCCGATGCAAGCAAGGTTTCTCCACCTTTTGCCACTGTTGGCTGACTCCTCCATGATTTTCAGATTTTATTAATTCACTCGTAAACAACTTATTAGACGGTTTATCACTCTAATCTGATATTAAGCTAATCACCGATAGTTCACGAACACTTTTAGCTATATTTCATTCGCTAATTGTATGTAAGACGCGTATTATCGGGTAGATTATCCAGACCATGAACGATTACGCCTCACCGAGAGAATGTCACATCAGAGAGAGAGAGAGAGAGAGAGAGAGAGAGAGAGAGAGAGAGAGAGAGAGAGAGAGAGAGAGAGAGAGAGAGAGAGAGGTTGAAATGAGGTCTTTATGAACACTGGTAAGCTGTTATGTGACTTTGCAGGATTTTAATTTAGCATTTTATTGATATTTTGCTGTGTTTACATTCATGTTAATATGTGAAAATTAGTAAATAATTTTTTTATCATAAAAAATGTATTTAATCATGAAAATAAAAAGAAAATACAGTAATTAGTGAATATTGCTCTGCGAAAAAATTTGCGAATTAGTCAATTTTACGCTATATACTTGGAGATAAGTTCCACAGAAAAACCCACAATTAACTGAGCCGTGATTGCTGATCCGCAATCTAACGGGGACCCACTGCATGCTAACCATATGCTTGTCCCAACAGGGTTGCACAAGTTGGAAGATGGCTGTATACAGTTCTCACAACCCCACCCCTTTGCTAAAAGGAAGAGCAGAGGGAGTCACATCTTAGTCACCCAAGCTGTAAGACAAGTTGCTCAATTGAATATTCACCTACATCTGCACCCAGTCCCTCTGCAGAGGGAGTAGAAGGAAGAACAGATAAAAGCCAGTCATCCTGCCATTCAAACCCAGCCTTAGGTGAGATGCTTGAGGCCAAAAGGAGCTTGGTGCTTACACAACCTGCAGAACAGCCACAACAGGTTCTAGAGAAAAGGTGTCTGAAAATGATATTTTAATGATAAAATAAAGTTTGTTCATACTTACCTGGCAGATATATATATATAGCTGTATTCTCCGAAGACCGACAGAATTTCAAAAACTTACGACACACGCAGTGGGGCCAGGTGGTTAGTTCCCATTCCCGCCGCTGGGAGGCGGGTATCAGGAACCATTCCCATTTTCTATTCAGATTTTCTAGTGCCACTGTCTCCTGAGGGGAGATGGGTGGGCACTATGATTATATATATCTGCCAGGTAAGTATGAACAAACTTTATTTTATCATTAAAATATCATTTTGTTCATGAGACTTACCTGACAGATATATATATAGCTGAATCCCACCATTGGAGGTGGGAAGAGACAGAATAGGATTTAGGAAACAAATATATGTAGGCGATTGACGCCTTGGTTCCTTACCTGTTAGCATAGCTGACTTCGTGATTACTGTCACCCAAGCCTGCTTCTGCTTTACTAGAGTCTCCAGCAAGGTAGTGACCTATATAGCTGGTGAGTTCTAGATGATCTGTCAACGGGGCGAGACCACAATGCGACTAGACCATATGACCAAACTATGAGGGCAAACGAATCAAAACCAACCACCTGACCAAGCCTAGCTACGTCATGATGCCATAACATAAGCTAAGGACTGGGACGTCCACCCCCGGTGGCCGACCCAACAACCATAAAAACAAAAACACCATAACCAAAATAAAAAACACTTCCTAACCATTATCTACAGGATAGGATGAGTGTCGCTCTCTGCCCCCAAAATCGCATCTGCGGAAACGTAAGGCCCTAGCGCACAGCAATTCTCGTAAGTCGTCTTCACATCAGTTAGGTAGTGCGAAGCGAACACCGAATTGCTTCGCCAAAAGGTGGCCCCCAGAATGTCATTGAGAGACATATTCCTCTGGAAAGCCACTGAGGTAGCAATGGCTCTCACTTCGTGAGCCTTTACTTTCCATAGACTCATGTCACTGTCTTGAACGTCAGAGTGTGTGTCTAAAATGGTGCTTCTTAAAAGGAACGCCAGTGCATTCTAAGACAAAGGCAAATCTGGCCTTTTGACCGAGCACCACAGATTGTCCGAAGGTCCTCAACTTTCCTTAGTTGACTGCAAATAAAATTTGAGAATTTCCGTCAAACCCTTAATCTCGAAGGTCCTGGGCCAAGGGGTAGACGGGTTCTCATTCTTAGCTAGAAACAAAGGGCTTAGAGAACATACTGCATTATGGCCTCTAAAACCTATATGCTTACTGACTGCTTGAACTTCACTAACTCTCTTCGCCGTCGCCAGAGCAGTTAGGAAGACAGTCTTTCTAGTCACATCTTTCAAGGTTGCAGAATGTAGAGGCTCGAATGTATCTGGACATAAGGAATTTTAGAACTACGTCCAAATTCCAGGAAGGCAGCCTTGGCTGAGCCACCTTAGTGGTTTCAAAAGACCTTAAAAGATCGTGGAAGGTCCTTGTTGTCGGTTAAGTCGAGACCTCTATGCCTAAAAGACCGCTGACAGCATACTTCTATAACCTTTGATGGTAGGTACTGCCAGCTTTTGTTCCTTCCTTAAATGAAAAGGAAGTCGGCTGCTATCTGGGACACAGAGGTCGTGGTTGAGGAAATCCCCTTGAGCTTACACCATCTCCTGAAGTTGGCCCACTTCGATTGGTACACCGCATTGGAGGAGGCTCTCCTGGTGCTGGCAATAGCCCTTGCCACTGGTCTTGAAAACCCTCGCTCTGGCCAACTTTTCGATAGTCTGAATGCAGTCAGACTCAGAGCGGGGAGGTTTTTGTGGTACCTTTTGAAGTGGGGCTGGGAAGTCCACCAGGAATGTCATGACCTCTGTGAACCACTCTGTCGACGGCCAAAAGGGGGCGATTAACGTCATCCTTGACCCTTCTGAAGCTGCAAACTTCCTGATGACTTCCCCCAAGATCTTGAAGGGGGGAAAGGCATAAAGGTCCAGATCCTTCCAGTCCCAGAGGAGGGCATCTACTGCTACTGCTCCCGGGTCGAGCACGGGAGAGCAGTACAGAGGCAGCCTTTTCGTCCTCGACGTCGCGAACAGGTCTACCAAGGGACGTCCCCAAAGCCTCCACAGTTCCTGACATACCTCTTTGTGCAGGGTCCACTCGGTCGGAAGAAGTTGTCGCTGCCGACTGAGAAGATCCGCGCGTACGTTCTCGGCTCCTGCCACGAATCTTGTGAGTAGCATAATCTGCCGAGCATGGGCCCACAGCAGGATCTCTCTTGCAAGCATGAACAGGGACCGAGAGTGAGTACCTCCCTGTTTCTTGAGGTACGCCCGGGCTGTGGTGTTGTCCAAGTTGATCTGCACCACTCGGCCTGAAACCTGATCTCGAAGAATTGGAGGGCCAACTGAATCGCTCCCAATTCTTTTAGATTGATGTGCCAGGACACCTGTTCCCCTCTCAGGTGCCTGACACTTCCTCCCCCCTAGTGTTGCTCCCCATCCCGACATGGACGCTGTCGGAAAACAACACTAGGTCGGGGTTCTGAAGGTGGAGAGAAACCCCTTCTGCCAACCTCAAGGGGATCGAGCCACCACTTTAGGTGGTCCTTGGCAGAGAGAGAGATCTTCAGAGTCTCCTCTAGGTCCTCCTTGTCTTCCCAGTTCTCCGCAAGGAAAACTGGAGCAGTCTGAGATGCAGTCTCCCAGGGAAACAAACTTCTCCAGCGATGAAATGGTCCCCAGCAGACTCATCCATTCCCTCACCAAGCATGTTTCTTTCCCCAGGAAGGCTGAAACTTTGTCTAACCAGTGCTGCTGACGTTCCTGGGACGGAAAAGCTCGAAAAGCCACTGAATCCATCCAATCACCAGATAAACGATGGACTGAGTAGGGATCAGATGTGACTTTTCGAAATTCACCAGAAGTCCCAGGGACTTCGTCAACTCCAAAGTCGATTTGCAGGTCCTCCAGACACCTTCCCTCTGACGATGCTCGAATGAGCCAATCGTCCAAATAAAGCGAGATCCTTATGCCCGCTAGGTGAAGCCATCGTGCCACGTTCCTCATCAGCACCGTGAAGACCATCGGTGCTGTACTTAGCCCGAAGCAAAGAGCTCTGAATTGGTAAACTTGTCCCCCCAGGACAAACCTCAAGTACTTCCTTGACTGATGATGAATGGGGACGTGAAAGTAGGCGTCCTGGAGGTCCAGCGAAACCATCCAATCGCCTGGTCTTAAAGCTCCTAATACCGACTGAGACGTCTCCATCCTGAAACTCTCCTTCACCACAAAACGGTTCAGTCTGCTGACGTCTAGGACCGGTCTCCACCCTCCCGACTGCTTCGGTACCAGGAAGAGCCGATTGTAGAATCCTGGGGAATCCAACTCCAGGACGTGCTCTATGGCTCTCTTCTCGAGCATCTGGTCAAGCAGATCGAAAAGGATCTGTTGCTTCTCTTGGTGGTAGGAGGGCGACAGATCCCTGGGCGTTGAGCACAGCAGTGGAAACTCGAGGAACGGGATCTTGTAGCCTTTCTCGATGACTTTTAGGGACCAGGAGTCCGTCCCTCTTGCTCTCCAGGCCTTCACAAACGAAAGAAGCCTGGCTCCTACTGGTGTCTGGAGGTCCGGAATATCATTTCTTGCCCCTAGGTTTAGAAGGGGCTCCGCCTCTGGAAAGCCCTCTTCCTCGAGGAAACGACCTTGAGGAGGAAGCTCTACCACGAAAGGGCTTCTGCCTCTTAGAAGCTTGTCCCTGAGAGGAAGTAGACGGGACATCTGGACGTCTGGAAGACTGGGCTAGGAGGTCTTGAGTAGCCTTCTCCTTAAGGCTGGCGGAGAGATCCTTGATCAAGGACTGGGGGAAGAGATGGCTAGACAGAGGGGCGAAAAGCAATTCTGCCCTCTGCAAAGGAGAAACTGACTTTGCCGTGTAGTTACAATATAAAGCCCTCTTCTTCAAGAGGGTCGTACCGAAATGAGCAGCCAGTTCATCCAAACCATCCCTGACGGCCTTGTCCATGCACGCATAACACGCTGGACAGCTCCCCAGACTGATCGAGTCAGGACTTCGAGTCTTCAAGTCCAAGGCCCCAAGCACCAATCCAAAAGTTAAAAACTTCCATCGTCCGGAAAAACCTTTGAGGTGATGGTCCGTCTCTGAAAGTGTCCAAGCCACCTTGGGAAGAAAGGAGGGACCTCCTTGGCGCGTCGACCAAACTAGCGAAGTCTCCTTGGGAAGAGGAAGGAACTCTGGAACCGACTTCCTCTCCTGTCTCATACCACATTCCCGCCTTTCCGCTCAACTTAGACGGAGGCAGGGCAAAGAAGACTTGCCTTGGGTCTTCTCTTTCCTCCATCCAAGTGTTGATCTTCTTGAAGGCTCTTCTTGGTAGCAAGCGATTGTCTTCATCTGAAGGAAATCCCAGCGATCTCCTCACCTTCGAAGAGGCTAACTGCGAAGGAGGAGAGAGAGGGGCAGAAGGCTGAAACTTATCTGCAAACAAGTCCCTCAGCAGGCTGGTCAAAACCTGGTAGTCCGAAGAAGACGACTTAGGAGGCTGCTCCTGCTCTGCAGACTCCGACTCACTAGACACCTCTCCCTCTTCGATGGGAGCAACAGGAGAAACTTCCGGAACCTGGGGAAGTCTAAGGCCTTGTGGTCCGATCTGCAAATGGGACCTCTGCTTCAGTGAATCAATTGCAGAAAGCTCTGGGCGTCCTGCAAATCTGAGAAAGGAGCGTCCTGTCGAGCGTCCTGCCGAGAGTGCTACCGAGCGTCCAATCGAGCGTCTTGCCGAGCATCCTGATGAGCGTCCCGACGAGCGTGCTGCCGAGCGTCCAGTCGAGCGTCTTGCCGAGCGTCCTGTTGAGCGTCCTGACGAGCGTGCTGTGAGCGCCCAGTCGGCGTCGGCGCAGGAGCGAACGCCCTGCCGCGTGTCCAGCCGGCGTCTTGCCGAGCTGCGAGGGGGCGTCCTGACGAGCATGAGAAGCGCCAGGTCCAGCAGCTTGAGGAACGCCAAGGACGATGCAGAGCGCCAACTGACGCTGATCCAACGAACGATGAGGGCGGCTGGGTGAACTCGCCACAAGAAGACAAACGAGGAGCAGGAGAGGATGACTTCTTAGACCTCTTGATAGGCAGCTTCAAGTCCTTACGGCGTCGATGCTGCTCAGGCTCCCTCTCAGCAAGGAGCGACGTCAACTGCCGCTGCATATCAAGCAGAATTCGTTTAGAAAGAGAAGACTCCCTCTCAGGGGAAGGGCTGCTCCTGTGAGAAGACGAGGGGCGAGGGGATGCCCTCTTCCTTCTCCCAGGGGCAACGACAGCTCTTTCCCTGGAGCGACTGGGGCGCTCAAAAGTGTTCTCCTCGGAAGATGTCTTGGTCCTCTTCTGCGGTGGGAAGTCGCCGAACCATTCAGGTGAAGAAGCAAACGCACCCCGAGAAAGAGGACGTGAAGCGTCCTCCTCTCCGAAGCCTCTCTTCCAAGCGCGAGAGTCCCTCCGAGAGCTCCCCCCCTTTGCGGGGGAGGGTGCCTCGGAGGACGAGAAGCAATCCTTCAGGATGCGTGCGAGCACGATCCTTGGCAGCCTGGGAATTGTCAACAGGTCCTGCCGGCGGACGCCAGATCGGTGGGGGTCCCGTAACCCTCTTGCGGCTTTCGACTTGCCCACTCCCTGAGTCCTGGGAGTCCGACAGAGGTCCAGGCCTAGAGGCATTATAGGGCCAATCTGACGCCCCTCCACAACACTAGGGGATCACTGCACTTCACTACACTTTCAATGGCAAGTACTTTCGACTCCAAGGAACGGATAGAGTTCAAAATCTCCGTCACGGCATTACCTCCCACAGACACAACCTCAGGGGCCCAAGGGCAACACTACAGGGTTAGGTGAAACAGAGTCTACAGAAGGGTTAACAGGTGACAAAATATTACCCTGACTCCTACCAGCCGACACACTTCTGGAGGAAGACCTCCTGATCCTGTCACGCTCTAACTTGCGCACATATGAATCATAAATCTTCCAATCGGCATCAGGCAAAGCCTCACACTCCTTACAGCGATCATCAAACAAACAAGCATGCCCTCTACACTTCATGCATACTGTGTGAGGATCTACCGAAGCTTTCGGTAGCCTCACCTTACATTCTTTCACACCACACACCCTGAAACTAGCAGAACTAGATCCAGACATTGTAACCAAAGAAAAGTCAAAGCAAAATAAAAAACGGTCCACAATAGCGTATGCCTATCCACAAATCCAAAGTAAAAAAACCAAAAGACAATCAGAATACTCAAGTGGCAAAAAGTTTTCAAAATCCAACGACGAAGGTATTGACAACGGGTGTTGACAGTACCGGCGACAGAGAAAATCTGAATAGAAAATGGGAATGGTTCCTGATACCCGCCTCCCAGCGGCGGGAATGGGTACTAACCACCTGGCCCCACTCGCGCGTGTCGTAAGTTTTGAAATTCTGTCGGTCTTCAGAGAATACAGCTATATATATATCTGACAGGTAAGTCTCATGAACAAAACCTATGATAAAGTCCCTTGGTAAAATGAGGTAAAGTTGGTCTAATGCTTCAGATACTTGCCCTCATTGCCTCATTTTCTTATTACTTTCTGTTACTTTTTTCAAATTAACACCATATTCTTTGGAAGCTTGAATTTCAAGTCAGTGGCTCCAGTGGGCTAATTCCACATGAATGGGGTTCATGTTCTGAATAACAATAATAATAACAATGTTACCAAACAGTTACTCAGAAATGGCCCCTCCTTCAAGTTTTCACCTACTTATTGTGTTCACTCGTGCTAACTAGAGGAGATCACTCCTGAAATATGAGGTTGGGTCCTACTTCAGTAACATACGCATCTCACCCTAGGCATAGCAGCCTCTTGTTTGAACCACCAGAAGGCCATGGAGAGTGGAAATAAAGGCTCATGTCTCTCATCAGACTGATGATCCCTGAGTTTTTGCTACAAACACAGGAATAAATAAATATTATTTTGCTCATGTTAAGTTTTTTCCGTTTTTGCAAGAATCTTTTCCAAGGTTAAATTAGCAGAGACCCCCATAGGAGGTTAGTTACATCAGTGCACCTTGCATGATGCACTGTTTGCATTACTCGAGGTTATCTGGAGTGCCCTTCACCCCTAGCTGTGCCCACTTTTTAGCTTTTTATTTAACTTCCATTCCTGCTTCCTTCCTTCCAACTTGTTGACCAGCCACTCAAACATCCTCTTTCCACTGTCTAAAGCAGTGAATGGTTGATTGATTGATTATGAAATTTAGGTCCTGAAGACCAAGTGCCAGAACCCATCAGTACTATTCAGCGCCATAATGAAGGTGAAATATATAAATTAAAGATATGATTGATAATGAATTGGTGAATGATGATATACCAGTAATATTCAGAGTTAAAATTAAAGTGTCACAGTGCTTGACTTAATAACCAAATTTTCATAAAACAAATCAATTGTTAATGGAGAATAACCAAGGTTTCTTAACAAATGATGATGCTGATGTGAATAATGTACGTTGGACATTCTACGAAAATCTGTTATACACTACATACTACAGTATATCACAATGCTGACAAAGTGGTACTGGTTAATTTTCTACACGATAACTATGCATTATCCTCATATGGTCCATACATACCCTACCTAAAACCATTTCCCAATGTCTGTTCTTAATCACTGATGTCTGTCATTTACTACTTTGGTGTAATTTGGTACAGTTTATTGCAAGTATTTCTCCACTTGGCTCACCAATCCATCTTCACCATTTTATCTATTATATAATAATAGTCTGTGACAATGTCTTATTGGAGATAGTTCTCCCCTATATGGCTGATTTGGTTTTTCTATCTGCTATCTCAGTTCCTAGAACCACAAGACTGGGTACTCAGCAGACATGTACCTTTTTCCTAACTATTTTGACTAAGTGATGCCATTCCTGCATATACAGGGTCAAAGTTGTTGGAACCACCTTATTGCTTCTATGGCTGAAAAGAAATGGCAACAGTCTTTGAAACATAAAACTTAAAGCCCCTCTTAAGCCCATTTAATGAACAGAATCAATGGCTCTTTGGATATGCGTGTAGTAGGTGGTAAAATCATACAAAAAACTTATAACAGGAGTACAAGTAAGAACTGCTTTTATGTCTGAATACAATAGCTATAAAAAACAAGTGACACTTATTACACTTCCTTGGGTGACCCCTTTCTGCTCTTTAAGTAGGCAAGTATAACATTTTTATGATAAAATTTTATTTATACTTACCAAGTAACCACATAGCTATTAGTTTCACTTAACCGCAGCAGTTCTAAATTTGAAATTCGCAGCAGTTCTAAATTTGAAATTCGCGGTAACACGCTACTGTTTTAGTGTAAGTAACTAGACACTGCCCACTACCGAGGAAGAAAAGGTACAACAATGCTGAAGAGCCCAATTCATTTGTGCCCTATGTCCAAGAGAGGGGAGGTGAGAGGGCTTTGGTCACGTAGTTACTTGGTAAGTATATATAAAACTTTATTTTATCATAAAAATGTCATTTTTATATAAGTAACTTACCAAGTAACTACATAGCTGAATCCCACATTGACAGATGGGAAGCATGGACATTTTCCATCCAACACTCAATAAAGGAGATGAATTTGAAATAGAAAGGTAGCTAGCATTGGTGTAATGTTTGTTGTAACCTTACTTGGTGAGAGAGCTGCAGCAGGAAGATACTGCCTCTGGTTGGCGTTCATCTCAACCTGTAGTGACGCAGCAGTAAAGCCGAGAGTCATCTCTACTTCAGTGGGAGAACCTTGCAGTCGAGAGCAATCCAAGACTGACAAGGCCTTACAAAATAAATGCCCTTGCCCTGGGCGCAGTACAATAAATACAACCAGAAATTCATTACCACACAATATTAAAACTATCACCCAACCATTAAAAACCAAGGCAAGGAAATAGAGGATTGGAAGGGATATCTGCTATCCTTCTTCCCCCAGTACCATGCCAGCCACAGTCAATGGGCCTAATGTACTGCAATTATAGACTGTCTCCACATCACGCAAATAATGGGAGGCAAACACTGATTTTGACTTCCAGTAAGTTGACTGAAGAATTGTGGAGAGCGACAAGTTCTTCTTAAAAGCCAACGAAGTGGTGACTGCTCTAATCTCATGAGATCTTACTTTAAACATAAATCCAACTAAGTGGCGACTGCTCTAATCTCATGAGATCTTACTTTAAACACAGATCGTCTTCTTGAATCTTCGAGTGTAACTCAAATATAACAATTTTTAAAAGTAAATTGTATTTTTCTAACTCTACAAACCTGAGGTCCTTTATATTAGGGATTACTTTCAGGCGTAGGCTGGAAACGGCCGTTGAACTGCAAACAAGGTGGTTAGGCAGTTAACTACTGTCCGGGAGGTGGGAGTACCGCCTGCCCGGATGTAAAAATTCCAATTTGCCTTTCGCCCCAGGTACAGATTGAGGGGTGACATGAGGTGGGCATAAAGTGTAAGGACCTCGGGTTTGTATAGTTAGGAAAATACAATTTACTTTTAAAAATTGTTATTTGTTCCGACACAATATACAAACCCTCGGTCCTTTACATTAGGAGACTCACTGGTTGGAGGGAGGAATCTGATAAAGTCTCTCTGAACTGACTGGAGTTCACCACCTTGTCTTCCCTTCCTGGTCGTGAGAGCGAGGAAGGGAAAAACTGCTTCTGACAAAAGATAAGGTTGTAAGAAACGCAGGATCAGTTGTCAGACTTCTGGGTCCTTTTGCATGAAAGAGGAAACGTCAGTTCATGCAAAGTAGGCTAGGAAGAATTTGAAAGTCAGATGACAATAAGGCAAATACAAGCATTGGGTTTGTCTTACTGTCATGGTCTCCTCCTCCCCCTTCCAAGAGGAAGGAATGGTTTGCTTCTATTAACCTGAAAGGAAATAGAACATAAGCTCCGTTATATGCTTACCTGCATCGACAGCCAGATCCAGCATGTAATGGCACGTCCGCTCCCTGCCCGTGGGAAGAGAGCCAGGATCCAGTCACTCCAACATTCATTCTCCCATCCACAACCATACATCAACATAGGCAAGATGCAACCTGTCCTGTTAGAGGAGCTGGATAAGCTACACAACTTGTTGAGCAGCCACCACAGGACCCAAGGAAAAAAGTGTCCAAGGACTTGTGGGAACATCCCGGAGGTAGAAGGAGGTGAAGGTGGTCTGTTGGGACCACACCCCGCCTTCAGCACCTGGAACCAACAGGTTCTTCCGGAATGTGAGGGACGGACCAATGCTGAGGGACTTCGTGAGCTCTCAGGTGGAGACGTACCAGTGTTGTCTTCTCCAGCAGCAGAGTACGCTCTCCTTATCATCTCACAAAGCCAGAAAGAAATCATGTTCTTGGACACTTCTTTCTTGGTCGAGCCAGCACTAACGAAGAGTCGTCGACACTCAGGCTGGAGATGGCAAGTCCTCTTCAGATAGCGCCACAGCATTCTAACAGGACACAGTAGCATCTCATCTGGGTCATTACCTACAAAGTCCTCAATGGAAGGGATCGTGAAGGACTCGAACCATGTGTCAGGGACCGATGGGCTTCTGAGTCTTCACTATGAAATCTGGGATGAAATTGAGCATAACTGATCCCCATCCCCTTGAGTGTTTAACATCAAAGGAAAGTCTGTGAAGTTCACCAACTCTCTTCACAGATGCCAGGGCAAGCATGAAGACAGTCTTGAGGGTCAGATCCCTCTCTGACAACTCTCGTAAAGGCTCGTACTGTGCACGAGTCAGGCTCCTTAGAACTAAGAGTCACATCCCATGCAGGGTCCTGAGGTCCCTGGGTGGGCAAGACCTCTCAAAGCTTCTCATCAGTAGAGAAATCTCGAAGGAGGAGGAGATATCTACCCCTTTCAGTCACAAGACTAGGCCGAGTGCAGCCCGGTAGCCTTTTACAGCTGAAATGGAGAGAAGCTTCTCTAAGCGAAGAAAGACGAGGAAGTCCGCGACCTGCTGAACAGTAGCTCCAACCAGAGAGATACCCTTCGACAACACCAACCACAGAAGATAGACCACTTTCCCTGGTATACCGCTGTGGAGGATTGTCTGAGGTATCCAGCCACTCTGTTGCTGCACGACGCGAAAAGCCTCTTGCTCGCAAGGAGATGGTGGATAACCTGCCAGCCATGAAGACACAGGAACTGCACTGCCAGTGGAACCGCTTGAGATGGAGGTTGACACAGAAGGTTGGGCCAGGGGAAATCTCTCTTGGTGCCTCGGAGAGGAGAGCTAGCAGGTCGGGATACCAAATGGCCTGAGGCCATTTGGGTGCCACCAGAATCATCCTGAGATTTGGGGTGATCATCACTGACTGATCACCCTGCGAATCAGACAGAATGGAGGAAAGGCATAGACGTCGAGGTTGTCCCACGGATGTTGGGAACGCCTTCTCTGCAGCAGCCCATGGGTCCAGCACGACCAAGACAGACGACCTGAAGCTTTCTGTTGTGCTGGTGGCGAACAGATTGATGACTGGATGCCCCGACAGGTCAAACAACCTTTCCGCGATGTCCAGGTGAAGGGACCACTCCGACCTGATTCTGCCGGCTGAGCTTGTCTGCCACTACATTCCTCTTGCCTGGAATGTACCTGGCTGACAGCTCTACCAAGCTAGCCAGCGCCCACTTGTGCACCTGCATTGTCAACTGGTGAAACTGGAGGGACATTAGTCCCCTGCTTGTTGACGTATGCCACTACCGTGGGTGTTGTTGCTCATCAGTACCACAGGAGTGTCCCAACACTCGATCCTGGAACTCTTGGAGGGCCAGGAAGGCTGCCTTGAGCTCCAGGATGTTGATGTGAAGGTGCTTGTCGTCTCGGTGCCACACCCCTAAGTCAGCAACTCCTCCAGGTGTGCGCCCCATCCCTCGGTCGATGCATCTGAGAACAGAAGCATGTCCAGAGGGGGAGTATGCAGGTATATTCCTGTTAAGAGGTTCCTGTCGTCCATCCACCAGTGAAGGTCCTCTCTCACCTCCTCAGAAAGAGGGATGAGAAAGGACTGGGGATCTCAGGACTGGGACCAGAACTCCTTTAGTCTCCACTGCAGAGACCGAAGGTGAAGACGCCCATGAGGTACTCAGCTTCTCCAATAACAAAAGGTGACCGATGACGACTTGCCATTGCTGAGCTGGCTGTTCCTGTCAGACAGGAACAGCTGTGCTGCCTGCCTGAACCTGCTGATACAAGAGTCTGAGGGAAAGACTTTCGCTGCTACTGTATCTATCAGCATGCCCAGGTACTTCATCCTCTGCTTGGGGGTGAGATCTGACCAATTACCCTAGATCCCGGCAAAACTCTACCCTAACCTGTAGCAACTGCGAGGAGCTTGCCAGGACTGGCCAGTCATCGAGATACCTCAACAGACATATCCCGTGCGAATGGGCCCAAGCTGACACCAGAGAGAACTCTCGTGAACACCTGGGGAGCAGCCGAGATCCCGAAACAGAGTGCCCTGAATTGGAAGACCGTCTCCCCGAGGATAAAGCAAAGGTACTTGTGAGAGGACAGATGGATGGGTATTTGAAAATACTCATCCTTAAAGTCCACAGTAAGCATGAAGTCATTCTCCTGATGGAGGCCAGCACAGTTTGCGCTGTCTCCATCATGAACCGAGTCTGGTGAACGAAAACAGTTCAAGGGAGAGAGATCTATGACCAGTCTCCATCACTGTGAGGCTTTCTCTCTGAGAAAGATCCAGCTGTAAAAGCCTGGAGACTGGTCCAACACAACTTCTACAGCACCCTTGCTCAGCATGGCTTGCACTTCTTGCATCAGTGCGATTCCTTCGAAGATCCAGGAACGTATGTTTGGAGATGGACCGAGAGTGATGGTGAGGGGAGGCCGAGATTCGAAGGGGAGTAGATATCCCTCCTGAAAGGACATCCACTACCCAGGTCTCGGCTCTGTATCACTGCCATGTTCCCCAATGGCTCGACAGGCATCCCCACCTTTGGCAGCTTTGGGGGAACGCTGCCCCTAGCATTTCCCCTTCTTCCATTGCCCCCTTTACTGGCTTGGAAAGCAGGCTGAAAGGAGTGCAACTGACCCACCCCTTCCGGAGGAAAGAAGGCGGCTGGGTATTCCCCGTGGGATCCCTTCAAGACTGGGACTTCTTAGGGGCCGAGGAAGTGCCAGCCTGGCCCGAAGGCCAGGCTGCAGTGGGATGCGAAGACCCAGAGGTCTTAGCCACTGCCTGGTGGACAAGACAGGTTGCTGTCATCAGCCCAACATTTGTCCACCACAGCATCCACCAACTCTCTAGGGAAGAGAGAGGAGGAACCCAGCAACACTCCATTCCGATAGGTCACTGCCGACTCGGGACCCACATACCTGGCAAAGCGAGAAAGAACAGTGTCTCTTCACTTGAGAACCAGGTTTGGCCCACAGGTTTGCCATCTGGTGGGCAAGGTAGGAAATGCCTCTACCTCCAGACTGGCACAGTCTCCCAAAGCGGAGTCCTCCCCAGGTATGACAGCATCCAGGAAGACAGCCACTTTGGATACTGTGAATGACCACAGATCGAACCAGGAGACTGCCTGGAGAGCCGCCATGGTGGTAGCTTTCAGGGTTGCTGCTTCTTGCTGAGAGAGAGATACCTCTCTGCAGTAAGCTGCTGCAACGAGAGACCCGGATCCAGATGCATCAGGTCCGGGTCAACCTGTTTGGTCAGCAATGCCCCTTCCACTGGGAATGTAGAAATCGCTTCTGACGAGGCAGAGGAGGAGGAAGAAACTTGTCCAAGCAGTTCGAACGAAGCAAAACTGTCTTGCCCAGACACAAGACTATTCACCTGGTTGAACAACAACCCCCTCGGCAAGTGTGGACCACGGCAGCCCCACCGAACCTTGGGTTCCTTCTTGGGACCCCAGGGATTCAAGGCGGGACAATCCACAGACGGGCCGATCCCTTCCCGAGTCATTGTGCTGATGAATCAGTGCAATGACCTCTGCAAAAAAGTCCTCTGTATCTCGGGGTGTCCGTCCTCCTGGGGCAGAGGACCCTCGAGTCCTTCCAGGTGCGGTCCTCCCGATCTACTCTCCCCGACAGGAGGGAGGACCTCGACAGACCCCTGGGATCCGTCCTGAACTACGCAGCATACACCTGGTCAATCCAAGGACCGAGCCAGGTGCATAGGCCTTTGCAGTAGAACTCTGGGAGAACGACTCCCCAGAGTTCCTCCTGTCCGACTCGCACCTCCGGTTGGAAGAAACCAGCAGGGGGCAGAGGGGACCAGGCTGCGGTGAAGATCGGGCTCAGGTCCCACTGGACCTCTTACTGGCAGAACCAGCAGAGCAGAGCAGTAGGCTGGGTCAAGCTGGGTCACCAACCTTGCAAGAAGACTGAGCAGGGGACCTCTTCTCTGTCTCACTAGACTGTTCAGACCCAGGTGAAGCACCTACCTGGGAGCTGGGGCTCGAAGGAGTGCTGGCAGCGCACCGCCCTGCCCCTATTCAGGCTCTTTCTCTGGTCCTGTGGACTGGGAGTCAGAGGAGAACGTCTCTCAGCCAGTCCGAGGGTGCCCAAGTCCTCTGAGTGACCTGGGTACTTGGCATGGCTCGAAATGACCATGCCTCACAATGGGAAGACTGAGTAGGGGACTTATTCCCTACGTGACAACGGATGTGCAGACCCTCGGCTCCTGAAGCACAGACCCGGGAACCTAACAATTGGCACCTCCCTGGCCTGCAGGCAGGAAGAGCCGACAAGAGATCCCACTACTCCTGCATGCCCCAGCTCTTTCTCTTTAGAAGTCCCACGCCCTGGTCTGTGGGGGGAGAGAAGTTTCTTCTATCAGACCAGTGAGCTCTCAGAAGACCCGGGGGAAGAGCAACTCTGACGAACGAGTGTCCACCTTCTGAGACCTCCTCTTTGCCATTAGATTCAGGATGGTTCTCAGGTCCCCATCCAGAAGGAAGCAGCAGAAGATGGTCAGCACAACCCTGGCTCCAGCAGAGACATCAACAAGAGAGCCAGCGCGCGACTCCTGATCCGAGGATCGGGAAGAAAACCAGTGATCCCACTCAGCCTTCTTGTGGAAGGAGGCAGACCCTATAAGTCTCGGCAGAAACAAATTTCTTGTTGGCATTGTTCCTCTACCTTACCTCGAAAGTGGACTTCTCATCACCCACACTAACAAAAGAACTCAGAAGGAGAATTCAAAATTTTAGCTGCCATTTGAATAAAAACTCTTGGCTAAGATTACTGGGTATGAAGATGAAGATAGTATTTAGACCAGATCATTGTCAGACTTCTCTCTTCAGGACCATTATAGACTTCAGGTCAAACCCAAGGACAAGTCAGGAAAGCTTTCTGGGGGTTCAAGTTCCCTGTGGGGAAAAGCAGGAAAGCTCCTCAGGTCAGAATGGAAATCTCCCTCAAGGAGGAGAGCTCGACCAGCATTTGCCTGGGCAAAACCTAGTCTAAGACCAGGAACAAAGGTGGACAGAATTAACTGCAGGTGCAGCAAAGTTAGTCAAGTAAAACCAGAGCCTGCTGATTAGTAGCTCTAAACAGGAAGATACTCTGTCTACGACACCAGCCACTGAGGATAACCCATTCCTTAGGCAGATATCCGGGCTGGTAAATAAGAGTATTCTGATAACTCTTCCATAGTCTGGCAAGGGGTCAAACCTCTTGCTCAGAGATATTGATGACGTCCAAGCATGCAGGTGGGGCCACCACTCCCATACTCCAGGATAGCTCCTACATACAGCTAAACCCATGTTTCTGCAATAGAAGAAAATCTCTTTGGACCAGATGACAAACAGAACTATCAAGTCTGCAAACCATTCAGATGGATTACTTAGTGACCATCAGAGTCAGCCTGAGACCTGGGTCGTAACTGGCAGACTGGTGGAAAAACATGTCAAGGTTGTTCTTTCCAGTACTGGAAAATTCATCAATTACAGGCCTAGGTGTAGCCAAGAAAAGCTTGTTTCACTGTTGGCTATCCAGTCCGGGCCTGATGGCAAACAGGTTTATACCCAAAACCTCCAGACCTCAAAGTTTCCTGCCATAAAACGGTGAGACTTCAGAGAGGATCACTTAACTCTCCCCATCTCTGATGGTTAAAACGATGAAATAGTAAGACTTTACTCCCAGATGTACTAGTTAACATCTCCACAGTATGGATCACCACTAAGAGAGCCCAACTGATACAGGGGAAGAGAAACCAATCCGCTTAGCTTATTGATGTAATGGAGTCAATCTTGTAGTTTTCGCTCGGACAACACTATAGGGTGGGCCAATCACAATTTTTTATTCATTCCAAGATGTGCAGGCATCAAACATTCGGGACCACATCCCTAAATCTACAACTCTTTCAGGCATGAGCTTCATCCTTCGTTGGAACACCAGAAAAGAAAGGCAAGATCTGAGGGAAATGCCTAGTGGCACTTCCACTGTAAGATCTAAATCCACCCATCTCAATCGTCCCAATGACCAGAACTCTGAGACCCTATACTGGGGGCCCATATTTCTAAGGGTGATACTGACCAGAATGATGTGCCACTGTCAAAGAAAGAATTTCCTGATCAACAAGAAACTGCATGCAACCTCCGAGTTTGCCAAAGCAAGAATCTGAATGACACAACAACTGCTGCCATATATATCTCAGCATGCCCCAGTACTTTTAACCACTCTCCTTAGGAATGCCAACCAATCTCTCATAATTTTATATGACAAACTCAAGAAGTTGGTCTCTGTCCTTTCACAACCAGCTCACTGCAACACCTTGTTTAACAGGATATGCCAAAAATGTATCCTGTACAAATACAAAGTAACCTCTTATTAAAATTTAGGGTTTTAAACAGCCCTGAATGAAAACCTTTCCCCCAAAAAGTACAGCAGAAGTACTTGTGAGAGAATCTGTGGAATAATCTGAAACACTCATCCTTGAAGTCTACCTACAGTGTGAAGTAACTCTCCCCTTCTTCAACCTTGCATTCACCTCCTACAAAAAGCGAGGCAGTTCTATGAAATGGGGACTTATAAACAGAAGTGGACCAGCACAAAGCAAACAAGGATGTCAGAGACTCGAAAATGAGCAATTGATAACCTTTCCATCTGCATCTATTGAACCAGGTCTCCAGTGTATATTGCTGCCATGTTGCTCACTGGTTCAACAGGCCCCTTACCAACAACAGGTGACAGGGAACAACAAAATGCTTTGCGTCCTCTTCCTCTTCCTCCCTTTACCAACAGCTTCCAAAAAAGGTGGTTAAAAAAATCTTTCTCTCAGAGGGACAAATGAAGTCTGGGATCTCAACTGAGGGCAGCAACAAAGTCTGGGACAACATCTGCCCAAACTTGAAGATTCATGTCAGTGCCTCAGTGCCTTTGTCTTGTAGGGCACTGTCTGTAAGAAAACAAATTACTGAAAGAGTGTGGTTGAAACCAGAAATGGTCTATTTCTTAGGCCACTACCAACTCTGTGCAAACATGCCTCTGGTTGAGAAAACACTAAATCCTCTTCCAGACATCTGATTGGCTCACAGGTAGCTGTCTGGTGGCAAAGTATTAAAAATCATAACACCAGACAGGACTAGTCCCTTAAAGTAGCATCTCTCTCCAAACCAGTCATTCCAGATCTCACCTTTCCACATTTGCATTAAGTGAAAGACCTGATGTCCCAACAGAAACTGCCTGGAGCATTGCTACTGAAGTTGCCTTTGTCCCAAGCAGTCTAACGAGAGTCTGTATCTAGAGACCAGACAGAGAGCCAAGAGCACCTGCAATGTTGTATGTTGTTTGAAGGGACTTATATTCTTCCAACAAGTCAGGAGCAAAAGTTAATGAGGCTAGAAGACCTTAATGAATTCCCATGTAAAACCAGTGAATTCACCATTAGCAAATTACAAAACAAAAGTGCCTGTGGATTGTGCCAAGTGCCTTCCTCAAGGCCATCCTCCTCATGCATGAAGCTGCTTTTTCAAAAAATGCCCTTGCACTTTTTAAGATTCAAACCCTTGGTTCCCAGAGGCTCCAGGCATCTCAAGATGTTGCCCCTGCAGGAGTAGGAAGGCCTGAAAAACCCCAATATCATTCAACATCATATAAATACCCCATCCTAAGACTGATCCTGGCACAAAAAATCAATTGTAATTGTATACAAAAATGAACATGGACAAAAGCTTAAAGCTAATCATGCCCCAGCCTTTTTTATTTTTCTGCAAGAAAAGGATGGATTTTGGGACCTATAACAAATTGTAAAATGACAATGCCACACAAGCCCTGTCATAATCCAAAACCTCTAGCCTTTTCTAGAGAAAGAGCTAAGATGGGAAAAGTAAATGCATTTTCAAAAACCTTCTCACACTGGGCCTGAAATGACTGGGTCCAGGCAGACTGGCCAGCTTGTTGCAAAATTAAGACTTGATTGCCACCAGCAGACTGTAAGGTCCTGGGAACCCTGGATTGACGTAGTGGTTAGCCTTTCGCAAGGTGCCAGGTGCAGCAGTGCATTTTTCCATTTATCTTGATATGAAAATATTTCCAAAACTGACCAAGAGCCACAACCATGAGTTATTTCTTGCAAGATATACAAGAAATAAGCCACCTTTCTTCCATTGGAAAACTTTTGGAACGTGGAAAATAAAAAGCTTTGGAAAAAGTACACTGATACCAATTGCCAATGCAAAAATTTCAGTCCGATGATCGCGTGAGCGCTAATAGCAAATGGGACATATGAAAAAATTTTTTATACAATCACAATAAATCAAAATGTTAGAAAAGAGACTTTATTTTGTTTAGAAAATTCATTTAATCGATAATGAATTTTATTCCACAATAAGCTGTTTTAGCCTGTTGCTATTGACCAGTTGGTTCTTAGCCACCAAATTCTAATCCTTCGAGGCCAGCCCTAGGAGAGCTGTTAATTTTGCTCAGTGGTCTGTTAAACTATATGAAAATATTTCTGAACTGTTAGAAAAGGTACAACCATGACTTGTTTTTTGTTGCAGTCATCTAAATTGCTACACATGGACAAATAGCCACTAACTTGATTCCTGCCCCGCCCCCCCAAAATCAAAGTGTTTCAAAAATTACGACAACCCTGACCATACAGCCCTGGATAAAGAGAGACCACTGACTAGCCCACTGCCACCCAGAACCTAATCCACACACTGCAAAACAGAAGTGAATGAAACAACAGCATGATCACGAAACTCCCAGCATCTCTTATGCATGGATGAATAAATTGCAGCACTTATTTACCATTTCCCAACGTTTTGTGAATAGAGAAAACACTATTAGCCTAGAGAGAGAGAGAGAGAGAGAGAGACACAGCAACAGCAAGCAAACAAGCTGTGTAATTGTCGTGAACTGAGTGCTTCAACCCTTTCTCTGGAAGAGTTCCATTGAGTTGCAATGAGAAGGAGTCTGTCTGTGAATATGTGTGCAATTTTTCGCTTTAGAGGAGAGTCCCTACCAGAGCTAAGTGGTTCAGTGTTGGTGACTGTTTTTCCCTGCTTTTCCAGTCAGGGAGTTGCTCACTTCTTGTTGAGGCCTACAGGTTTCCAATTGTGTGGTTAGACTTCCCCACTCAATTTTTGTATTGCAGAAAAAGTGTTGTGTTGAGGAGGACAATGATGAAGAAAATAAAGAAGGATAGGGAGAATACTACAGGCTCCACTTTTCCATCTCCAGCAACAAGATCAGGGTCATCTTGTTTGATGTTTTGTTTGTGGAATCAAAACTCTCAGTCACAATCATCAGAATTATTATACCAAATGGCCTATGTCCAACCAGACAACCAGATAAAAAGTTTGTGCCGCAACACAGGGTCGACTACTTTATCTAAGAGGACAAACTGAGTCCATCAAAGAAACTGACTAAGTCTCACATACCTGAAAAATAATCAAATCAGGAAACGATGCAAATGAGGGTAGGCTGGAGGAGGAAATGGGAGGCGATGCTAATGGGACGCTGAGGAGCTGATAAATTCTTGACAAAACAAGTAATCATTGGAAGAGAAAACTACCAAAGCAGTCTAAGAAGAAATGAAAGGAGATGAAATAATCTAGAAGAGTCAATGGAAAGAGACAATGGATAAAAGTTTATTCATGAGAAAGGTGTCAAGAAATGGTGAGTCAGGTACAGATTCATGAGAGACATCTTAAGAAGGGGCAAAGTGAAGTTCAGACCCACAGGTGAAGGGGCAGAGTTTGAAGAAAATTTCTAGCTCGAAGCTAATTTTATGTGTATATTTGTGAGGAACAAATTTATATATTTAATACATACATACAAACAGCAATCACATACTTGTACTGAAAGGGGAATTTAAAGTATTAAGGAAATATAGAGGATAACCTTTACTATTCAAAAGAAAACAATGAAAGAATATCTACTTTCAGTCAAACTGGTCAATCAAGGGTAATTCAGTGGGAAAGGCATTTAAGAAGGGAATGATAACATAGTATAGTGTTGGATGGATATTTTAAAACCTGGATGCCAGGAAATTGCTGACTGTTGTAATGAGTAAGATGAATGTAAGTGCATGAGAAGTGGACTCTTTGTATTCATGAAGAGGGTGTGAAATCCATCAAAAGATAAGGTACTGCAAACTGAATGGGTGATATGAGAAAATAAGTAAGATTGACTTCATGTTACAGAAAATATCACATTCATTCTAACACCTCTTCAATTCAGACATCTGTGATTTCAACAATCCTGGAAAAAGAATTTGTGAATAATAGTAATGAGGCAAAATAAGAATAAAAGAATTATTACAGCATTAATTTCTGCCTTTTAAAATTCTCATGTAATCAGCTCCTGGTTAACTGTGACTGTGGGGATTTTGAAAATTGACTTATTGGTGAAGATTTGCATTGCAGACTAGTTGATGCAAACAAATTGATTAATTTGCCCTTATTAATTTCTTACCATCTAAGATTTTGTTAAGAATGAATTTGAAAATGCAAAAAGTTACCTGTTTAGTAATTTTAATAATAATTTCTTTTTGTAGCTGGAGACGTCTGGATGGAAGAAGTTTGGGGATGATGGGATAATGCTGAATGTAAACAACAAACTATGGCCAGATGTCCCCTGTTAAAGCCAGTGCAGATTTAGTTAGAGAAAATCAACTTGAACGGAAGGAGAAGAAAAGATGGCATCTTTAAATGAAACTTGATTCAACTGTAAAATTTTAGAAATTGTATAAATTATGAGAATGTACATTATAAGAGCAGAATGTAAGTTATTGGCTGTCTAAATGAGAGAATATTAGAAATTTATGCTAATTATGGATGCAGTATTGACTTTGCCCAATGAGAATCTCTTGTTAAAGATAAAAAATATAAAGTAATGTAGACTGCCATGAGGATGAATATTTTTGTCAATTTACCCGGAACAAGAATTGGTAATCTATTTAGGGATGAGATACTTGTTAAGGGAAGGTCAAATTTTTTGGATGTTTTGTTTCAATGTAAAATGTTTTTATCAAAAAAGGACATACAAAAAATGATGTATAGGCTTTAGGAGCGCACTGGTGCAAATCACAATGTTTCTCACAGATTTTAAGAACATGTAGAAAGATAGGGGTTAAAATGCTACACTTTTATGATAAAATAAAGTTTTATGGTAACTTACCAAGTAACCATAGCTAATGGTTTCATTAACTGCAGCAGTTCTAAGAATGGGCATTATGCGAGAATGTGTTCAGAACCGAGTAACTAGACCCCCACCACTATGGAATGGAAGGGCATGTATCAGTGCTGAAGAGCCCAATTCATTTGTGACCTATGTCCATGAAACTGAGTGTGAAGGGGGTTCAAATGGGTGGATTGGTAAGGATGCATAAAACTTTATTTTATCAAATGTCATTTTTATATAAGTAACTTGTAATTACATGAGGGAATTTTGACAGTAAGTTGGAAGACATGGACATTTTCCATCCAAACAACACTCATTAAAGATGTTTTGAAATAGAAAGGTATGGTAGCAAACGTGTATTGAACCTTATCTGGTGAAGAAAGCAGGAAGAAACTGAATCTGGTTGGCGCTCATTTCAACCTGTAGTGATGCGTGCAGTAAAAATGAGTCATCTCTATTTCAGTGGGAGAACCTTGATGAATGGGATGGTATGGATGACTGAACAAGCCTGTGCATTTTGAATATAAAACCAGAAATTCGTTGACTGAAATTTTAAAACCATCAGTGAACCAGGTTGGGGTGCCTGGTAAGTGTAAGAGTAAGAGACCACCAGGCATGTATATCCCCTATCCTTGAAACCATGATACCATGCCAGCCAAGCCAATGGGAAATGTACTGCAAATGGGATGGGTTAGTTGAAGAATTGGGGGAGGTATTTAGGAACGAGTTAGAGGGAACATGAGATTGTGGATGAAAGTGAAGTGATTGGAGAATCGTGAAGAAGATAGTTGAATCTGAAAGGCAATGGAGGAGAAGATGCTCTAATCTTGAATGTTGCTAGAAAACAGAGTGATTCTTGAGATGAGGTTTTTTTACCAAACACCATACATTCTGAGAACCTGCGACCTGAGGACCTGCTAATGAGCATCCGTTAAGAGTTCTAACTTTGCAAAGAGGTGTTCTGGTCTGCTTGGGAAATGATATCTAAAAACTCTTGATTGAAAACCAGAGGATGAATAAATTTGTTTTTATTTAGGTTTCCCAACGTTTTTTGCCAGAAGAGAGAGAGAGAGAATGAGCAGACTGCATCTCCTTGAGAAAAACCCAGAGAGAGACTGAAGGCGTGTAATTGTGATCTTCTTTGCCATAGTGCTAAAGTTGGAAGAGGGATGAGGTCTTTCTGTTTAAATTTCTGTCTGTGATAAAGTGAAGGATTTTTCAATATTTTAGAGGGAGTCTTTAGTCAGAGCTAGTTCCAGGCAACTGTGGTTCTTGTTGTGGGACAGTTTTTGTTGCACTTTTCTGGGAGTTGTTGGTCTTCTTGTTGGTGACAAATTGAGACCTGTGTTAAACACAGAGTTTTTTGTATTTCCTTGTCTTTGTGTTGTTTGCTTGTGATTGTTACGGAGGTGGCCAAGCCTTTATGGATCTCCAGATATATTAAAAATCAGAGATCTGTGCTGTTTGGTTTTGTTTGTGATTTGAATGTCTTTGGCACCAGTCAAAAAAATTGACTTCAAGATCATTAGCAAACTAGGCCTATAACTATTTTTCTGCAAATATTTAAAAAAACCCTTTGCTCTGACAAGCTCCCCAGCCTGAAGCCTGTCAGACAAGATTCAGATATGCCTAGATGGAAGCAATGGAGTGAAGCTGTTTTAGAAGGCTTCTCTTCTGAGTTAAGAGTCTGTGAAGTCTGTTAACCAGCTACAAAACAGAGCTGTGGCCAGAACAGCTACAAGCATCATGGACATGTTGGTGTGGGTCATGAACTTGTTTAGGACTTCCTCACCATGCTGAATGGTGGGAAGGCATAGACATCTAAATCAACCAGTCCTGGAGCATGGCATCCATTGTCCATGCCTGAGGGCCAGGGCTGGAGAACAGTAGACAGGGAGGCGATGGTTCCTTGACATCACAAACAGGTCTACCGATGGTTTTCCCCACAGTTTCCACAGGTTGGTGCACACCTCTGGATTCTGTGTCCATTCCATCGGAAGGACTTGTTTGCAGCGACTTGACTCGTCCGCCTGAACATTTAACTTTCCATGGATGAAACGAGTTATTATCATGGTACAGTTGATCTCTGCTGAAGATCTTTGGCACTTTGTAAAGGGAGAAAGAATGAGTCCTCCTTGAATTTTGATGTAGGCCAATGTGGTTGTGTTGTCCGAGTGGACTGTGATTGTCTTGCAGCAAGTCTTCATTGCAAAATGCTGAAGGGCCAAGTGAATCGTCTTCAGTTCCCTTACATTTATATGTAATTTCTTCTCTTCCTGACGACCACTTCCCGGATATTTCCATGTTGTTCAAAAGTGACCCAACCCAGATCCTACATCTGAGTACAACGTTAGGTCATGGCTCAGCAGGTGCAATGACTTTCCTACTGAGAACCTATCCTCTGCAAGCCACCACCAAAGATCCTCCTTGGTCTTGGAAGTGATGCAGAAAATGAAGGAGTCTGGGAGTTTTCCTCTGCCAGATGGCCTTTAGGAAGAATTGTAGGACTCATGTATGAACTTTCTTCCTAAAGGCAGTCTTGAATCTTTTGTGATGCACAAGAGTGTGCCCTCATCCCCAAATGAGACTCATCCACTTGGGATTTCTTGGCTGTTAAAAGCCCAAATCTTGGGTGAGATTTGAAGTTTCTTATCTTTCTTCAGGCAGTCTTGAATGGTTCAGATATAAACAGACTTTTGGTCCCCTTGGATGGAGAAAAGCCCAAGAACACGGGTGAATACTTCCTCACCCCAAAACAGAGAACTGTGTTGAAGGAAATTGGGAAATCTGAACATTGATTAAGTCCAGATGTCTTGGGCATAGTAGAGTTTTTGAAGGTCCATGTCGATCATTTTCTCCTGATGAATGGCTGACAGGACTGAATGGTTCGTTTCCATTCATCCAGTTATAAACAGTTCAACACCCCATGAGATGGACTGGTCCAACTTGCTACAGGGATGACAAACAGATGGTTGTAAACCCCTCTGTGCCTATGTCTTCGACTGAGCTGTAGAGAAGCTGAAACAGAAAACCTGCACTGAAGGACCCTTACTGATGGTGAGGATGCCAAAGGGGTTTTTCCTGAAAGGGATGGCATTGCCCTCTTGGGGACTTTTACTACCCAGGGTTTTGCATTCCTGGCCTCCCAACTGTCCCAAAACTGGAGAAGCCTGGCTGAACAAGAAGGACAGGAACCTCACTTGAAAGAGGCTGGTTTGGAGGACAACTTCTTGGTTGGCCGGACTGATTGCAGATTCAAGCATGGGTGGGGCTGAAAACTGGTTCTTTCACCTCAAAATGGCTGCTGTTGCAATGGGAACAGTTTTCGTGCTGAACAAGAGACCAAAGTGCCACGGGTTGGTTCTTTGGCATGCCTTGTCGACTGCAACAAAAGGTCCTGTGTTGACTTCTGTAAGTCAGACGCGATCTGTTCTATTGTAGCTCTTGGGAATAAAAGCTGACCGATCTAAAGGCACAAACAGGAGAGCTGATCTTTGAGAGGAGTAAGACCTTTGGAGGTAAAGGTACACCATAGTTCCCTTTTCTTAAGATCCCCATGGAAATAAGGAATAAGGTAGCCAGCTCCTGGGAGCCATCCCTAATGGCCTTATCCGTGCACAAGAGTACTCCCAGCCAATCTGCAGCGAAGTCCTCTTTAAGTCTTCTGTTTTCAGACTTCTATTTTCTTGCCCAGTCTAGGAAACTGAATACTTCAAGACTTTAAAACATCTCCCACAAAACTCTCTAATTCCAAAAGATGTGAACATAATCTTATAAGAGTTAAGAGCTGATCTCTGCATCCACAAGGCTGGAGAAGTCCCCTGGGAGGAGGCAGAAACTCCCAGCGAAGGCACTTCCCTAGTGGAGTAAGACAAGTACCTCCTTGGCAACAGACAGGAGGGAGGTGCACTGGAAACCTCTTTACCCAGCTACCTCTTTCCTGTTAACCAACTGTCAATGCCCACTAATGCCTTCCTAGAGGATGAGGAGAGGACCATCTTTGGTGGTCTGGAGGCCCCTACTGGCTGTCCCATCATGAAGGCCAACCAGGTGATGATGAGGGCCCTTGGAGGGAAGAAAGTTGGATAGCAGAAGAGGAAGTACCTCAAGAGCATCGAATATGCTGATGTAGGATGATCTTGATCAATGGCTTCTTTGTTGGCTTCCTCATTTGATGTAATGGGAGAAGGAGCTAAGTCCACCTGATCCTGTGTAGCAGCAGGTTGCTTTTGTAAAAGTTCAAGGATGTTATCCAACTGCTGGTTGGATAGTTCCAACAAAGGGTCCATGATGGCAGGCGTTGACACCAAACGTTTGGCTTCTGGTGCCAAGCATACTGAAGGCAAGAATTCTGGCACATGGTGCTCAGAAACTGGGCATACAGACACTGGGGGCCACTCAGCAGATGGGCGTTGGACTCTGAGTGCTTAAACCCGAATCGTTTGGACACATGGCGATCCAACACCACACACTCAGACATTGACATTCAGACAATTTGCTCTCACTTGGGCGTTCAGAAGTTGGGTGCTCGGACACTGGGTGCTTCAATACAGAACAGTCAAGACATTACACGTTTGGAAACCAGGCGCGGCCACTGGACAACTTGGATGAGGAATGCCGTGTCAAAGACCAGCTCACTATCATCAAGTGTCATGCACAAGCCGATCGGGACTGGGAGTTAAGCGTTTGGACACAGGGCACTTTGACACAGAACATGTTCAGACACTGGGTGCTTGGCCACTGGCGCTCAGACAACCTGGATGAGGAATGCTGCGTCAAATACTGGCTCTCCGTCACCAAAGTGTTATGCACAACCTGCTTGGGACTAGACCAAAAACTGCAGGAGGAAAGAGGACTGTGCTCTTGTTCCATGGGGACCTTATGTGGGAACTGGGAAGTGCACTCAATGGAAGGAGCATGCCTTTTCAATGACCTTGACTTTTGAAAAATGTTTACGCCCCTGTCCACACTGGTGTCCGAATCACTGGACGACAAAGTATGCACACCATATGAACGCCTTTCCAATGGCGATCCACTGCAAGTCCTGGGTTTGATCAACAGGCTCAGTTGAGGGGGCAACTACCCATGGGCAAACCCTCCAACCTCCCTTGGACTTCCGGTTTGCTTTCCCCAGGCTTGAGGCGAGTCTAACACTGGCCTTTGTCTAGGAGAAACAGTGGGACCAATAGTCACCTCCTCCACTTGCACTGCACTTGCACCATCACTAATTAAACTTACCTGATCAAAAAGGGCCTTAACCAAAGATCCAATTTGGGATACGTTATTAACAAGCAGACCAAACTTTTGGTCAATTCTAGCCTCTAGGCTGGTGATGGCATCGGGTTCGGAAGAATGGGAGCCAGGTAAATGGAGTTTGAGGAAAAGTCAGAGGGCTGGTGATCGGGAGAACACAGGTTAGAGGTGTAGAGGGCACAGGTTGAGAAGCAATATCCTGATTTTGGAGTAGAAACCTGACTAGCTAAACCTTTAGCCTCGGCTCTAGCAGCCACCTTTCTCCATCTGTCTCTTTGGAGTCTATCTAGATGTGCTTCCAAAACTTTCCATCTACCCTAATCCCAGTCTTTGCATTCGTCACATTTAAGTTCAAACAAGCAAGTTTGCCTCTACAATGGCAACATAAAGTGTGTGAAGTCATACTTAGCAGAAGTAACTCTAGTATTACAGTCTTTGCTGCAATACCTGATGCTAGACATGCTAGAATCTGATGTAATAAGTCACAAGTCTGAATAATAAACTAGCTAAACTAATAAACAGCAAGCTGCCAACATGAATGAATATTTCAAAGGGTGAAAGATACAACCATCTGGTGAAATTCAAATCAGAGCTGCTCAACTAACCGTGTACAGTTGTTGACCAGGCAGAAATGAAAGGGCTCTTCAGCACTGTTGTACCTATTCTTTCCCCAGTAGTGGGCGGGGTCTAGTTACCTACACTAAAACAATAGTGTTTACCACAAAATTTCAAATTTAGAACTGTCATGGTTACGTGAAACTAATAGCTATGTAGTTACTTGGTAAGTTACTTATATAAAAACCTTACTTCTAATTTTTACACAGAGGTATCTGACAAAAGATTTTATTAAATTTTAACATGCAACCTTTGATGCATAATTTATGAAGCTGTTGCATGATGTCATACCACCATGAAGTACCACATAACTTCTCCTTTCCTAGAATACGCCAATGATTTGCTTTTTCTCTGCAAAACTTTACTGTATCTGGTTGGAGAGGAAAAGTGGGCCCAAAGTGCTTCTCTTCTCCCTGAAGCAGAATGTATTTGGAGATACTGCATAATTATTTTCCTGGAACCATATAAGATGATAGTTAATAACTAACTTTTTCCATTAATTTACAAATGCTTGTACAGCTTGTTTGGGATATTGGTCGGTAACTCTTGTTTTCCAACATAAAAATGCCTTAGTATCATCAGATGGATGCTTTATCATATCATAAATGATGTTATCCTCTCCCAGGGCTGTTTTTTTGGTTGAATAAAGTATAAGGCATATTGTAACTCACTGTGAAAGTGGCATCGTGTTCATCCAAATTATCATGACTGTAATTGAATTACTACTTTGGCATCTAATGACTTTAGGTTTGATGGAAAGTGTTGTGGTTTTGAGACATCTGAAAAATATTTTGCAAATACACAGTATTAGCAATATCAGTTAGTCCTACATTTTCAAGGAAGGTAGAGGTGAGGGAACCTGCATAATAATCATTCTTGTAATCTTTTGCCATATCAAGCTTAAGGAAGTCTTTTGGATTTATTCTTTTTAGAAAGTGTACCCAAGAATCTCACTTGGTTTTCTTATATAAGCACTGTTGTTTTGCTTGGGCATGCTTATACAGTAATAATTAGTTTTGAATGTTGGAGAGCCACTGTTTCTGTATCTTCTGTAGTTCCTGGACTCTTTCCTCATGGAACCTCCTGTTTTGGGTGCTGCATCAACAGCACTTCCTACTTTGCCATTCAAGTTGTTGTATGATTCAGTATGATTCTTAAAGGACTCAAATTTATTATCTACTTTAACATCTGGAGTGAATTTTGCCCAACTTCTTTTATCTTCTACTTTGGAGCAGACAATAGGTTGCTGATTTTAGATGAATTGGCCAATGGTTACTACCATGTAGTTGGTCATTTACTGACTATATGTGGTCAAAGACAATATCTGGAGCGCAGATAGTAAGATCACTAACATCAAGGAGAGAAGCTTAGAAATCAACTAGTTTTCAACACTTTTGTCTCTTCTATGAAAATTTCACCATATAGTGTGCCTTAAGGCACACTATACGGTGAAAGAATGCCAACATGTTCATCCAGAGGTCAAGCCACAAATTAAGCTGTTGCCTGGGAGGAATCTCCTCCTTGGTCTCCGGGGGGCAGGGGGGAGTTGATCTTCAGACTACAAACTGATGAGTTCAATACAAGAGGAACAGTCTCTGCATCCTACAGCATGTGAGTAGCAGGGGAAAGGATTTTGCTACACGTGCTGGAGAAGAGGGAACTCCTGACCCACAGTTCAGGGTGTTCATCTCATCCAAATACAGTACCATGAGCAACTATGACCAGGGGGACATGACCAATGGTTTTGCTTCTCAGGGCACCTGAGGGGAAACTCAAGCGGCTAGGCCATACCTAGGTGTGAAGCCATGGGTGGCTCCCCCAAGATTATTTTGCTCACAAATGAACAAAACAATCTCCTGAAAGTTCTGCTCTAGCTCAGCCTGAAAGGGCTCTGGAGGACTGGGACCATCCAGACCCATCAGATCCTCAAGGACATGAGCCACATCCCATTGCCTATTAGTGGAAGACATGCCTAGCTTCTGCTCCTTAACTCACTCCTGATCTTGAAGAGTTCAAATGTAACTCATACCAAAAGAGGCCCCATGAGACCCAACATTCACTATCTGAATGCTGTTTGGACTTGGACACTGCCATCCTAGCACCTCCCCTCACTGGAAAAAACCTGAGCTAGCAGAAAGTACAGGGGAACAAGCACATATGTTACCTGTCACATGCACCTTATGAGCATGAGGTGAATGTACCCCAGAGAATGCGAATACTGAATGAAAAGGAAGTGATGACTCCACCCCTCCACTGCAAGCCACAGGAGACACTAGGGGGAGAGCCTACCCCATTGCATTGCCTGCGTGTGCAAGGCCCAAAGACCTCAAGTGCAGAATGAATGGGTTGTGCACACCCATCTCTGTGTCTCCTTAGATATAGAAAAGGGGAGCTGTACCCACCCACTGGGGAAGGGGGGGTTGTACCCAACAAGTGCATTGTCCTCTAAAGGGAGTAAATGACAGGACTCCTTCACCACTTGATTACTATCCCCATGGGGAAGAAGCACCCTCTGTAGACAGTGGACTAGGAATGGAGAAAGGAAAGACAAAGGAATCAGAAGGACTCAGTGGTGTCACTGGGGCCTTGAGGCCAACGCTAAGCCCAGCCAACACACTCCCTTGCAGGAGGAAGCACAAATTACACCTTCCCCTGCACAAAAGAACAGTACCTTTAAAGTCAAAAGGTCAACTGTCATGGGAGACATGAAGCACCCACAAGGGCTGCAGCACTCCTCTTAGTGGCATTGTGCATGTTTTTCACCATTAAAAAGGAAAAAATATTAAAAAATTTTTTGACAAAGGAAAAATCTATTTCTGGAGAGGGGACCGTGTCACCCGGTGAAAAAAAACCATTCAGCACTTATTTCTAGGTAATTCCGTTGCTAGATACCAGAGAAAGCTAAATGAAATGCTGGGTTACTACCCCCAGACTCTTATTCTCCATTAGATGGAGTGCGTCTCTATGGAAAAAGGGTGAACTATAAAAACACGGAACCTTATCCTATAGAGATCCCAAATAAGTCAAAATAGTCCCACAGAGAGGTGCCGTTACAAACCCATGCACCACTCAAGAATGGACAGTACACAAATCACCGCTATCACCGCATTCCATGAAAGCAACACCACTATGGGGGGACACGACACATGACAGAGGTGGGCCACGGGTAAAAACGGTCCCCTCTCCAGAAATAGATTTTAACTAAAGTCAAAATCCCTTTTCTGGATCATTAATGTCAGCCTTGAAAAATTAACAGTGAAATAAATATCATTCTTAAATTGCAAGAGATAACAAAATGTAAAACAAACATAAGACCAAAGGTCCACCAAAAAATTATAATTGCTAGCAATAATAACAAATAATGCACAATGTAACTGATGGAGCTTAAAATTAACCTGACAATACAAAAAATATACTTAAACCAAATAACTATACAAAACTGAAAACATTATAACATAACTGTGTTAATTAGACAAATATACAGATAACACGGTCAGGTGAGAAAGTCAAGACAAGCCTGACTGAAATGACTGATTAAAGAGGATAACTGAGGCAGTGGAGGAAGAATTGACTAGGAATCAAAAGGGTACCAGAGGGAGGGACAACGTTCCCTGCCACACTGCTGAGAATTTAAGAGCTTCTAAGATTTCAAATAGTGACGTTTGAAAACCAAGGGTGACTTCAAACCAGTGTATTTGGTAAGATCCGTGAAATTCATGTAATGGAAGTAGTTAATGGAGGTGGCCACAGCTCTAATATCATGAACTCTTGGGACTGAGTCAGGATTAGCCTGCTTGATAAAGTAAAGGATTTGCTGTCTAATAGCAGACATAGAGAAAGCTAAATGAAATGCTGGAGTTACTACCCCCAGAGCGAGCTCCACTAGATGGAGTCGTGTATGGAAAAAGGGTGAACTACAAAAAAACACGGAACCTTATCCTATAGAGATTCCCAATGTCAAAAGTCCCAATGTATTTTTATAATAAAATGAGGTTTTGTACATACTTACCTGGTAATTATATATATAGCTGTAGTCTCTGACGTCACGGCAGAAAAATTGAAAATCGCGGCAGCGCTAATGAATGGTCACGTGATACCCTTCCCACCGCCCTCTACAGGTGAGTGAGAGGAACCATAACCCAAACTCTTCATATGTTTATGCCATACCTGCCCATGAGAGGGGAGGAGGGTGGGCTTTGATTATATAATTACCAGGTAAGTATGTACAAAACCTCATTTTATTATAAAAATACATTTTTGTACATATAACTTACCTGGTAATTATATATATAGCTGATTGGCACCTTGATGGAGGTGGGCCATGGCAGCTAATATGAAAAGTCTAGACAATTGTGAAAATAAAAAACACAATGATGGTTCCTTACCTGTTGAGGTAGCTGATTTGATGGATACTGCCTCTTAATCTGCTATCCTCAACTTGCACCAACTAGGTATATAGACCTGAGGGTTAAGTGCTAGAGGGCTACATGCCAGTCGAGGGCTCACCGTGGACTATGCATGATAACCAACCAAATAAATGCCCCTGCCCAGGGCGCAGTACACGAAAACACATAGAACAAGGGGTGTCACCAATAACCTGTACCTTAAAAATATTACCCAAAATGTAAGACTGTTGGGTACTCCTAGTCACAATGTACCCCCAGACATCCCAGAAAACAACAACGCTAACCTTAAGCAAGAGAAAGCATCACAAGGAAGGATCGACTTCCTTTATTCCCTTACCCAACACCGTGCCAGTCACCACAAACGGTCCCAACGTACTGCATCCATCATATATTGTCTCAATCTCTCTCAAATAATGAGACGCGAACACTGACCTACATTTCCAAAATGTAGCTTGAATAATTGAATCTAAGGAAAGATTCCTCCTATATGCCAACGAGGTTGAGACCGCTCTCACCTCATGAGCTTTAACTTTAGAAATTTGAAGCTGCACATCTGCTACCTGGTTGTGAGCTTCTACAATCAGGTCTCTCAAAAAGAAGGAAAGAGCATTCTTCGAAAGAGGCCTACTCGGATCCCTCACAGAACACCAAAGATTAGGAGAGGGACCTCTCACTGCTTGAGTCCTTTCGAAATATACTTTTAATGCTCTTACTGGGCATAAAAGTCTTTCTTCTTCATCTGGTCCCACCAAATCCGAGAGACCTGGGATCGAAAAGGATCTCGGCCAAGGCTTAGACGGAGTCTCATTCTTTGCCAAAAAACTCAACAATGAAGAACAGACTGCCTTACCCCTAGAAAACCCACTTCTCTTATCTAGGGCGTGCAACTCACTGACTCTCCTTGCTGTAGCCAAAGCTACCAAGAAGATTGTCTTCCTCGTAAGGTCTCTGAATGAGCAAGACGATAATGGCTCAAACTTACTGCCCACGAGCCATTTCAAGACCACATCTAAATTCCAGGAAACCAATCTCTCTCTGGAATTCTTGGATGCTTCAAACGATCTGATAAGATCTGACAAGTCCTTATCATTTGAAATATCCAGGCCCTTATGCCTAAAGACTGTCGAAAGCATTGCTCTGTAGCCCTTGATCGACGACGAAGACAGCTTCCTATCCACACTCAGATACAGGAGGAAGTCTGCGATCTCTTCTAAAGTGGTCTTAGAAGATGATGTGCCAGTCTTCCTACACCACTCTCTGAAGACTGACCACTTAGCTTGATAAACTGCTGTTGAGGACTGTCTGCGAGCTCTAGCGATGGCTCTAGAGACCTTCCTCGAAAAACCTCTAGCTCTGAGGCAACGTTCGACAGTCTGAACGCAGTTAGCTGAAGAGCAGATAGACCTCCGTGAAATCTTCGGAAGTGAGGCTGTCTGAGTAGATCTACTCTCGGTGGTAAAAGCCTCGGGAAGTCTACGAGAAGACTTATCAAGTCCGGGAACCATTCCCTTGCTGGCCAAAACGGAGCAACCAGCGTCATACGCACGTCCTTGTGGGACAACATTTTTGTTAGAACTGCTCTCAACATCTTGAACGGAGGAAAGGCGTAAAGGTCCAGACCTGACCAGTCCATCAGCATTGCATCCACGAAGACTGACCCCTCGTCCGGCACTGGACAGCAATAAAGAGGCAGTTGAGTTGTCTTCTTGGTGGCAAACAGATCTATGAGAGGATGACCCCATAGCTTCCACAGTTGGAGGCAAACTTCTTGATTTAAGATCCACTCTGTTGAGAGTACTTGAAAGCTCCTGCTTAGCTCGTCTGCCCTCACATTGAGCTTCCCTGGAATGAACCTTGTCATCAACGTCGTTTGGTTCGTTTTCGCCCATAACAGAAGATCTCGCGCTACCAGGTATAGCGAGAACGAGTGGGTCCCTCCTTGCTTTTTTATGTATGCGAGAGCTGTTGTATTGTCTGATTGGACAATCACTGCCTGGTTCCTTACCACCTTCGAAAATTCTAAAAGGGCTAAATGAATGGCCTTTAATTCCTTCAGACTGATGTGCCACCGAAGTTGTTCTCCCTTCCATCGGCCTGCTGTTTCCAACTTGCCTAACGTGGCTCCCCATCCTAGATCTGAAGCGTCTGCACACAAGATGAGGTTGGGGTTCTTTGGGAACAGTGAAATTCCTTCCTGAAGTTTCTCTGGAGAGTTCCACCAACTGAGGTCTGCCTTTATCTCCTCTGAGATTTGAAAAACAAACGAGTCCGGGCTCTTCTTCCTGTCCCAGACTTCTCTTAAAAAGAACTGAAGGGGCCTTAGATGTAGTCTCCCCAAACTCACAAACGGTTCTGCGGAAGACAACTTCCCCAGAAGGCTCATCCACTCGTTGGCCGAGCATTGGGTCTTCTTCAGAAAATCTCGCACTTTCAACAGGCACGACTCTACCCTCTCCACCGACAGAGAAGCCTGAAAAACTACCGAGTTCATCTGAACTCCCAAATAGACTAATTCTTGAGATGGCACCAGATGTGACTTCTGCCAATTTACCAGAAGTCCCAGTTCTTCGGTTAGATGAGGAGTCTTTTCCAAATCCTTCACACACCTTTTCTTCGTCTTCACACGCAGGAGCCAATCGTCTAAATAAAAAACTGTTCTGATCCCCAATAGATGTAGCCACTTCGCCACTGATGACAAAACTCTGGTGAATACCTGGGGGGCCGTCGAGAGGCCGAAGCACATTGCCCTGAACTGAAACACTTCGCCTTTGAACACAAAGCAAAGGAACTTCCTCGAAGCAGGATGGATCGGGATGTGGAAATACACATCCTGGAAGTCGATGGATACCATCCAATCTCCTGGAAGAAGGGATGACAGCATTGATTGAGTGGTTTCCATCACAAACTTTGTCTTCTTGACAAACAGGTTCAAAGCGCTCACGTCTAGAACTGGCCTCCAGCCTCCTGACGCCTTTGGTACTACAAAGAGACGATTGTAAAATCCTGGGGAGAAAGGGGGGAGAACTTTCTCTATTGCTTCTTTCTCTAGCAAAGCTGACACCTCTTTCTCTAGAGCACAACATTTCTCTGAGTCTAGAGAATAAGCCATTAAGACCACTGGTTCCCTGGACAAAGGCGGGTCCTTCAAGAATGGAACTGAATAGCCTTCCTTTAAAACCGAGACTGTCCAAGGTTCTGCTCCCCTTTCTTCCCAGACTGTCCAGAAAGCTGACAGTCTGGCTCCTACTGGTGAATGAAGGGAGGCGCTCTCACTTCTTGTCTGAGGGTTTGATCGCTTTAGGTACAAAACGACCTCTCCCTCTCGATCTGGGAAACGATTTAGCAGGGGCTCTTCCACGAAAGGGCCGACCTTGAGATTTATCCGTCGACGTTGTCGGGCGAGCAACTGTTGAAGGCAACAGTTTAGGCTTCTTGGTGGACTGTGCCAGCAAGTCTTGAGTTGCCTTCTGTTGAAGAATCGAAGCGATCTCAGATACTATTTCCCTCGGGAAAAGATGTTTCCTATCTAAAGGAGCGAACAACAAAGCTGACTTCTGGGACCGAGAGACTCCTTTACTGGTGAAAGAACACCATAGTTCACGTTTCTTGAGAATTCCCATCGTAATCACAGAAGAGAGTTCCATAGCCGCATCTCTAATGCTCCTGTCGATGCAAGCTAACACGTCGGACAGGGAAGCGAACTGATCGTCCTGAAGGGCGCAAGCTTTTAGTTTCCTCCCAAGAGCTCCAACCGACCAATCGAGGAAACTTATAACTTCCAAAATCTTAAAAGCATTCTTGCAGAGGTGATCAAATTCCGATGTGGAAAAGAATACTTTGGCTGAATTAAGAGCCGACCTCCTGGCCGAATCTACCAAACTAGAGAAATCTCCTTGGGAGGAGGCAGCTACTCCCAACGAGAAAGATTCTCCAGTCTCGTACCAACCACCACGACGAGACGACAATTTCGAAGGGGGAAAACAAAACACAGTCTTCCCTTGTTCCCTCTTCTCTGCAAGCCACTCCTCCATTTTCTTCAATCCTTTCTTGGCCGAAATAGAAAGAACTAATTTGGTAGCCAGCGAAGTGTCTGTCCTATTATCCCGAGCGTATTGAGATTCCGGAGAAGCTGGAGATACTGGTGAAAAGGAATCCGGAAAATTCTCCAGAAAATACTGAAGCAGTTGCTTATAGCTTGATAAAGGCTTCTCTTTCTCTGGTTGTACCTCCGCCTCCGATTCCGAAGCAACATCACCACCAGAAATCGGGGAAAGAGCCAAGGATCTAGATGGAGGAAGATTCGTCTTCCGAGGAGAATGCAGCACAGGATCGCTCGTAGGAAGCCGCACATTCGATGAAGGAGCATCCTTTGAAATCGAAGCAACTTGCAGTTCGTTCACGGAAGGATCACTTTTTTCATAAAGCCGAGAATACTATCAAGCTTCCTATTCATTTCCGCCAAAAACAAATCTTGAGGCAAGGTGGAAGAAGGAGAATGCGGAACTGAACGAGGCACGGTGACCGCAGGTGTTGGAGCTTGACGAGAGTCACCAGGAGAAACAATTTTTTGGCGCTTGGCACATGGCGCCAGGAGGATCGTAGTGTGGCGTATGGCGCAATGAGCCAGGCGAAACGAAGGATGGCGCATGGCGCGTGGCGCTAGATGCAGCAATCACGCCAGAAGCAGCAACAACAGGCGAAGACAACACCACTCTCTTCTTACGCAAGCGTCTCCGGCGCCAACACATGCCTCTCGTCTCCCGAATCGACGGAATGCGAAAAACATTCGGGCTCCTCCCAAAAACTACACGAAGGAGGTTGATCTTGAAGCGCCACTCTTTTCTTGGGAACTGCCAAAGGAGATGCCAACCTAGACCTCTTGAATGGTCTCGAGACATCTTTACGGCGCCAACCTCTCTTAGGCGAATCCTCACTCGACATACTCGAAGACATACACCTCCTTGATGTGCCTTTTCTATGGCTAACATCTGCATCCTGGGAAGCGACAACAGGACTGTTTGAGGGGCCAACTGCTCAAACAGGTCCCACTCACCTCCCTTGGGCTTTCGACTTGCCTCCTCCCTGGTGCTGGGGAGTTTGACAGAGGTCCAGGCCTAGGAGAGTGAGTGGGCCGAACAGCCAGCTCCTCCACTGCACTATCACAAGACACTGCACTTCTTACTACCAAAGACTTACTCATCCGCTCCATGGCAGCAAGCATCACACTAAAACGCGCATCCATCTGCGTCTTAAGACTGGCCACGGTATCGGGTTCGGGAATACCGGGGTCTGGGATAGGAGATTTGTTAGAAGGAATATCAGGGTTAGTAACCGAAAAAGATAAATCCTGACTATCACGGGAGGATAAAGAGGTAGTCCTAGCTGAAGCTTTTCTAGCTCTCTCTTTTTGATGCCTTCTCAGATAAGCATTTAAAATCTTCCATTCTTCCCCTGACAAATCCTTACATTCTTCACAGGTTAACGATACCGAACATACCTGTCCTCTACACCCCGAACACACAGAATGAGGGTCAATGGTAATTTTCCCTAATCTAGTTTTGCAGCCCTTGCTACAAAACCTATACACCGAGGGACCAGTGTCCGACATAATGCTAAATAAGGAAGGCGGGGATGAAAAAAGCTAAGCACAAACAATGTCTGCCAAAGATTCAAATCAAACAATTGTACATCACCCACAATGTCCAACGAAAGAATCAGCGATAATTCTCTGCTAAGCTGCACCGGTCTTACCGGTACCACACGGCAGAAACATATGAAGAGTTTGGGTTATGGTTCCTCTCACTCACCTGTAGAGGGCGGTGGGAAGGGGTGTCACGTGACCATTCATTAGCGCTGCCGCGATTTTCAATTTTCTGCCGTGACGTCAGAGACTACAGCTATATATATAATTACCAGGTAAGTTATATGTACAAAAACTGAGTTTACTTTATCAGATGAAACAGAAAGAGTACCTCTTCCATTAAAAGATCATGAAAAGGTTTTGAATATAACTCAAGATCTGATTTTTTGTGTATCTAGAGTACCTATGCCCAAACAAATAGGACTGGCTCTTCATATTTTAAGGCAAACAACAAGCAAAGATTTAGTAAGGACTCTTAATAGGTTTGGGCATAGCATAAGCTACAATGACGCACAGCGATACATAACATCAATGGCTAACCTTATGAATGACAAAATTGAACTGACAAGGTATTCATCCCAACCAATCTAAACCAAGGTAATTTCTTACAATGTGCATTTGATAACCTAGATTTTTCAGAGGACACACGCGATGGAAGAACACTTCATGCTACAACACATATGTTGTACCAGTATCAAGACAGAGATGAAAACTCAACATGTGAAATCCCTGTTAGAAGAAGAAAGAAAACTGATGATCCAACTGCCTTACAATTCTCAGTCCCAAAAAGTCACTTGTTATTAAAGGACAGGAGACAGGCTACAGTTTTATCACCAGACATACCACTAGTCAGTTACGGGTCTGAAGCAGAGCTCAAAGACATCTTATTAGATGATGACAATCTTGTTTGGTCACTGACTAGGACTCATGCAGAACGAGAGGGGATAAAATCCTTATCTTGGAATAAATTCTTTGAAATGATTTGTGACCCAAAACCCAAAACTGTTATTGCCTATGGCCCAACCTTCCCAGAACCTCCAACGAAACCAGATGTTGTGCAAGCATCATTAGATTACTTTATCAAGGTAACTGAAAAACTAGGCCAAGAAAATACAATAGTTACATGTGGTCAGGCTATATATGACATTGTTAAAGGATTTGTGACTAAACATCCTGAAAAACATCTTATTGTATGCATGGCAGGATTTCACATCACTGTAAATTTTCTCTCATGAATTGGCTTTTTCATGCGAGGAAGTGGTATGGAGGACATCCTTGTTAAGAGTGAAATTTGCTTGCCAGGCACAGCAAGTAAGATTGTCAGTGGAAACTCTTGGCCCAACATCAAAATTCTGGTCTATGTTTGTAGAGATGGCGTATACAGCAAAGAGAAATATTACAGCTGAGAGGTCAGGTGCGTGGAGTGCTCACTTGGCAGAGATGCAGTCCATGCTTCCAAATGTTATCTCTTCCAAACATTGTAAATATTCTAACTGCTTACCAGCATATCTATATGACATGCAAATGCTAGAAGTCACTCATCCAGAAGTCTTCCAGAGGTTTTCTGAGGGACTATTTACTGTTTGTCAATCAGAAAGGGCTTTCTGCGGAACATGGACCGATCTAGCCCTGGAACAGACTTATAATAGAGAGGGAAAGTCCTCTTTGTTCAAAGGTATCTCACAGAACCAATCAGCTCGTGACAAATACATCAAGGTTTTGCCAATATTAACTGAAGTTTTGGAGGCAGTGAAAAGCATGGTCCACGTAGAGGGAACATCTGGAAGCCATCACAGAAGGTCAAATAAACAAGTCAAGGAGGATGCTGATTTGATTGAAAAGGTGAAGCGTACAGTTTCAACTGCGATGATTAATCCATTTACTTCTGTGAACAACAGGGGCTCAAGAAACGGGATATGCAAAGATTATTTCTCCAGAGATCAAAAGTTTTATGCAACCGAAGAAAACTGGCCAGAGCAAAAAACAAACAATTCTGAAAGTTTCCCGAGAAGAATCAGCAGTAACAAGAACTTTATGCTTCATACAAAAGAGTGATGAAACAGCTCGAAAAGAAAGAAGCATTTGTGCATGAATGGACACCTTATCCTAGTTCACTGTTTCAACCTGACCTCAAGTTTCCAAGCGGCTTTTCCATGACCAAGGGCATAAAGTGTGATTTTATTGCACATCTTGTAGCTGCGAGTAATGGATTCCCCCTTGGTGCTAAGACCTTTGGTAATTTGGTTGAACGATATGTTACAAAGATCATGGACATGAAGCCAAAAGGAGTCAGTGAAATATATTTTTTTGGTGATCGTTATGATTTTTCAAGTGAAAAAAGCACTAAGGCGGATGAAAGAATCATTCGGGGAAACGCAAGTACACCCCAGTTTGTTCCAGCAGAAAATGTTTGCATTCCCAACTGGAAACTAGTTATGAAAAGTTCACACAACAAGGCTAGTCTTCTGGATTTCATATCACGAACAATTTGTGCCAAAATAGATATCCTAATACCAAATGACATTTTTCTTGTTTTGGGTGGGACACTTTCCGGTAATGATGAGACTGTCAGGGTTAGTGAAGAAAGTGTTCGTGAAATTGAAGATCTCAGATGTGAAGAACATGAAGAGGCTGATACTCATTTAATAGCTCACCTTGCGTATGCAACTAGACTTTATCAACAATCGTGTGTTATAATCCAAGCTAAAACCACAGACATCACTGTCTTGTCCATGTATCATTATTGCCACTTACAGTCAGTAGCAGAGATTTGGATCCAGAAGATGGACAAATATTTATCAGTGCATGAACTAGTAGAGCTGTTGTCACATAAATACCTTAAAGAAACACATACCCTTCCAAGCATACAGTGAACCCCCCGTATTCGCGGGGGATGTGTCCCACACCCCCCTGCGAATAGGTCAAATCCGCGAATGCTTAAACCCCATCTAAAAACACTTATAACAGCCCATTTTGATAGCTTAAACCAAGAAAAACCTTATAAAAATGCTTATACCTGAGTATTTTAATAGTTTTATCCCAAAAAGTGCATTTATTCATGAAAATTATATGAAAATACAGCAATTAGTGAATATTTCTCAACGAAAAATACCGCGAATGGGTGAATTTTCCGCGAACGATGGCTAGATATGTTCCACAGAGAAACCCACGAATGCGTGAGTCCGCGAACCGTGAGAACACGAATACGGGGGGTTTACTGTACTGATATTTGCATATGTGATCTCTGGAAGTGATAGTGTGAGTTATATTTACCGTCGTGGTAAAAGGAAGGCAACCAAGATAGCTTTACAGAAAATGGCCCAGTATACTGAGCTATCACGATACGGCGACAGCGACGAACTAGATGTAACAGATGGCATCGTTAATGAAGCAAGAGCTTTTGTGGTTGGTCTTTATGTCACAGACACATCTGAAGACTTAAATGTCCTGAGAGAACATATTTTTGCATCGAGTCGAACCGATCTGCGAAATTTACCTCCGACTGAAGATGCTTTTCACCAGCATTGTATCAGCTTGTTATCTACAAGTGAGCCGACATGTGCATATTGTCCCTTCCTCCTGTCACCCAGTATGGCAAAAGAGTTGTCAGTGGCATACTGCAACCCATAATGATGACCAAGCCTGCAAAGCCAACATCTGCAAAATCAGCTTCACGCAAGTGCAAATTCTCGAAGTGCTTACGTAACCGTCTGTGCGCAAAATTACAGGTACCCTGCTATATAGGATGTTCGTGTCTAGGTAAAGCCGGTAAATGCTTACGTGCTGAAGCCCAAGATTCGACTCAAGATGAAGATTCATTGATCTGAGATGATGCTATTGCTTTTCCTTTTTATTTACCAATGAATAAATCTAATATAAAAAAGACTCAAGATGCACCAGTGTGGTAAAGTCATTTTAATTTACCTAGATAACAGAGTTGAATTCAGTGTCAATGTGGGCAGTCATACTGTATGAAAATGATATTTTAATGATAAAATAAAGTTTGTTCATACTTACCTGGCAGATATATATATAGCTGTATTCTCCGAAGTCCGACAGAATTTCAAAAACTCACGGCACACGCAGTGGGGCCAGGTGGTTAGTACCCATTCCCGCCGCTGGGAGGCGGGTATCAGGAACCATTCCCATTTTCTATTCAGATTTTCTAGTGCCACTGTCTCCTGAGGGGAGGTGGGTGGCACTATGATTATATATATCTCTGCCAGGTAAGTATGAACAAACTTTATTTTATCATTAAAATATAATTTTGTTCATGAGACTTACCTGTCAGATATATATATAGCTGAATCCCACCATTGGAGGTGGGAAGAGACAGAATAGGATTTAGGAAACAAATATATGTAGGCGATTGACACCTTGGTTCCTTACCTGTTAGCATAGCTGACTTCGTGATACTGTCACCCAAGCCTGCTTCTGCTTTACTAGTCTCCAGCAAGGTAGTGACCTATATAGCTGGTGAGTTCTAGATGATCTGTCCATGGGGGCGTGACCACAATGGGACTAGATCATAAGACCATATTGTGAGGGCAAAAGGAGCAACGACCAACCACCTGACCGAGCCTATCTAAGTCATTAAACCTAACATAAGTTAACGACTGGGACGTCCACCTCGTACAACCCAACAACCATAAAAACACAAAATCAAGATTAAAAATACTTCCTAACCTCTAAAGGATAGGATGAGTATCGCTCTCTGCCCCAACACTGGATGGTCTGAGGAAACGTGGTCCTAGCTTAATAGCAGTCTTCACAACGTATGTCGTCTACACGTCCTGCAAGTAATGCGGAAGGAACACCGAATTGCTTCACCAGAAGGTGGTACCCAGAAGATCGCTAACGGGACATGTTCTTCTGGAAAGCCACCGAGGTCGCAATGGCTCTCACTTCGGAGCCTTGACTTCAGAAGTCTCATGTCGGCTGTCTTGGCAGGTAGAATGAGCCTCCTTGATCGTGAAGCAACAAGAATGCCAGAGCATTCTTGGACATCGGCAAGTCCGGCCTTTTGACAGAACACCACAGATTGTCCGACGGGCCTCGACTTCCTTTCGTCCTGTCTAGGTAGAATTTGAGAGCCCTGACAGGGCACAGGACTCTCTCTGATTCTTGCCCAAGAATTTCTGCCATACCCTTGATCTCAAAACTCTTGGGCCAAGGGGTAGAAGGATTCTCGTTCTTGGCGAGAAACATAGGGCTTAGGGAGCATACGGCATTATGCCCTCTAAAGCCCATGTGCTTGCTGATGGCTTGAACTTCACTAACTCTCTTCGCCGTCGCCAGAGCAGTTAGGAAAATAGCCTTCCTTGTCACATTCTTGAGAGCGATGCCGAATGAAGAGGCTCGAATGTATCCGACATAAAAATTTCAGGAACGACATCCAGGTTCCAGGAAGGCGTCCTCGGCTGTGGTACCTTAGCAGTCTCAAAGGACCTCAAGAGATCGTGAAGATCCTTGATTGTCGGCCAAGTCTAGACTCTATGTCTGAAGACTGCCGACAGCATACCTCTATATCCTTTAATTGTCGAGACTGCCAGCTTTTCCTTCTCCCTAAGATGAAGCCCTAGGAAGTCTGCTATCTGCGGCACAGAGGTTGTGGTTGAGGAAATCCCTTGCTTCTGCACCATTTCCTGAAATTGGCCCACTTTGATTGGTATACCACATTGGAGGAGGGTCTCCTGGCGCTGGCGATAGCCCTTGCCACTTCTCTTGAAAAACCCTCGCCTCGCCAACTCTTTGTGATAGTCTGAATGCAGTCAGACTCAGAGCGGGAGGTTTTTGTGGTACATTTCGAAGTGGGGCTGCCTGAGCAGATCGACTCTCAGGGGAAGCGACTTCTCTTGAAGTCCACCAGGAAGGCCATGACCTCTGTGAACCACTCTGCCGCTGGCCAAAAAGGGGCGATCAACGTCATCCTCGTCCCTTCCGACGCTGCATGAACTTCCTGATGACCTCCCAGAATCTTGAAGGGAGGAAAGGCGTAGAGATCCATTCTTTCCAATCCCAGAGGAGGGCATCTACTGCTACTGCTCCTGGATCTAGTACGGAGAGCAGCATAGAGGAAGCCTCTTTGTCCTGGACGTCGCGAAGAGATCCACCAAGGGACGTCCCCATAACCTCCACAGCTTCTGACACACCTCCTCGTGAAGGGTCCACTCGGTCGGCACAAGCTGACGCTGCCGACTGAGTTAAGGTCCGGACATTCTGGGGCTCCTGCCACAGAACCTCGTAAGGATCGTGATCCCCGAGCATGGGCCCAAAGCAGGACTTCCTTCTGCTAGGGCAAACAGGGACCGGGAGCAAGTTCCTCTCTGTTTCTTGAGGTATGCCAGGGCTGTGGTGTTGTCCGAGTTTACCTGTATCACTCGGCCTGATACTTGGCTCTTGAAGAAAAACAGGGCCAGCAGAATCGCCCTAACTCTTGAGACTGATGTGCCAGGACACCTGTTCCCCTCCAGGTGCCTGACACTTCCTCCCCCTAGTGTTGCTCCCCATCCCTCCCTGGACGCGTCCCGGAAAACAACACTCAGGTCGGGGCTCTGAAGGTGTAGAGAAACCCCTTCTGCCAACCTCTTGGGTCGAGCCACCACCTCAGGTGATCCTTGACGAAGGGAGAGATCCTCAGGGTCTCCTCTAGATCCTCCTGTCTATCCAGTTTTCCACCAGGAAAACTGGAGCGGTCTGAGATGCAGTCTTCCCAGGGAAACAAACTTCTCCAGCGAGGATATGGTCCCCAACAAACTCATCCATTCCCTCACTGAGCATGTTTCCTTCCCCAGGAAGGATGAGACTTTTCCTAAGCATTGCTGCTGTTGTTCCTGGGACGGAAAAGCTTGAAAAGCCACTGAATCCATCTGAATCCCCAGATACAAGATGGACTGCGTCAGGATCAGATGGGACTTTTCTACGTTTACTAGAAGTCCTAGGGACTTCGTCAACTCCAAAGTCAATTTCAGGTCCTCCAGACACTTTGACTGCGAAGAAGCTCGAATGAGCCAATCGTCCAGGTAAAGCGAGATTCGTATGCCCGCTAAGTGAAGCCATCTCGCCACATTCTTCATGATGATCGTGAAGATCATAGGGGCTGTGCTTAGCCCAAAGCAAAGAGCTCTGAATTGGAACACCCGTCCCCCGAGTACAAACCTCAGGTACTTCCTCGACTGGGGATGTATGGGGACGTGAAAGTAGGCGTCCTGAAGGTCCAGCGAGACCATCCAATCTCCTGGTCTTAATGCTCCTAGAACAGACTGGGATGTCTCCATCGTGAACATCTCCTTCACCACGAAGCGTTCAGTCTGCTGACATCTAGGACTGGTCTCCATCCTCCCGACTGCTTCGAAACTAGGAACAGTCGGTTGTAGAATCCTGGGGAGTCCAGCTCCAGGACTTGCTCCACAGCTCTTTTCTCGAGCATTTGCACTAATAGCTCGAAAAGGATCTGTTGCTTCTCTTGATGGTAGGAGGGCGACAGATCCCTGGGCGACGTGCACAGAGGTGGCGTGTCGAGAAAGGGGATCTTGTATCCTCTCTCGATGACTTCGAGGACCAGGTGTCCGCCCCTCTTGCTCTCCAGGCTCCCGCAAACAAAAGAAGCCTGGCTCCTACAGGTGTCTGGAGGCGCTGCAAGTCACTTCTTGCCCCTAGGTTTAGGCGGGCTCTGCCTCTGGAAAGACCTCTTCCTCGGGAGACGATCTCGAGGAAGAAGCTCCTCCACGAAAGGGCTTCTGCTTCCTGGAGGTCTGACCCGACGACGACGTCAAAGGGACTGCCGGGCGTCTTGACGAGTGGGCCAAGAGGTCTTGAGTGGCCTTCTCCTTCAAGCTGGCGGCGAGATCCTTGATCAAGGACTGGGGGAAGAGATGGCTCGACAACGGGGCGAACAGCAATTCTGCCCTCTGCAACGGAGAAACTGACTTTGCTGTAAAGTTACAGTACAAGGCCCTCTTCTTCAAGAGGCCCGTACAAAAGTGGGAAGCCAGTTCCTCCGAGCCATCCCTGACGGCCTTGTCCATGCAGTTCAACACGCTGGACAGCTCCCCCAGGCTGATCGAGTCGGGACTTCTAATCTTGACGTCTAGAGCCCCCAAACACCAGTCCAGGAAATTGAAGACCTCCATGGTTCGAAACAGTCCCTTCAAATGGTGATCCGTCTCCGACATAGTCCACGACACTTTGGCTGCAGACAGGAGGGACCTTCTAGGCGCGTCGACCAAGCTAGCGAAGTCTCCCTGGGACGACGAAGGAACTCTTGAGCCGACGTCCTCTCCGGTCTCGTACCACATACCTGCCTTGCCGCTCAGCTTGGACGGAGGCAGGGCAAAAGAAGTCTTGCCTTGGGTCTTCCTTTCCTCCATCCAGGTGTTAACCTTCTTGAAGGCCTTCTTCGTCGCCAGAGACGAAGTCATCTTAACAAACCCCGGCGCTCTCCTCGTCTTGGACGAAGCTAACTGCGAAGGAGGAGAGAGAGGAGCCGAGGGTTTGAACTTGTCGCCAAACAAGTCCTTGAGAAGACCGGCTAACACCTGGTAGTCCGTAGACGAGGAAGTAGGAGGCTGCTCAAGGTCTGCAGGCTCCAACTCACAAGAGACTTCTCCCTCTTCAATGGGAGAAACCAGAGAGTCTCCCAAGACCTTGGGAGAACAAAGGCCTTGCGGTCCAACACGCAGATGGGATCTTCGCTTCCCCGCAGTCTTTGATTGCTCTGAAGCGTCACGTCGAGCAACCAAAGAGGCGCCTGATGAGCCTGATGAGCGCCCTGTCGGCGTCCAGCCGAGCGCCCTGAAAGAGGAGCGTCCAGAGCAGCGAAGCGGATAGCTGCTTGCGGATCCACGCTGCAGCCGAAACGTCCACGATGGCAATCCAGCGGCGGTGAGCTGACGAGCAGCTGGGCGGTGAAGACGTCCAGGAGAGGGGACTTCCTGCCTCTTGGCAGGCAGCCTGCGAGTCCTCTGCGCCGATGATGGCGATTCCAGCAAGAAGAGAAGCCAACTGGTTCCTGTCAAGCAGAATCCTCTGAAGACGTCCTGGTCCTCTTCTGAAGACGTCCTGGTCCTCTTCTGGGCGGAAAGCGTCGAAACACTCAGAAGAAGACGAAAATACGCCTTGAGAAAGAGTATGTGAAGCGTCCTCTTCTCTGAAGCTTCTCTTAAGCGGGCGAGAGTCCTTCCGAGAGTTCCACCCCTTGCGCGGGGAGGACGCCTTGGAGGACGAGAAGCAGCCTGGGAAGCATCAACAGGTCCTGCCGAAGGACGCCACATCGGTGGGAAGCCCCGTAACCTCTTGCGGCTTTCAACTTGCCCTCCTGAGTCCTGGGAGTCTGACAGAGGTCCAGGCCTAGAAGCGTTATGGGGCGATCTGCGAGGCTGGGATCTGAGGACGCCCCTCCACTACCTGCGAAGGGACTATCGGTGGGAATCCCCGTAACCCTCTTGCACTTTAAAGAGATTTGCCCTCTCCCTGAGTCTTAACTGCACTTTGAAGAGAAATCACTTTCGATTCCAGAGCACGGATGGTGTTCATAATCTCCGTCAGGGCCATACCCTCCGCAGACACAACCTCAGCGCCCGAAGGCAATACCACAGGGTTAGGTGATACTACGTCTACAATAGGGTTATCAGGAGAGGAATTAATACCCTGACTCTTACTAGCACTCCTGGAGGAAGACCTCCTGATCCTATCACGCTCCAACTTGCGTACATAGGCATCATACACCTTCCAGCTTGCATCCGGCAAAGTCTCACACTCCTTGCAGCGATCATTTATCAAGCAAACCTGCCCCCTACACCTCATGCATACAGTGTGAGGATCTACCGAAGCCTTCGGTAGCCTCACCTTACACTCATTCACACAACATACTCTGAAGCTAGCAGAACTAGATCCAGACATCATCCAAAGAGCAATCAAAAGCAAATCCAAAAACAGTCCACAAAAGCGTATGCCAATCCACAATCCAAAGTCAAAAACCAAAAGTCAAATAGAATACTTAAGTGGAAAATAACGAGTTTACGAAATCCAAAGACGGAGGTACTGAAAACAGATGTTGACAGTACCGGCAATATTAAATGACAAGAAAAGAAAGTGCACAGCGAAACATCCACTCTTCACAGCACCCAAAAGAACAACAACCTAAGATAAGGAGGAGTATTCCCCCAATTACCCCCATAAATAGCAGTTCCCAATTACCCTCATAAATAGCAGTTGACGACCTTGTCACCAAGTGCAACGACAAGCCCAGGTTGTGCAGGGGATACTTCTATACAGAGGGCGTTGGTTTGTGTTACCGTAGGAACAACTTGTAATTCCCATGAATTAATCACTCATCTGATTAGATTGAACAAAGTGTATGTGGCTTCAGAGATGGTTTCAAATTGAAATGCATTAGAGCCTGTAGGTCATTCTTTGCCCTAATCAAGTGATTTTCCTTATTTCTTTATAGTTTATCTTTCAAGGTATAGCAGACCTTTTAAGTTGTTACTATATTCAGCTTTGTAGTTTGCCACGTACCACACTGGAATAATTGTAAACTTTCTGTAGAAACTACTCGTACTTCTTCACTAAACTTAGAAATGCATTCAGATTCAACCATGTTATTGCTTACCTGGCTTCCTTAGCAGATAAGCTCATAAAGAGGGTAACAAAGATACTCAGTACAATTTCCCATTACTCTAGCCTTAATGCTTTCTTGGCATCCATATTCCTTAATGGTATTGTATAGTTCATCAAACTGAAAGTCAAGTATAAACTGTCACACCAAAGTAATTTTCCGAATACATATTCCATATCCAACAATTTTAATTCCATCCTGTTGGCCCAGTGTTTCTTTTGGAAAAAATAGCCATTGCCAGCATCAAATTAATGCCTTAAGTCATTACTTGTGCCAGAATGTCATCAGTGAGTCCTGGGCTAGAGAGGGGGGGGGGTTAATTTGGGTATTTTCCATAAAAATGTGCTGAGAAAACTCAATAAGACTGTTTGAAAACCACAAAAAGACACCACTAGCTTTTCCTGGAATTCAGTCCTCCAACAGTGACACAAGAAAGAGCAGACTCCCCACTGTCCACTCCATATCCTACCCTGAAAAAATGGCATCAACATGACTAAAGTGGCTCAAGAATAGGCCAAACCTACTGGATGGGCTTGAAAGCACTGTATACATGCAGTCATCCTCACTCTAATCATCTTGGTGGGCAAACTGAACAGAATGCCATGACTCCCATCCCCCAGAAACAACCCCATACCTGGGATCCACTTGCTAGTTCTAAATGACATTACTGTCCCTAAGATATCAATATGACTAGCATATTGATACCTCACAGGTCCCAACACTATTGCTTTTCAAAATTTACTATGTATAATGCTAGGAATAGTATCCATTCTTGATAATCAAGGAGAGAGAGAGAGAGAGAGAGAGAGAGAGAGAGAGAGAGAGAGAGAGAGAGAGAGAGAGAGAGAGAGAGAGAGAGAGAGCATACAGTAGATGTATGAAGGCTGTGCTTTCATTTTTCTTTCTTGTGAAGCCTAGATGAAGGCTAATATCATCATCATCATCATCTGTGATATACTGTATTGAAAGGAACTCTGTGATAAACTGTATTGAAAGTAACAAGAACAGCTAGTCCATGGCCTGGGGGGGTTCCCGTGTGCATGAGATGTACCCTAATTCACCCACTTGCCTTTTACAGTAGACACCTTGAATTATCTGAAAAATCAGGGTGGACTTTCTGAAACCTGGCAGCAAGTGAGAAATTTAGGCTTAATTTCACTATATCGGGTGATAATTTCGACCCATGTAAACTCTGGGTACCTGACCTTAAAATACCCATCTCCTTGAAAATTAATGTAGAAGGCTCATTTACCACTCAAAATGTTCCTTTTAATGAGCTCTTTCAATGATATGTAAATCTTTTTACTTTTAGGATTATATTAGGTCATAAATACCCAAAATGTCACCAGAAATCGAGAAAAGCTGATGATTTACCTCATGAAGGAAAATTGGTAAAAATCAAACAATATTAAAGAATGAATGGCATATATTGACAATAATCAACACAGCAACACTATATTATCCAAATAATAAGCACTTTATTACTTTCTAAACACACAGAAGCATACTGTAACTTTTCATAAAAACTTTATTTTTAAAATGCCCATTTATGGCCATTGCTATCTAGGTAACGAATTTTTATCATGGTATAGGGATTAATATTTAATGATAAAGTACTTTGAAAAAAGACTTCTCAAGGAATAAAATTATAAAATATATAGCTTGCACAATTTCCTTAAATAATTATTGACTTTATAAATTCTGGATATAGCATGAAAATTATATTAACCTATGACGTAGCTTTAGTATTAAAAGGGTACAATGACATTGCAAATGAAGAAGTTGTATCGGTTGAATTAAACTAATTCAAACATCCATAACGATAGTTTTAATATCAAGAAGATAAATTCAAAGGCAGTATATATTTAATAATGTAAATACATGTATTGAATTTATAATTGAAATGTCTGTAGTTTATTTTCATGGCTAAATATTCTAAGCTTTAACTTACATTCATAAAGGAGTCAAATTTACACAAGTTCTTATGGACGAATGACACTATTTGCTTCTCATGATTGTGCTTTTAATAAGATTCCTCATTCCATACTGTAACCTAAAGGATTGCTACATGTTGCATCACTTACAACTAAGACACTTTGACATTTACGAGGGACAGTGATATGTTCCACATTTTGTACAACTGCACATCACAGTGAATTCCTCAGGTAATGGGTTCTTTCCATCAGTTGGCACAAAAAGATCATCAGCTACTTTATAACCATATAAAATAGGATCAAGGGCTCCATTTAGGTTTAGATGAAACAGAAATCATGTGATATGTGGTAAAAGTATGCTTATTATTTGAATAATATAGTGTTGCTGTGTTGATTATTGTCAATATATGCCATTCATTCTTTAATATTGTTTGATTTTACAATTTTTCCTTCATGAGGTAAATCATCAGCTTTTCTCGATTACTGGTGACATTTTGGGTATTTATGACCTAATATAGCCCTAAAAGTAAAAGATTTTATATCATTGGAAAGAGCTCATTAAAAGGAACATTTTGAGTGGTAAATGAGCCTTCTACATTAATTTTCAAGGGAGATGCGGTATTTTAAAAGGTCAGGTATCCAGAGTTTACGGGTCAAAATTATCACCCGATATAGTGAAATTAAGCCTAAATTTCTCACTTGCTGCCAGGTTTCAGAAAGTCCACCCTGATTTTCAGATAATTCAAGGTGTCTACTGTAAAAGCATCGAGTGGGTGAATTAGGGTACATCTCATGCACACGGAACCCCCAGGCCATGTACTAAGCCTTGTATGTGTATATAATAGGTATATATATCTATATTAAAATGAGAGAGAAAAACCACTTACATTTTCTTATTAACATATATATATATATAATACAGTATTCTATCTTATCTATTTTTACTGATGTCTTACTGTCTGGATATAACGAAGCAAAATAATCTCATAGATGCATATCGACATTAAAAACACATATAATTTGGGTTCAATTTTATGTAGAATTGCAAGCATGTAAGCATGGGTTGAAACCAATTTACAGCGTATAGTGAGAACTGTATATTACACATAAAACTTGCTGAATTACAGTATTTTTCTTTCGTATTTAACATGCACTTTTAATTTATTTCAAATAAAGACAACACCAACTACTAATTGGTTAGTCTACTCTACACAACTCTCAAGGCCAAATGATACTTAACTAAGTTATATTTAAATCAAGCTACTGGTTACACAGACACTCCTAGTTATGTGTGCTGTACCTAATATGCAGAAATATTATCTGTATGAGGGATGTTTCAAGTATAACAAAATAACTTGGTTTCAACTGACTGACTTTGAACACTACACAGTGTGAGTACAATTTATGTACCCTACATAAATTTAACAGCATGCACTGTACATTCTGCAGGTTAGTATTCTGTTTGACTGTTATATTTAAAGTTTGAGAAAAATATCTTACTTACGTAATACTGCCCCTTGGGAGTATAGCATGTTCATGAATTTCTTTTGTGTGGAAATCACATGGGTAATGTTCTTCACTATAAATAAAGAAACCCACCAGGAAAAGAGTATTACATGTATTGGGGAGAGACCATATTGCCTCTAAACATTTTTACTGGAGTTTTGATTACTTTACACACCAAAAATGTTAAAAGCTCTTGAAGGGAAGTATCTTAGTATTGTTTGATAATTTCAATGAAATTTCCATACGCTATATCATTCCTTGATTCTACAAGTTATGAGTATAAAAAGTGTAAATAAACAGAATTTAGTAGGTATCCATTCAGTTGCAAACTGCTGTGCTTATTCTAACAAATTCTAACTGTTTTAAATAATATGTTATGTAGCTAGTGGTGGCCTTCAATTATTTTATAATAATAATAATAATAATAATAATTAGTAATAATAAATATCATGGGTGTGTAATAAAAGTGCTTGTTCAAATATATGACATGCTTTAATATTCAGTGAAGTTCTCAGTATAAATGGATTATTTGTTCACTAGATTTTTCAAAGTACCTACAATCACTATAGATTACATGTGAAAACAATAGCTGTGACCAGGTTACAGATCTTCACTGTGAGGAAGAATGTGAGTGCTGCAAAAGTAACAGTTGCACATTATGGCTCAAGTCAAACTCAAAATGTGTACAAAATATGGTAAAAACTTTAAAACACTGTTTTTACATTTCAAGAACCTTCTCAACATCTTGTTAACTCAGTCTGGATACAACTGTGTAAGTACCTATCATGTGTCTGTGAACTCTTAAAAATACATCTGTTTGCTGCATGAAACAAAAAAAAGGTTGTAAACAAGTTTCAAACATAAAACACCCTACATAAGTACACATATCATGAAACAGTGAGATGTAATGTAGTCATCTGAAATCCTATAAGAAAACTTGACAATTCTATATAGCCTATACAGCAACATTACATAAAAATGTAACATCGTTACAAAAATCACAGGACAGTTTGATATTTAGCCTAACTGTAACTTATGACAAAAACAATGGGGCCATTGGCTTGACATCATATGGAAAAATTTGTCTTTGAGGCTTATCAAAAATATTTCAAGAATTTCAAAATGTACCAAGTTTAGCCAGTGATATTCTGTACTCACAATATCAAAATATTTGGATACAGGCACACCTATGCACCAGATGAATCCCGTGATGTAACTTATCCTGAGGAAGTTCTCTCAGTACCTACTCTCAAAAGTTGCCTAATCAGTTAAAGTTCTGCTCAATCATCAGTGGGCCTCAGCAAGGTCAATTTAGTTTCACAGGCAGCTTTTAGTAATGGTTGCCTAGCTTAGATTAGTCTAGGCAACCAAAAACAGTAGACTAGGTAAAACCTAAAGTATAATTTGACCTTGCGGAGGTATTATGTGATGACGCAAACTTTACCTGAACAGACTTTTTCTGGGATACTTGGCCTAGGCTGCACAATCTATATGCTATGTTATGGATAAAAAAGTGACCTGTCAACCTCTAGCCTAACAACATGCAAAACACCGTCTCAGGATTAGGGTAACTAGGCTAAGCATCTTCAAACAACATTTCAACCACATCAGCCTTGGCACACTGTTCCTCCTCCAACCTCTGGGGGCCTCCAAATTTCATGAGGGTGGGAACACATTTCAACTTGGTGCGGGAGTCTGTGCGGAATACGTTGTTCTTGTCCTTCCAAAAGTCACGCCCTCCAACCCCAACGTATATGAAGACGGCGTCGTCGGGAGCTTTCTCAAGGGCACCTTTCACCACCGGCTCAGCGACAACGCAGTCGGGGCACCAGCTTTTTCCTTGGGCGTCCTTCGTGCCCGAAAACAGAACGAAGATGGGGTTCCCAGACGGTTTGAATTTCTCGATTTGTTCTATAAAAGCATCAAATCCCTCAACTTCGACTTTCTGAACCATTTTCGCGAGATGTCAGCAGTAGAAAACCAAGAAAGTAGAGTTGTGATCTGTAATGACACACACTGGACTTTGACAATTCGGCACGGGAGCGAAGGCGGTTTCGGTCAAGCAGCGTGTTATCTAAACAGCTGATTCATGACATTTCAGACGTCAAAATGTCTGAAGAAATACACCACTAAACAAAGTTCTTCACGTGTAATACTACTACTCAATACAAGATCTTACCTTAATCTACCAGCATACAATCATCGTACAAGGTATCGCGCCGCCCTTTAAAGGCACTAAGGAATTTGAAAATTTTGACTTCTGCTGCACTTCATACTTGTTTACATATGCCAACGTGAATAGTGTTTCACGAAGCTTCAAAACATTGGCTCATAAAGGTTCGTATCTAAAGTCTGAGCCACACTTCTTCTACCTGAATGTCGTTTATCACACCTTTTACTTATCAGTTTTACAGCGAGTTTTTTTCAAGTCCCAATATTCAAGTAAAAATGGTTATGGCGACTTAAGCTTTCACAATTGTGTCTTTTTTATATTTCATATGAATCAGATTGGATTCATAACCTATATCTATTTATGTATGTTTGCTAATGAAACTTATTTCATTAGAAATATACATTTGAAAAGTATGCTATCTAGGGTTGAAAAATAATAAATACATCATGAATTTAAGGAAATAATTATGGCTAAAAAATTACGTGTTTCAATAAGATGAAAGAATGCGATTTAGTGAGGGGTCAGAAACAGGGAGGAGCAGTGAAAACGTTCTTCTCTGAATTCTGGTTCTACAGGAAAAAGCAAAACATAACCCTACCCGAAAGCAGAATTAAGGGAAACCTGAATATAAATTTGCACTTTTAAAATTAAAATATGAAAAATACCTGAAAAAGTTAATTTTTTTGAAAGACTGAATTCAAGGAAACCTATGAATAAATAAATAAAACAATGTTGCATGATTCTGACATATTTCCCGTGGCATAAATTTGTCATAAAGTGACAAGAAGAACCTAGACTAGCATGATAAGCAGACAGTGAGAAAATAACCTTTTAAAACAAAATTTGAAAATAAGGGAATAAGTTATATTTAGAACCGTATTGACCAGTACCCTAAATATCTTTTTCAACAATGACGTCACACACCGTAGTCCACCAGTATTTCGTTGGGCAATCTGAAAGGTGGAATATCTTACCAGCAAATCAGTTTGCTTTCCGAGAAATAATCCCACTGAAGCAGTTCTGCTCTTTGATAAATGACCTAAAAATAAGTGTCTGGCATTACTACGTGAGCTTATAATAACAGATTTAAAATGGATGGACGTTCAAGAAGATGCGTTGGCACATCGTAATCGCCGTGCCAGTACTCTATAGAATGTTTGAAAGTACAAATAGAAAATGACATAACCATGGGGGAACAGTCCAGAGGACAATATCCTAAGCCCGACGTCATTTAGCATGCATATTATCGAATTATCTAGGCTTATATAAATATATATTAGGTAAAATATCAAATTTTCTCGGAGTGTACACAATTTGACCATGTGAGATTCAAGACGACAGTTCTGGATGACTAATTTATTTTTCGGAAGCCAGATATACATTGAGGAATACGGACGGAAAGGTGGTCACCGACCTGCGGATCCCATGTCACGCATTTGGGCAAGAATTTGTTACATACATCGGCGGAAAGGCCGGACAATAATACGTATGGAGAGATATATACAAATATGAAATACTAACAAGTAATATACATGATGTGATCAACGCAGAAATGACGAGGCGCTTGCGCCTTCACAACCAGCTTATTGACAAAACGGTAGACATTGTAACCAAAATATGAGCGAAGTGATGAACATATAGACATGAATGAACAGAAACGAAAATTGAAGCGAATTTAATCTCATAAAGCATAACGGATTTCAATAGGTTATAAAGAACTAAGAAAGACACATGGAAACAATGTAAATAAACATAAACCAGTGCAAATAGCAAAGACAGAGTGGAACATTTAAATGTGATAGATCAAATATTGAGCGTAATGTCAACAAGATCTTATCTTATCTTATTTATTCATTAATCTGTTAATTTATCTTTTCTTTTTAATGAGTGATCTTTTTTTCTGTTTCCCATTACCTTCTGTCACTTCTTTCTAATGAACACCATAGTCCCTGGAAGCTTGAATTTCAAGTCACTGGCCCCTATAGGTTTGTTCCATATGTTTAGTTCATTTTCTGAATAATAATAATAATAATAATAATAATAATAATAATAATAATAATAATAATAATAATAATAATTAAAGATTTCCTAAATACAGATAAGTCAAAAATGCTTGAAATAACTATGGAATCACGGGACTAGAGTATTCTTACAATCTTCACAATGGTGTACCAAATTATTTGCTGAAGGGGCCACAAGCTTTAATTAACAAAGTGGTGAAACTAATGATAAATAAATTCTCACGGGGGTTGAGCAATGCCTATACTTATGCAGTTTTTTCTTAAGTAGCTGCAAAATACACTAAATACAGCAGAAAGAAATAAATAGTAACCCAGTCATGATTACAGCCTGGGACAGGACTGCTGCTGGTCTGCAATTTGTCTCTAAGCATCCAAATCAGTAATGTTTTTAGGTTACTGGACATCATCTTTGAAATACTGCCGTTGATGAAAAAGATATTTGACGAGTGTTCTTTAAAAACTTATAATTGAGTGTGGCATAAAGAAAGAGCGGTATTACAACTCTGTACAAGATAATCTGCCTAAGACAGTACTTAGGAAGCTGCAAAATATACTAGATAGAACAACAAGAGTGATCAAGGGTGTTAAGACTGGACAGAATTACCACTCTACTGTTTAAGTTGCACTCTCCTTGTGAAAGATAGAATGATATTTAAAATGTGTTATAACTTGCGAAACTATCGAGACTAGATGTTCACAGTATTTGAGAGAGTAGATGTGCATAATGCAGTTGTAAAGTCCCCGCTCAACATGTTCTCTGTAGAGAACATCCCGTTTTTTGCGGTGCCCTTTCATCGACCTAAGGTCGACTGGAATATAACAATCATGTTTTATGTACAAGTAACGAGTTATTTATGTTATATGTCAGACATTGTTGATCACTATGTTCTCTGTATGAACCTGTCCTGTTTTTATAAGAAATTAGTTTGACCTCAGGTCACCTGTAAATCTTTGTTCCAGCGGTCTCTGCAAACTACGCAGACGTCCGCATCCATCTTTATAAGCAGCTAGTTTTCATCAATAAACCAGCAGTACTTGTCTTCTTGCTCATTATTTCGCACCTCTCTCACAGTGGTGACCCCCAGAGTGGTTCCCGGAAGCCATTAACGGACACAAACGGCGACTAAGTCTTGGCCCTATAAACCTATCCACGCCCCTAACGGACTAACTACAGTGCTCTAACAAAGCGTTCGGGCGTTAATCAACCCTCGTCAGCAGATGGCCAGCATCATTAACGGACCCATGTGGCACTCTCCCCCAGTGTGTATTGGCGTGAGTGCTCCCACACACTCCAAGTGAGAGTGCAAAAAGAGCATGGACGGAGGCATTCCCAACCACGTACAAATTACCACAAACCTCTCGGAGGCAGACACCTCCCTCTCACAACCCCCTCCTGCGCACACATCCACACTGGCACCGCCACCCCACGCGATGACACCCCTGACAGACCAACCAAAGACAGCCCTTAACATAAGGCTGCTGCCATTCACCAGGGAAAATGCAGTGTTTTAGTTCTACAGGGTCGAGGGGCAATTCAGAATAGCAGGCCTGACTGACGAGGTGTTGAAGGTGGACATCGCCATTAACACCCTCCCGGAGGACATACAGTATATAAGAAGATCGCCCCTTGGTTGATGATGACGTTGGTCCCCACCAGCTTCCAAGAACTGAAATCCACTATCGTTGAGACCTGCTCCCTGCCGGTCTCCAAGAGAGCTGCCTGCACCCTCGACCTCGCCCTCATCCCCCGGCAGGAGGGAAACCACTTGGAAGTGTGGCACACACTCCAGGACCTCCTCCTCCTCCCTGAGACTGACAGCAGCGGCAGGCGCAAGGAAATCAGTCTGTCAAGGGAGATCTTCGTGCGGCAGCTACTGCCGGAGGTCCGTGGGCAGATCACAGATGCGTACATCCTGCAGGTTGAGGACCTAATCAGGTTGGTGCAGTAGCTGACGGACTCCACAAAGGCAGCCAAGCGGGCGACCACGCCCGCACACTCCGCCAACTGCTCCTGCCGGAGGACCCCACCACAGAGCCCGTCAACTCCATTGAGCAGAAAAGGTCGTCCTGTAAGGTGTCAAAGAAACGAGCAGGTAAAAGTTACTGCTACTTTATTACAGATCCAGGCAGCTTATATTGCGGCCGACTGACGCCGGGCCGTGAGAGACAATGGAATTGACTGTGACCTGAGGTCGAAACAATAAACAATAATATGCAGTGAACGAGTACAAATTACAATACAAAACATACAGAGCTACAATATGGATACAGTCTTGATGCCTGTGAATGAAGAAACATGTGATACACAATGTGTGACATTCGTATAAATACCATAAAGTAAAAATGATTAAAATGCGTGACCTGGCACGTTTTAGGCGCGTGACTAATTGAGCTTGAAGAAAATGGAAGTCACCAAAGAAAACAAGCTCAGCGGAGACTTAATTAATGGCGCCGCCGAAACACTATCCTGGCGCCCGATGTGGTGACTTTTTACAAAATACTCCCAAGACGAGGGACGCGTCTGACTAATCCCTGTATCTGCTGGGGCGCTGAAGGGTGCCGGCTCCTGAAGATAACTGAGGGGCCTCCCGCCTGTGAGGCTGCTGTTTGGGCGGTTCCTTCCTGGGCGGCGCGCTGCGGGGTGAGGGGTGCTGGAGTGCGTTTGGGGCGGAAGGGTGCTGCGTCGCTGCCGGGACTCTCCGACAGGAAGGCGGGCTTTAGCCGGTCTATGGAAACCCAGTCGTTCTTGCCTGGGAGTGCCAGCTGAACGCCTTGCTGTTCCGCTCCAGCACGCGGAAGGGTCCCCTGTAGGGCTTAGTTAGTGGTGGGCGGGCGGCGTCGACTCTGACGAAGACGTGGGTGGCGGATGACAGCTGTGGCGGCATGAAGGTGGTTGCTTTGTCGATGTATGAGCGCCTGCAGGCTTAACTTGCCGCCACGTCGCGGAGCCTCTGCAGTGATGGGGAGTGGCGTTCATCCGTCACGAGCTCTCCCGCACCACGAGGTTTCCCCATAGGTTTGTTCAGCTGCGGATGGGGTGCCGTCGGCTCTGGGGCGGTCCTCAACCCGAGGAGGACCCACGGCAGCTGATGTTTCCAGTCCTCGGCGGTGCAGCGGGCCATGAGGGATGACTTTAAGGACCTGTGGAACCGTTCAACCAGGCCGTTGGCCACTGGGTTGTACGCTGTGGTGGTGTGGTGCGTGGTTCCCAGCAGTTGAGCCAGGGCAGACCACAACTCGGAGAGGAAGCGGGGCCCCTGTCGGTTGTGATGTGGTCCGGGGCGCCGGCCGCTAACCCAACTGGAGAGCAGGGCCCTCAGCGCACGCCGCGCTGGCGGTGGCTTCTTGCATGGGTGTGGCCGGGCCACCTCGTCGAACGGTCTACCACCGTCAGGAGGTATCTGGATCCGCCTGATGGGAAGGGCCCGGCGACGTCGATGTGGATGTGGCCGGCGGCGCCTGGCTGTGGGAACTCGCCTACCCCCGACTGCGTGTGACGACCCACTTTACTGGTCTGGCACTGCAGGCACTGCTTTGCCCAGGCTGTGGCGTCCTTTTGCACCCGTGCCAGACGAACTTTTGAAAGCAGTTTGGCCGTGGTCCTGCCGGAGGGGTGTGAGAGGCCGTGAATGATGTCGAATACCTGGCGCGGCGTGAGGCTGGAACCAAAGGGCGGGGCTGGCCTGTGCTGATGTCACAGAGCAGGCTGGGGCCTCCGGGGCGAGGGTCACGTCCGCCACTTGAGGGATGTGATGGCGGTGCGGTATGCTGGGGTTTCTGGGTCAGCGGCCTGTTCTCTGGCAAGGTCCTGGTAATCTACACCAAACTGCACTGCGTTCAACTCGACTCTGGAGGGGCGTCTGCTCTGGATTTTTCTTGCCGGGGAGGTACCTGACGGAACAGGTAAATTCGGCTATGGCTGAGAGGTGGCGCTGCTGTCTGGAAGACCATGCGTCCCCTGCTTCGTGAAGGCGTGAACCAGTGGCTGGTGGTCTGTGAAGATTGTGAAGGGCGTCCTCCAGGAGGAACTTGAAGTGCCGAACTGCGCGGTACATCGCGCAGAGTTCCCTGTCGAAGGTGCTGTAGCGGGTCTCTGTGGGACTGAACTTTTGCTGAAGAAGGCGATGGGCTGGGGGCGCCGTTGATGATTTGCTCCAGAACAGCACCGCAGGCAACGTTACTGGCGTCTGTCGTCAGCTGGAGGAGGGAGCCTTGGGATCCTGGTGTGCCAAGGCGGTTGCCTTGGTGAGGGCGGCCTTCGTCAGGGAAAAGGCCTGCTGCTGGCTGGGTCCCAAGACAGGGACTTCGGTTGACCTTTTAGGACTTCCGTCAGGGGGCCGTGGTGTGCGCGATCCCGGGATGAACCGCCTGTAGAAGTTTACCATCCCAAGGAACTCCTGGACGGCCTTGATGGAGGTGGGTGTCGGGAACTTGGCTCACGGCTGCCACTTTCGATGTAAGAGGGCGGACGCCTGTCGGAGACACCTCGTGACCCAGGAATTCTGCTTTCTGGGCGCCGAAGGTACACTTGTCGAAACGGACGACGAGGCCGTTTTCTTGGAGGCGCTGGAGGACTGCTTTGATGTGTCTCTGGTGTTCGCTGTGAGACCTGGAAAATATGAGAATGTCGTCGGCGTAGCAGACGCAGAATTCTAGGTCCCCAGGATGCTGTCCATGAGCCGCTGGAAGGTGGCCCCGGCGTTCCTCAGCCCGAAAAGGTGGAGAAGGCGAACACATAGGACCCGAAGGGCGTGATGATGGCTGTCTTTGGTATGTCCTCTGGCGCAACAGGTACCTGGAAATAAGATTTAAGAAGGTCCAATTTAGTGAATATTTTGGCCCGTGAAAGGAGGCCGTGAGGTCTTGCATGTTGGGTAGAGGGTAGTGGTCGGGCTCTGTTGCAATGTTGAGCCGCCTGTAGTCGCCGCAGGGTCTCCAGGAGCCGTCCGGTTTCTGCACCATGTGGAGGGGGAGGCCCATGGACTGGAGGCTTTCCTGCAGATGCCCATCTGTTCCATCTCCGCGAATGCTTTTTCGCCTCCTGAAGGCGCTGAGGGGGAAGCCTGCGGAACTTCGCATGTGTCGGGGCCCTTTAGTCACTATATGGTGGTATATGCCGTGCTTGGCTGGGGCCCGGGGACTTGGCGGCTCGGGCTTAAATACCTCAGGAACTCCGACAGTAGGTGTGCATACTGGTGGGGGCGACGGCGCTGATGGTGGGTCTGGGTCCCGCCCGTTAACGGGAGAAACCGGCAGGAGTCGGTATCGGGCGGCGCTGCGCCCCACGTCGACTAGCAGGCCGAAGTGCGCCAGAAAATCGGCCCCAGGAGTGGGGTTCCTACGTCCGCGACGATGAAGTCCCAGGAGTAACTCTGGCCAAGGATGGAGATCGACAGGAGCCTGGTGCCGTAGGAGAGGATGGGGTTCGTTGGCGGCCGTCAGAAAGCGGCCGGGTCTGGTGTCTGGTTGCGGTCCTCTCTGGATGCTGGGAAGACCGACTTAAAGGCTCCTGTGTCGACCAGCATCATCCTGCGGAGACGGTGTCGCGGGACGTAAAACCTACTGTTTTTGAGGCCCTGGGTTCTTCGGCTGCCATGGCGGCCTGTCCTGCTGGCCGCCGCCACCCCCGTTTTTTGAACGGTTGAACGAGCAGGGCGGCAGGCAGTTTCAGTGTCCTTTCCGAACCACTTGTAGCGACAGAAGCCCGGGGACCTCCGTCTGCTGTGGTTCGTGGACGTCTGTTGGCGATGGCGTTGACGGGCTGCTCTCGTCCTCTTCAGGCTGGACGGAGCTGACCGGCTGTGTGGCCGGTTTTAGCCGCTGTGAAGCCTTGACGGAGTCTGTGAGGTGTTGCGCCGTCTCTATGAGGTCCTCGACAGGCATGGTGTAGGGGTGAGCGATCTGGTTGCGTACCTCCGGGAGGAGTTGGCGAAGGTAGATTTCCGTATGAAGCTTATCTCCTGCCGCTTGTTTGTGCCACCCAAGTCTGGTATTGACAGGAGATCTACGACCATGCCCTGCGTCTCTTTGAATTGGGGTCGTGGCGTGGATTATTGGCAAGGTCGATAGCACGGGCGGCCCGGCTCGGCGATGGGCAGCAGGAGCAAGCTTCGAGGAGGAACTTTTTGTGGTGCTGTATGTGAGGGTGTGTGTTTGGTACTCGCGAGATGAGTTTTCTGTACACGTCCTCCGGAAGGGCGTTGAGCACTGTGTCGGCCTGTAGGATTTCGTCCGTGAGGTCTCACGATTCTGAAGTGGCTCTCCACCCTGCGCAGCCACTTCGATGGGTTCCCCTGCGTAAATGGCGGCAGCTTTACGGTGAGGGCGTTGACATTGTGCCCGGCCGTCGTGTGTTGGGCGCTGGTGTGGAGTTGCGGGAGGGCCTCGATCGCGGGCGGGGCGGCTGTGATGGGAGGTAGGTAAACCTCGGAGTCCGCGGGGTCCGCGTTTAACTGCATGAAGGAGGGATATCGCGTCCATGCTTGCTCGCTTTGACCCCTTACTGGAGTGGGGTATCGCGTCAGTGCGCGCTTTTCGTGCGCCGTGTGGTTTCCGCTAGTGGCGCTGGTGTATGCGGTACGCCGAGTCAGCACGCTCAAACGCTGGTTACAGCGCCGTGTTTAGGCCGCTAAGAGCGTTTTGGAGAAATCCTGGAGCCAAGACTGAGTCGCCGTGTGAGTCCGCTAATGGCTCCGGGATACTCCGGGGTCACCACTGTAAGGTGTCAAAGAAACGAGCAGGTAAAAGTTACTGCTACTTTATTACAGATCCAGGCAGCTTATATTGCGGCCGACTGACGCCGGGCCGTGAGAGACAATGGAATTGACTGTGACCTGAGGTCGAAACAATAAACAATAATATGCAGTGAACGAGTACAAATTACAATACAAAACATACAGAGCTACAATATGGATACAGTCTTGATGCCTGTGAATGAAGAAACATGTGATACACAATGTGTGACATTCGTATAAATACCATAAAGTAAAAATGATTAAAATGCGTGACCTGGCACGTTTTAGGCGTGACTAATTGAGCTTGAAGAAAATGGGAAGTCACCAAAGAAAACAAGCTCAGCGGAGACTTAATTAATGGCGCCGCCGAAACACTATCCTGGCGCCGATGTGGTGACTTTACAGTCCCACCAGCAGAAGAGGGGTCCTGGTCTATGCTACTTCACGGAGGTGCCGGAGAGTCGCCCGGAGGTGCGAAGCCCCCTGCCCTTTCTTCCCTTCAAAAAACAGACGAGGCGGCAGCCAACCCCACAGGCCACCGTGGCAACAACAACAAAAAATACCCAGGCCCCTTACCATTAGGGTTCTACGTTCGCAGAGATGGAAAGGATGGGCATATGCAAAAAGGCTCCCAGCCCGTGGATTTCCCCTCTTCACATGGTGCAGAAAGCAGATGGCACCTGGAGGTCCTGCGGCGACTACAGGCGGCTGAATCTGGCAACAAACTGGACCACTACCCCCTGCCAAACATGCAGGACCTGGATATTCTCCAAAATGGACCTACTAAAATCTTATTTTCAGGTCCCAGTAGCGCCGGAGGACATCCCCAAAACCGCCATCGTCACGCCCTTCGGGTCCTACGTCTTTGCCTTCTCCACCTTCGGCCTGAGGAATGTGGGCGTGACTTTCCAGAGGTTGATGGACAGCATCCTGGGCGACCTGGACTTCTGCATATGATACGTCGACGATATCTTAATTTTTTCCAGATCCCGGGAGGAACACCTGTGACACATCGGAAAAGTCCTGCAGTGCCTGCAGGAAAGTGGCCTCGTCGTCAGGTTTGACAAATGTACCTTTGGCATCGAGAAGGTGGAGTTCCTGGGCTGCGAGATATCCCTGGACGACGTCCGCCCAATGTCGTCAACGGTCAAAGCTGTCGAGAAGTTCCCCACCCATACCTCCATCAGGGCCGTACAAGAATTCCTCAGGATGGTCAACTACCACAGAAGATTCATCCCGGGAATTGCTCACACCCTGGCCCCCCAGACGGAGGTCCTGAAGGGACGTCCAAAGATCTTAGTGTGGAGCCCCGACCAGCAGAAGGCTTTCCTCCTGACAAGGCCTCCCTCGCCAAAGCAACATCTTTGGCCCACCAGGACCCCAGCGCTCCCCTCCAGCTGACAACAGATACCAGCAACGTCGCCTGTGGAGCAGTCCTGGAACAGGTCATCAGAGGGACCCCTCAACCCAATGGCTTCTTCAGTAGGGGGCTAAACCCTGCCGAGTCCCGCTACAGCACCTTCGACCGAGAACTCCTTGCAGCATACCAGGTGGTACAGCACTTCAAGTTCCTCCTGGAGGGAATGCCCTTCACAATTTGGACCGACCACCAGCCGCTGGTCCACGCCTTCACGAAGCTGGGTGACACATGGTCCTCTAGGTAGCAGCAGCACCTCGCAGCCATCACGGATTCACCTGCACCATCAAATACCTCCCCGGCAGGAAGAAACCGGTAGCTGATGCTCTCTCGAGGATCGGGATTGATTCCGTACAGCACGGGATCGGAATTACGAGGATCTTGCCAGCGAACAAGCTGCTGATCCTGAGACCCCAGCCTACCATACAGCCATTACGTCACTGAAGTGGATGGACATGCCTTCAGCTCAGGAGGATCAATATTACTGGTGATGTCGTACCGGGACTCCCCAACCCCGGTACCCGCCTCCAGACGTCGGCTGGTTTTCAACATCATCCTCGGCCTATCCCACCCCTCCGGAAGGACAACAGCCAGACTGCTGATGGAGAAGTTCGTCTGGCATGGCATATGGAAAGGTGTGATGGCCTGGGCAAGACAGTATATGCAGTGTCAGACAAGCAAAGTGGGATGGCACACCGAATCGGGAGTGGGCGAATTCCCCCAGCCAAAGAGATGCTTTGGGCACATCCATGTCGACGTAGTAGGACCTCTTCCCCCATCAGGAGGAGCCAGATACCTTCTGACAGTCGTCGACCACTCCACCAGGTGGCCCGAAGCTACGCCCTTGGAAGAAGCCACCTCCAGTGCATGCGCAGAAGCCCTCCTCTCCAGCTGGATCAGCCGGTTCGGTGTCCCAGACGACATAACGACAGACAGGGGGACCTGCTTTCCTGTCCGAGCTGTGACCACCCTGGCACGTCTAATGGGGACCACTCACCACAGCACCACCACCTACAACCCCGCAGCCAACGGAATGGTAGAAAGGTTCCACAGGTCTCTGAAGGCGTCCCTCATGGCTCGTTGCTCCTCTGAAAACTGGAAATACCAGCTGCCCTGGGTCCTCCTTGGGTTGAGGACCGCCCCCAGAGCCAACGGCGACCCCTCCTCGGCGGAAAAAGCCTATGGGGAGACTCTGGTAGTCCCAGGGAACTCGTCGCAGAGGACAGGGTAACATAGGAACGCAGAGGCTCCAAGACAGGGTTGGAAAGTCCCCCGCCAAAAGACATTCACCGACAGGACGTCCCCTCCATGCCCCCGGGCTGTCCTCCACCACCCACGTCTTGACTAGACCCACCCTTGACTAGACCCTACAGGAGACCTTTCCTTTTGCTGGAAAGGAACAAGAAGGCATTCGAATATCCATCCATGGGTGGGAAGACTGGTTGTCAATAGATCGTCTCAAACCCGCATTCCTGGAGGGGGGCAACAAAGGCAGACCCCAAGATCTCCTGTGGGATGCGGCAGCCCCTCAAACAACCCTGGTTGCAGGAAGGAGGTGAGGGTGTCCCCGAAAAACCCAGAAACCTGACGGAAAGGCACCCCAACAGACCAATGCAGAGGACACTGGGGGAAGCGACTGCCCTCTCCAGTTGAGATCGAGAGGAGAGGCCCCTTTGTCACCCCAGCAGATACCTGGTTTATCAGATGTTGCCTCCATCTTGGGGGGGAAGTATTGTAAAGTCCCCGCTCAACGCGTTCTCTGTAGAGAACATCCTGTTTTCTGCAGTGCCTTTTCATTGACCTAAGGTCGATTGGAATATATATTTATCATCATCATAATTGTAAACTGTATATATGTTGTCTTTCTAAACAATCATGTTTTATGTACAAGTAACGAGTTATCTCTGTTATACGTCAGACATTGTTGATCACTATGTTCTCTGTATGAACCTGTCCTGTTTTTATAAGAAATTAGTTTGACCTCAGGTCACCCGTAAATCTTTGTTCCAGCGGTCTCTGCGAACTACGCAGACGTCTGCATCCCTCTTTATAAGCAGCTAGTTTTCATCAGTAAACCAGTAGTACTTGTCTTCCTGCTCATTATTTCGCACCTCTCTCACACAGTTACCGAATGGTGGCAACACGAGAATAGCTATAAATGGTATCACACTGCCTGAGCCAAGGTACACTTTGAATGTTGGATTCAGAATCTTCAAATACAGCAAGCTTGAACTTGATAATAGGAGAACTGAAGTGATCAAGACTTTCAAGAAAATTTTGAAACATCTTTACAAATTATCTTCCGAATGCCATGATAATGTGGATCTAAAATTAAAATGGAATACGTTGCGTGATTTTTCGAAAGCCTCTTGCATGGTGTCTTCAGTGGAGTGGCACTAGATAAGAAGACTTTAAGCATTTTATGTCTTTTAATGTAATCTAACAGTGTATCATGAAGATAAAAAGGCCACAAAAACATTGTATATACGTTGCAACCATATATTTCGGATACAAGTACTTCTGTATTCCTGATCAATAGTGATTAGGGATATTGGAGCAGCTAAGCCATACAATCGTTCATTTGATGATGCAAGCATGAGACTTGGCAGAAATGCTCATGGTGGGGGGGCGGTGTTAGACTTTATGAAGAAAATGCTACCACCTGAAATTCCCTTAGGTGGCCATTTTCCAAGATGGCCGCCATATGACGATTATCGTGAAAAATTCTAATATATTTTTGTATGAATACCCAAAGTTCAATCATTTTTGGGGTAAATTAGGGGGTTCTTTGTCATAAAATTGCATACTTTACTTGGAAGAACAGTCCTTGCCATCCAGGACTACAATTTGGCGGCCATTTTCCAAGATGGCTGCCAGGTAAGCCTAATATGCAAAATAGTCTAACTTTCTTGGTATTTCTACATATTTGTCCATAAAACTTGATTTCTATGAGTATTTATAGCCATTTGTTAATAGATGTAATGAAAAAATACGTATATATATATATATATATATATATATATATATATATATATATATATATATATATATATATATATATATATATATATATATAAGTGACAAATATACTAACTCATTATTAACTGCGTCCAAACTTGAGAATTATGATTATGAGTGTGTTAGCGTCTATTCTCCTTTATCATTGTTGAACATCAGTGTTTAGACTTCCGAAAATGCATGACCAGGGCAGCTACAGAGTGCAATACAGTCTAATCCTGTCTTTTTACATGTGCACCTTCCACACTGTCCGTCTTGCATCCACATTTAGTCAATTCCCGTCAGCATTTAGTAATCGATTCAAGTGTGGTCCACACAGCTCTCCAATTGTTATCCACTTTCGTCCATCCCCACCTAGAAGGACATTGAGGTTCTGGATCATGTTTAGCACATTGTCCCCAGATATGACCTGCCTGATAGGCTGCTCTTTTGCACGCTCCCTTAGTGCATTTTTAGTTGATGGGATTAAGTCCTTTGACCCCTGCTTCCGGGAAGAGATCAAGTATTGCCTCGTCTACTGTTAAGGTCGTGCTAGACCTGTCATACATTAGAACTACAAATTGCCCAGTACTTGTAGATCAGACTCCTCAACTTCAGATGGAGTTGTGACTGGGTTTTACAAATGTAGCTTAAACTTCATTAAAGACATTCTATGTCTGCCAAGCTGTCTTTTTCTCTCTCTCTTTTCCATTGAAACCTAATACAACGCACCCAGTGAAAGCATGAAAAAACAACATTTCTTTGGACTTCTCTGGACCGAGAGTAGACGCAAGAGCATGTATAGGAATCTGCCTAGTGCGCTCTCCTTTGCTAAATCGGACCCACATTTTCTCGAGTCCCATTGCAGTGAGAGAGGCATCAGAGATATGACAATTACCACAATGTCTGTGTCATTTGCATCAATCATCAGAGATGATATCTGCAGCTTTAGCCAGATGAATAGCTTTACTATATTTGCTAGCATCAGACAGACTTGTGCCAGTGTCTTTTCTGAATGCTAGAAGAACATCACGCCCTTTCCTATGGGTCTCAAGCTCAGGGCTCCCAGAGAGTAACTGCTCTTTTAACCTGGTGGTATTGACGTCTGGGGAGTCTACGCCTAGTTGTTGTAGCCGGAACTTGTATAGGGAAGCTAGATCAGCAAGTCTGAATATTACCTTGCTACCAATGATGTAGATAACAAGTTCAGACAAAGCCACAGGATATAACTCCCTCCATTGATCATGGCGATTCTCTTCTTGCTTTATCGCATTAAGATGTGCTCTCTCTGAGTTGTATAAGTCTGCCAAGCATCGTGGGTAATACTTCAGTTCTTGAGCAATACCATCACCAGCACTTAACTCTATAAGGAGCTTTTCATGGTTTAGGGTCTTGGCACGCTGACTGAGCAATTCTTTCAGCTGCATTATCATTGCTTGTCTTAAATTTGATATTTCATCCCCTTCTTCACACAAAAAGCATTGTAACTTTGGAGAGTCTGAGGTTCTTGATCTCTTTCCACACTTTTCTTCTGTGCTTGATGTACTGGGAGTTACTGTTCTCGCCTGTGCTCTTTTCAATTTGGTATTATTAAACAGAAGTTTGCAGTTGTTATGATATTTTGCCTTATTTCGTATCAGTGCGGTTTCTATGCCTTCTCCATCATCTAACCGTGCTGGATCAAATGATATTGGCATAGCAATAAGAGCATGAAGCAATGGTACCTTTTTTGCAAGATTAACACATCCAGCAGAGTCCTGTTTCCTCTGAAATAAGCTTAGAGGTGAAATTATGTTTCATCACTTTTGTTCTCTTCACAAAGACAACATTTACTCCAGTCAGTTTACAATTTTGGTTTGGCATCCATGATAAGATACTTTGCACTTGAGTAGAGCTGGCTGAGGTTTATCCTTTTACCACCAACATTTAAATCCCGTGTGATCTATACACCATCCCACGCTGGCACATCCAGTCCGTTCAGGTGCGGCTATCTAATTTCTTTGGGGCTGATTAGATAGCATATGGGATACTAAACTTGCAGTTTAGCTGATACTGAACCTCATACTGAGTTTCACAGCAGTGTCGGTCACCAGTGTGCTCTGGTAGTGAGCAACAGACACTCTCTTGGCTCTACCTCCATAGTTTAATTTTAGAGTTTTCCTTCTCATACATGAATAGTCTTTACTCTACTATTGAGCTTCATCTGCCCAAAGCAATTGGTTTTTGGTGCCAAACCTTCCGTTTGCCCCATTGCTGTCTGCAGAATCCCCCCTGCCTCAGGGACAACGGTGCTGACTTGACTGCAAGATCGGCTCTAGAACAATGGTTCTCAACTTGGGGTTCCCGGACAACAAGGGGTCCGCGAGAAGTTTTGGAAAATCACAAAAATAATAAAAATACAAATAAATAAATAATGACAAAACAACAACAACAATTGTGCAGTATCATTATTATTATCAATATTATCAGTGATCAAGATTTACAAGTAGATAAGACCAAAAAGAAAAATAGTCATTGGGATAAGGAAACATAGGAAATATGAAGAAACTTATCCTGACTTTGGTTTTGTTAAGGACTGGCAGTGAGGGTAGCTCAACCACAGTGTGTCGTATGTTTTCAGATGCTCTCAAATGAAAGTATGAAGCCCGCAAAACTTAAACGGCATTTGCATACTAAACATGGGCAGTATGAAGATACAACCCGAGCATTTTTTCAGGGAAGGGCAAAGGACTTGTGTGGTACTGAAGAAGGGATAAAATCTACGACAAATAGTGATAAGATTCTACTTAAAGCTTCATATCTCGTTTCCCATAAAATTTGCCAATAAAAAAGCCACACACCATTGGAGAAACATTAATTATGCCTTCTGTTTTTTATATTGTCAGTGAATTGTCTAGTGAACATAAAGTGAAGGCAGTGAAGGAAATGCCTTTATCAAATGATACAGTTAAACTTCGAATCACAGCAATGTCTGAAGATATACTGCCATAGTGCACTGATCGTACGAAGAACAATGATTTTGCTTTCACTTTGTTCACTTCGTTTGGTTCTATTTATGTACAGCCCTCCACAGGGATGACTCCCTCTCTGGTGGGCCCTTGTACGTCTTCAGAATAAGGTGCTTCTTATATATTTTATAATTGTCTTTTAGTGTTTTCTCATCAGTATCGTAGCTCCTGCAGAATAAGAGAGTCTTTAGTTCTTTTTAAATTTTGCTTCCTTCTTGTATGATCTTCACTTCAGGCGGTATTTTTGTATAGTCTTGGTGCGCAGTGTACAAATGCTCTCTCGCCTGACTTACAATTTGTTCTAGGTTCAAATAGCCTATATGCTTCACTTGCATGTCTGATTACAATATTCATTTCAGGTCTAAAGAAGCTTAAGCAGTTTTTCAGATATGTTGGTTCACCATATTTTAGTGCTTTAAAGACTGTAAGAAGTATTTTATATTTTATTCCAGCTTTTATGGGAGCCATGTAGCTCAATTAATGCTGGGTTTATTCTACCACAGAAACGTAGTCCTTTTATTAACCTGGCGGCTCTATTTTGTGCTCCTTGCAATTTTCTTAGCAGGTAGTTAGGGAGACCGTAGTATATAACGTTGTAGTAGTCAAGCCTCGAAAGTATTTGGTTGCAAATTGCTGTTTTCAGAGTATTTTCGTTTAGGTATTTTCTAATAAATACAGTGTTTCTAATATGATAGTTACAGGTTTTTGTCATATGCAATATATTGTTCTTCATTGACAATTTTTTATCAATAAATACTCCAAAGTTCCTCACTGCTGCTGCAGTATTTATTGACAGACAATAGTTATTCTTTTGAAGTGTTCATATTTTCGTAGTGCACTGTCAGATCCAAATAGCATACACTCAGTTCTGTCTTCATTAAGCTGCAATTTCTTCGTCGACATCCATCCCTTGATATTTTTCATTATTGCATCAGTTTTACTAATGGCCTCTTCCGCCGTTTCGACAGAAAAATAGAACTGAATATCATCAGCATACAATTTATATTAACCATGTGCTTATTTAGAATTCTAGATGGTTTAATTGTGTAAATGCCAAATAGCAGTGGACCCAGAAAGCTGCCTTGGGGCACTCCTTTTGTTAGGCCTTTCTTTTCTGATTTTACATTTGATATAACCACTGTAACCTTCCTTTTTTCTAAGTAGCTTTTGTACCATGTGTGTACATCATCTTCGATGCCTACTGCTCTCAGGTTTCAAGCAGCAGATGGTGGTCAACTGTGTCAAATGCTGCACTTAGGTCAACCATAACCAGAATGCCACATTTTCCATTTGTTATAATTTTTACCAAATCATTTATAATTGTGCACAATATAGTCTCTGTTGAGTGTTTTTTTCCTGTACGCTGACTGATCATCAGGTATAATGTTGAGTGGTTTCAAATATTTCCACGTTTGTTTGTGAACATCCGTTTCTGCAAGTTTTGATAAGAACGATAGGTTCGATATTGGTCTATAGAAGCTTAGATTTTTTTTATGGCCTTTTCCTTTATAGGCCGGCTTTATACAAGCAAGCTTTTCACTATTTGGCAAGGATGCCTGTACCAGACTCACTTGAACAATATCAAAATATAGCTCCCGCAACTGATCAAAGTTTTTTGCCTCTTTTAAATCACCTATGGGAAACGGATAATTTTCACAGTAGGTGTTTTTTTACTTTTCTCGTCGTTTTTTCAAAGTCATTCATGTTCAGTTCTTTAATCTTACAGAATTTGCTACTCCTCATTGTGATCACTGGGAGATCAGGAGAGACCTCCTTATCTAAACTATGACAGATTTTTTCAATTTTTTTTTCAAAGTAGTTCACAAAGTTATCGACCAGGTTTTTGTTGTACCAGATGAGTCACTGATATCTCCAAAATGTCACAGTTACTATCGTACGTAAGATATGAGTGGGAAAATGAAATAAAAGAGGATTGTTCTGTTTTTGTTTTGCAAGGAACTACGAACAACAACAGCAGCCACAGAAATATTTGAAACACTTGGCAATTTTATGAGATAACAAAATAAACTGGTCAAATTGTATTGGTGTGTGTACGGATGGTGCAGCAGCCATGACTAGAAGGGACAAGGGCGTTGTAAAACAGAAAATGGCTATTGCACCACGAGCCGTTTCAACTCACTGTTTCTTACACAGAGAGGCACTTGCAACTAAAGAAATGGAACCCGAATTGCATGGGGTTATGAACACAGCAGTGACTGTGGTTAACTTTATCAAATCAAGAGCAACTAACTCAAGATTATTCAATGTGCTGTGTGAAGAAGTTGGGCTGAACTTCACTCACTACTCTTTCATACAGAGGTTAGTGGCTCTTGCGTGGACGAATACTGGCACGGCTGTTCAGTCTGCGAGTAGAGGTAAATAGCTTTCTTTCAGAAAAAGAAGCCAGAACTTGCCGATTTTCATAGACAACAAACGGCTTGCTGAACTAGCATATCTAGTTGATCTTTCTGATGAAGTAAGCAAGCTAAACAAGACAACGCAAGGTGCAAATACAAATTGTATCTCTCATCATGATAGAGTGGAGGCATTTAAAAGAAAATTACATCTATGGGAATCCCGTGTTTCGTCAGGTATTACTGATAATTTTGTATATCTAAGTAAGTTTACAAAGATAATAATTTTGAACTTAGTACAATTCAGCCTCAGGTAACATCGTACCTTTCAGGATTGCTGGATAAGTTTAATAGTTCTTTTCTAATATATCAGAGGATGAAGAAGCCACATATAAATGGACTGTAAATCCCTTTTCTGCAAATATCGAGACCTCCTTTCCATCAACCTCTCAAACCAAGCTCAATGTCATGATGAGTTTCCGTCATGTCATAAGATAGCTATGAAAGTTCTTATCCATTTTAGTACATCATATCTTTTGTGAAGCAGGTTTTCAGCAATGACTGCAGTAAAAACAAAATTTAGGTTCAGGTTAGCTTATCAAAAATTGCACCTGATATTGATATAATTATTTCTAAGCATAGACAAAATGTTTCACACTAATTTTTATTTTTACTTGTAAAACATATCGTTTTGTTCTTTAGTTATATTAATTCCAGGTGACTTATGTTAATTTCGTAGTGCGCTTCAGTTATATTAATTCTAGGACATAGGTGTATATTATGTTTATATTTTCTTCTGCAAAGTTGAATGTTCTTATTTAGTTTCATCATTTTTGAAGGTAGATTTTAAAATTATGTATTCTTACTGTAAAGCAAATGGAATGTCATTTCACAAATACCCTTTCTTTACTCATTGTGTGTACAGTGAGTGTTGTTTGAACACTTAATTATCACATGGATGACATTTCAGTATTCATTCCCCATTTATTATGGTACAGGGGTTCGGCAATTGTATTTATGATTACAAGGGGTCCGTGAAGCTTTGGGAGTTGAGAACCACTGCACTAGAATACAAAAGTATTGATATTCATAAATATATGGTTACAAAGTGGCATTCAGTGTTTCTATGGAACTTTTATCTAATATATATATATATATATATATATATATATATATATATATATATATATATATATATATATATATATATACATACATACATACACACACACACACACACACACACACAGTATCACAGTCTGTCAGTAAGTTCCAAAAATTCATGTGAATTGTGAGAACTTGAAACGGAACTGAAGACACCCTTTAAAAATGAGGCATGACTTAGATCAAGTCATTCAAGAAAACAGTAAAATAAGATTGACAGACAACTCAGGCTACTCTGATATCAGGACCTAGTGAATTGCGGCAAGGACCTCCAGAGATAAATAAGGAGATGATGTTGATAACAACAGGATGGATTTGCATTTTCGGTTGATTTAGTGTCTTTAATTCTTCCACAAGGAGATTTTTACATTCATTTTGTCAATCTGGTTTGAAACATGCACTAGCTTTCCGTCTCCGTTGTGAAATCGTCGTTGAAAAAGGAAAATAAAATCGCTGACGCACACTGACAAGTGCGTGACAAGACCAAAGTAAATTTTCTCTGCAATATATTATTAATATTATGATATTAAATTGACTTTTCAAAATGTCAGAAGCTGAGGTAAGAAATGAGGACATCATTCAAAATGTCAGGGGCTGAGCTAAGAAATGAGTACATCATAGTCATCAGTGCAACGAATGATGAAACTGCGTGTCAGAAGTTTCGAACACTGCTTCGGAAACTTTCTGAGCTGCGCATGCGCCCTCCACCCGGTCGCTACCTCAGTTGACACGTCGGAGGCTCTGTGTTTACCAGTCTGTACAGTCGTCTGGGTCCACTCGTAGTTTTGTTTATTTTGGTATTGAAGCACAATGGTAAGAAATCACGATGTCTGCTTGTTTATTTTGCTCTTGTTAAGAATATTCAGTAGGTTCTCGGCTGACAGATGCGATAGCATAAGCTGTGCCCAGCCTGTGACAGTGAATGGCTGGCTATCAGAGTAGCCTAGGCCCAGGCTTCGTGTAGACCTAAGATACCAGGAGTCTGGCGGGGCTTCTGTGTAGTGGTTATTTATTTCTGCCGGCGAGTTCATACATTGTGTGTATTTTGCCGGTGGTTTCCAGGTTTCGTTAAGTTATCCCAGTGTTTCATCTTGAGGCAGGCTAGGGACTCTATTATACTAGGCCTAGGCTGTGTGGAGTGAATTCTAGGGTAGGCTCCTCATCTTATGTATGGCGACGCCCACCCTCGCCCGCCCTCACGTAACCCAAGCCTGTTTTTTGCACACTAATTATTGGGTAGACCGACGGAAAGGCCTGTCTATATTCTCCTACTTGGATGGCAGTTAGGCTAGGCCTAGGCCAGCCCAGCTTGGCAGACTGTGGGTAGGCCTGGGGGCTGGAGCTCTTTAGGCTGTGGGCCTAAGTCCCACAACTGGTTATTTTTCGTTAGACTGCAGCCACCTCCCGCTTTATAATTTATATTTTTCTTGGGTAAATCACATCAAAACAAAAAATTTCTTCTCAATACATAACCTTCGCAAATGCCTAATAGCAGAGAAAAATAAGGACTTGTAAGGTAAGACAATACCAGCCCCCCCCTCCATAACTAATAGGGCAAAATTGTAACCAGTAAACACCCCTAGTTTACGTTAGGTTGGTATTTTTAGGTTCTTTACTACCTTATCATTTCCTGGCCATTTTTGCATGAAAAATCCAAAATGGTTTTTCATGCAAAAATGGCTAGCTGGCACCTTTGGAAATGGCTGGCTGGAGTCTTCCGAAAAATTACCCCACAACTTTTGTGAGACCAATAATGAGACATGCTAGCACTTGCCAAGAACTTGGTAGGGTAGATCTAAGGGTAAAATTTTACAAGTTGCCAATAAGACTCAGCTATCAGCCATTTTTGCACAAAAAAACCATTTTGAGTTTTTTCATGGAAAATGACTATGAAATAATAGGGCACTAAAAGAACCTTAAAATACCAATATAACTTCATCAATGGGTGTTGACTGGTTACAATTTTGCCGTATTAGCTATGGAGGGGAGGGTATTCTTACCTTATAAGTCGTAAATTTTCTAATTTTTTTTTTCATTTGCGAATAGTGTTTATGGGGTTCAAATTAATGAGAATGAAGAGCTCTTTTCAAAAATGTAAGTTACAATTTCATTGTGTGTATTGGCAACTTATAAAATAATACCGATCTAAGTAGGGTAGAACTAAGTTATAGGTACACGGCGGGTATTTAGCGAGAAATGGCAGTTTCTTATAGTATTTTGGATGCTTATTAACAATTTAACGTTAATTTTTGGCGGTCGGCTGTAATTTACTTACAATTTCCCTTTGAACTCTACCCTACGGTAATGGGGACCACGATGGGAATCCAGGGTTTCCATATGCAATCTTCACGAGACAGAGCACCGGTGAAAATTTGAACGGTTCATATTCCGTCTGGCAAGTGCAATAACTTGTTAACGTGGGGTAACTCCCAACCCCTGGGCCAGTACTAAACACGGCGAAAGGACATTCCATTTGGCCGACAACAAACAAAATGCACATCGCCAGTATCAGAAGCCCTAAAAGTGTTGAAAAACCAGTTTCAAGGTACTGCACTTGCCGGACGGGATATGAACCATTCAAAACAGACGTAGCCGTGCTCTGTCTTGTGAAGATCGCGTTAGGAAACCCCTTGTTGGATGGACTTCGAGGGACAATTACAGGTTAATTACAACCGACCGCCAAGAAATAACGTTGAATTGTAAATAAGCAACCAAAATACTATAAGAAACTGCCATTTCTCGCCAAATACCCGCGGTGTCTCTATTACTTAGAAATACCCTAAGTAGTAGCTCCGCAGTGGCGATTTCCTTCTAACTTGACTTTTTCTACATTTTTTTGGTTGCTGATTATGGATTTACCTTCAGTTTTTGTCGCACAAATGTAATTAACCTGTAATTAACCCCAGAAGTCCATCCAACAAGGAGTTTCTATATGCGATCTTCACATGACAGCATGGGTAGGTCTGTTTGGAATGGTTTATATACCGTCCGGCAAGTGCAATAACATGTTAACGTATGGGTAACCCCCCCGGGCCAGTACTAAACACAGTGAAGGGATATTCCATTTGGCCAACAAAAAACAAATGCACCGCCAGTATCAGAAGACCTAAAAGTGTAGAAAAAACCAGTTTCCAAGGTAAAAACAGGCGTGGAGCTAATACTTACAATTACCCTTGGTAGTAGTAGGGTTAATTCCATAAATATAATACTTAAATTCCTAACCAACACGAAATTCAACCCCAGAAATGGTTGAATGAGGGATATTTTTTTGGTATTATTTTAGAAAGAGGAACCAGCCCAAAATGACATGAAAATATGCTTTTCTAGGTGATTTTGATGTGTTTTGCACAAATATCACCTTCATTTTCCTCGGAAATTAACGGTTTTAGACTTTACTGGGAGCACCTACAGTTTCCCGGGCCCACTCGACCGCCCGACGAAATCGGCGGAAGAACACGCCTTACTGTAACCCCTGTGGCTAGCGCAGTTCAGCTCAACATTTACCTCTTGCCAGAAAATGTCGTTGCTTGCCAAGAATCTTTAAATATGCGGATAAGGCGCAAAGCGCTTCCGTTCCATGCGAATTACTGACAGCACACATAAACAGGGCGACATATTGGTTTTGGTGTTCTTCGCCCGATTTGGTCGGCGGTCGAGTGGGCCCGGGAAACTGTAGGTGCTCGGTAAAGTCTAAAACCGTTAATTTCCGAGGAAAATGAAGGTGATATTCGTGCAAAACACATCAAAATCACCTAGAAAAAACATATTTTCATGTCATTTTGGGCTGGTTCCTCTTTCTAAAAATTTACCATTTTTTTTTTTATGGAAAATGTTCCAGCCAAGTGCAGTGCAGTGCAGTGCAGGCCAGGTGAGTAGTCCAAAGTGATAGGTTTCATATCTGCCCATAAATATGAGCATTTGCATCAAGGACAAGCCCTGTGTGGATGTTTCAGAGCTATATTCCATAAGTTCATGGTTGTTGTAAAGTTAGAACTACCTACCATTTTTGGTAATTTTAAGGAGCCCTGGATGGGAGATAGTGTTTATTAGTGAAATTATTTGACTGAGCAATTTAGAAGATTATATGTGAAGCAGTACATGTGCAGTAACTTGAGAAATTTACAGAAATGTGAGAATTTACCGTATTTTGTTTGTTTTTACTTGGTAAAGCTCCGCTGAATGCCATGTTTAGTAGCAGCCCCTCATGGGTGAAAGTAGCAACATAAAAAAAAGACAAATTCTCATATTTTTAGGTAAATTTTTCAAGTTCTTTCACCTGTACTGCTTCATATAGGGTAAGTAACCAATAAATACATTTAAAAATGTCCCCATAGAATTTGGTAACACTTCAGTCTTCATCCTTTGTGTCATAGGACTCTTAAACATGACTTGTTTGTTTAAACAGGATAGAAAAATTTGGGAAAGGGTTTGTACATATTGAACGGCTTTAATTTAATAAACACAAGTCCAGTATGTATGCAAGATTTAAAAGGCCAGCCAGAAAGTCCTAAACCACAATGCAGGACAATCTAAGGCTGCCTCTATTTACAGGGAGAATATTGGCCACTTTTATGTGAAAATTTGTGTAGTACTGTCCTAGTCAGTTTATCCCTTGACTGCTCCAAATTGTATGTAGTGTATGCTGCCCTATACGTTATGCAAATTAATACTTATAGGGCACCACACTCTATATACCTATGGGTGGTTATATTTTTTTCAGTACAAAACATAAACTATTTATTTTTCTTTATAGAAAACATACGTACAATTCAGTAGGTAAAAAATTGTAACATCACAGCAAAAAGGAAACAAATTGCATGCGGTGTATGATTCCCAGTATGCATCTAAGTACTTATAGGGCACCTCACACTGCTTACCTATTGGTCTTCACATTTTTTCCTCCAATACAAAATATATATAAACTTATGGTTTTTCTTTATAGAAAACATAATCCTGCAGTAATTGAAGTTGCTTTAAAAGACATAGAAAAGGAAAATAGAACACATTACTGTATTTGTTTGTTATTTGATGAGTTAATTCCAGTGTTATTAGCACCAGTCTTAAGAATATTCACAAGCTTTTTTTTTTTTTTTTTACTATCAGAAGATTTTCAGTCATTCAGAAATACTTTTGTTCACTATAGGTACTCTGTGTGTGTCAATAAATATTTTTCTATTTTTCACTAGGTAGATATATATATTTCCTTAAGATGGGCCTAGTCATATCTCACTAAAGCTGCAGCCATTCAACAGGTTGTGTTCATTTTTAGGTTGGAATTAGGCTAGGTTCATATACCACATTAATAGTTCAAGGATTTCTTCTAGTATTTTCAGTGAGAAAATTAATCTCATTTGCCAGTTGAATACTGCAGAGGTGCTAATCCAAAAAATATAACAGTATTTTGTCATAATATTTATATCATAAAACCAGCAGTTTTTGTGGGGTTAATGAAGGTGTTTTCCTATAGATGTTATTGATTTTGTTTTCCATATTACGTAACTCATGCTGGGAGGTAATTTTATAAAGAGGGAATGTAGTGTAAAAACATAATTTTTTTGGGGCCTTTTTGTTTTAATGTTGTCTGGAGATTATAAAAATGCTGTAAATTCTCCTGAGTCATACATGAGTAATTAAAGCAAAGAATGACATGTAAAATATGCAAAGGAGACTAATGTAGCTTTAATAGCTTTGGAGTTATAATTCAATGAGTACCTATTAGACAGAGGTGCATACACATAGGACAACCCATCATAATAGGTATGCATAAACTTTACGAGTCGTTTTCTCAGCATTGTATTGAGATATTAGTAATCTCTTTACATCACATGAAACTATGATAATTTATTCATGCAGTGACCAGATATTGTATTCTCCATGTAAGTTGTGGGGCAGGAACAGTCTTGAGAAGGAAAGTGACCATGAGTTTGTGCATACCTATTAGTTACCTCACCCTACACCTTTTTCTATATTGTTCTGTAAAAATTTTCACTAATAAACAATATCTCCAAGCAGAGTTCTTCTATAGAATTACCCCATTTTATATATGTAACTTACCAAGTAATTACATTGCTTAAAGTTTCACGCGTTGGCGGCTTAAAATTTTGAAGTTAGCGGTAGCGCTAGTGTCGGTGTAGGTGACTAGACCCCGCTCAGTTTTGGGCCAAGAGAGGAACAACTTCAACAGCGAGATTTAATTGTTTTTCTGCCTTCTCCGACAGTGGTTCAATTGTGAGCAGTCAGCTTAAATTTTGACTTTGTCGCTTTTCCTTTTGAGATTCTTCTTTAGGTGAAGTACTGGTAGCTTGTGGCTTTTTTATTTATGTTAGGCTCTCTCTTAGCGAGACTGTTAATTTTCAATTTAGGATGCTTTTTCTTCAATTTGTCTTAAATTTTAACTCAATTGTTAACTTCTTAGAGTTAGCCTAGTGTGTCTGAGTACTGCTGCTAGCCTACACTACTAGGCTTACTAAAGAGAAATATGACTCACTGTGTGTGCGTAGGATGTAGGGGACAAGAGTGTTCAGTTGATCGAACCTGTGACAAATGTTCAGAGTGGGCTGCTAGAAAATGGAAGGTTTTGGGGTCTCATTTAGCGAAATTAGACAGAGACAGGAAACGTAAAGCGGCTGCTAGAGCCGAAAAACACACAGTAGATAGCAAGATCATAGCTGATGATATTCTTGCTTTACCTTTGCTTGCTTTTCGCAGTGTCACCTATTCCCAATTCTCCGACTATTCAACCTACACCTTTACCCAGCTCTCTCTCGCTTCTGAACCCAACCCCCTTGCCAGCCTCGAGTTGAAACTTAATGCGTAATTTTGATGTCAAAATGGGGCTAATTGGATACTGTGACCCAGTTGGATGCTTCAGTGTGTGTCGAAAAAGGTGGTAGTTTTAGTGGAGTGTCAGTGGAGGTGGTGGCTGCTTGTCCCACTGATGCTCCTAGGCAAGGTCACTGGCGTGCTCCCCTACACCTGGGAGCGGTCATACTGGAGGCCCAATGGAGGTCGGTGGGTCCGTCCCACAGGCAGTTGTAGCCTCAGTCGGACCTGTTGCAACTTCCCGGCAAAGGATAGCTGTTGGAAAGGCATCCAGACGAAAGTGAGTAGGCTATCCTCGAGTTCTGAGGCTTCCAGCCCCGAGAATAGGCGCCGCTGGTGCTTTAGTGGTGAATCGCGGGCACTGAAGAGGCCCATGGTGCACACAGTCCACTTCCCTCCAGTGCCTTACAAGAAATTTAGGGAGCCCCTGCAGCAGCCTTCTTGTAGTTTCTGGGATTCCTCAGAACGCTTTTCTCCAGTGTATCCTGTGTGTGAGCCCAAGCATTTATCTGTTTCGCAACGCTCCCTGTGTTCTCATGAGCACCCAGTAGCGCCCGAGCTCCCAAGAGCAACCGACCTCCCAGCAATGCCCGGACGCTCGGTAGCTCCTGAGCACCCATTAGCGCCTGTTCCTCCAGTTATGCCTGAGCGCCCGTCATCTCTCAGCGCCCAAGACTTCAGCTCACGGATGGACTTTGCCTTCCTTGAAATGCATGGCACTTTGCCTGATGTGTCTGGCACCTGATGCCAAATGCCTGACGACAGCTATCCCGATGCTTGCTGCAGACACGACAGGCCCATTGCTAGCTTCCATTCAGCATCAGCTAGCAGACATCTTTAATTTGCTCAAGGGAGAGCCTTCTTCTTTGGCCCAGGCCCCTCAAGATTTGTTTCTATCCTGTTTCATCAAAGGAGGAAAGTGAAGTTGAAGTGGATCAGGGCTCCCCCCCAACAGCTTATGCAGCTTTATTGACGTACTTGCTGCAGAACTGTCTGGAATTCTTCTCACCTCCGGCCCGGCCCCCCTGGTTGTGACGTTTTTCATCAGTGACAAGCCTTCTGACTCCTCCAGGTTACCAAAGACGGTGCTTTCATCCTCTGCTAGGAAGGCTCTTTGAGAAGGGAGAGCAGGGGAAGTCTTCCTTCAGCTATCCTCCCTCTCGTCTTGTGCACTGGAGGTATTTTTTTGTATGAGACCGGAGAAGCTCCCTCACTGGGAGTGGCTGCCTCCTCCCAGGGGGCTTCTCAGGACTTATTGACTCATCTAGGTCAGCCTTCGCTGTAGCTAAGGTGATGTTCTTCCCTATAGAACTCGACCACCTTTTGAAGAACTTGTTTAGGATTTTTGAAAGTTTAAAGCTTTTAAGACTGGTCAGTGGGGGTCTTAGCCCGCAAGATTAAGAATTGCTCTTCGCTCCGTCAGGAAGTCGCATCAGATTGGCTTAATGTCCTGTCATGCACAGATGGGCATCAGAGATGGCTCTCAAGAGTTAGCCCCTCTCTGTGCGATGGAAGGACTGAAGAAGAGAGAGCTCTAGTGCTCGTTCACTATGAAGAATGTCACGGCTTCTCAGAAGTCTGCCTTATTGTATTCTCCTCTCGATCGCCAGCACTTCTTCTCTCAGTCTACTGTCAGCAACATTTCTTTGGAACTTCAGAAGAGAAGTAAACGGGACCTTTTAGCTCGCTCGTCTAGAAGTCCCAGAGAGCCTCCATCGACGAGTACCAGGACCCATTCTCCACTTCAGTCTCTGCCCTTTCAAGGTTGCAGAACCAGATCCCAGTCTAGGCCTAGGACGAACCTGCACTTCTTGTCCCGACCTTTTAAGAAGCCTTCTTCCAAGCCTGCTGCTTGGAAGTGGAGATCCTTTCCTCCATGCACCAGTAGGAAACAGGGCTACTCCATCCCATTCTGGGAGAAGCCCTCACTAGTCAACACGCCTGTCATGTTGATTGCTTACTTGGTAGGATCCAAGAAGTATTCGGCCCTCTCCACTGAAGTGTCAGCCCTCTTCAAAAAGACAACCATCTAGTAAGTTGAAGAAATCCAGTTGGAAGGGACCACATCCTCGTCTGTGGATCATCCGTCACCTCGAATCCTACTGGGGGCCCAAGAAGGAACTCAAGGCTTCGGTGGGGCTGCCTTGGTCCATGCTTGCCAAGGGGGCACTCGATCAAGTGAATAGTCTTGTGTCTGGGCAGGACAATTCTCTCAGATCAAACCACTCGGATGAGCTCCTTCCCCCTCCTATGCCTCACCAGAAGCGCTTCTACACTCCATCGGAGAGGGCATTGCCGCCTAAGCAGGTTGACCCGGACCTGGTTCGTCTAGATACGGGTCTCACGTTGCAGCAACTTGCTGCAGAGAGTATCTCCCTCTCTCAGCAAGAAGCTGCAACCCTGGAAGCCAACACCATGACGGCCTTCCAGGCAGTCTCCTGACTGGATCTGTGGCTTTCACAGTATCCAAGGTGGCTGCTTCCTTGGGCACTATCGTACCCGGGGAGGACTCCGCCTTCAGGAGACTGTGCCAGTCTGAAGGTAGGGCCATCTCTTACCTCGCCCACCAGATGGCAAACCTGGTCCTGAAGTGAAGGGATGCCATTCTTTCTCACTTCCTCAGGTCTGTGGGGCCTGAGTTGGTAATGTCCCTGCAGAATGGACAGTTGCTGGGTTCCGCCTCTCTCTTCGGTAGAGAGTGGGCCGATGACAGCGACCGGCTTGTCCACCAGGCAGTGGCCAAGACCTCCGGGTCTTCGTGTTCAATGCGGCCAGGCCCTCAGGCCAGGCTAGCAATTCCTCAGCCCCTAAGAAGTCCCAGTCTTCGAAGGGGTCCCTTGGAAACACCCAGCCTTCTTCTTCCTCCAGAGAGGGTGGGAATTCCCACCCCTTTCAGCCCGCTTTCCAATCCTGAAAAGGAGCAAGAAGAAGAAGAAGGGGAAATGCTAGGGGTGGTATTCCCCCCAAATGCTGCCGAAGTTGGCTGGGTACCTGTCAAGCCATTGGGCAACATGGCAGCGACACGGAGCCGAGACCTGGATAGTGGATGTCCTTCGGGAGGGATATCTACTACCCTTTGAGTCCCGACCTCCCCTCACCTATTCTCTGGTCCATCTCCGCACTTACGTCCAAGGAACTCCGAAGGACTCCGCACTACAGCAAGAAGTGCGAGCCATGCTGAGCAAGGGTGCTGTGAAAGTCGTGTCGGACCAGTCTCCAGGCATGTCTTCCTCGTAGAGAAAGCCACAGGGGGATGGAGACCAGTCATAGACCTTTCTCCCTGAATCTATTCGTTTGCCAGACTCTGTTCATGATGGAAACAGTGCGATCCGTGCTTGCTTCCATCAGGGAGAACGACTTCATGCTTACGGTGGACTTGAAGGATGCGTATTTCCAAATACCCATTCATCCGTACTCTCGCAAGTACCTCTGCTTTGTCCTCGGGGAGACGGTCCTCCAATTCAGGGCACTGTTTCGGGCTCTCGACCGCTCCCCAGGTGTTCTTGAGAGTCTCTTGTGTCAGCTTGGGCCCACTCACATGGGATACGTCTGTTGAGGTATCTCGATAACTGGCTTGTCCTGGTGAGCTCCTGCAGTTGCTGCAGGATGGGGATCGACTCCTTGAGTTTTGCCGTGATCTTGGGATCTAGGTGAACCTCGAGAAGTCAGATCTCACTCCCAAGCAGAGGATGAAGTACTTGGGCATGCTGGTAGACACGGTAGCAGCAAAAGTCTTTCCCTCGGACTCTCATATCAGCAGGTTCAGGCAGGCAGCACAGCTGTTCCTGTCACGACAAGAGCAGCCAGCCCAGCAATGGCAAGTCGTCATCAGTCACCTGTTGTCGCTGGAGAAGCTGGCACCTCATGGGCGTCTCATCCCTCTTTCTGAGGAGGTGAGAGAGGACTTTCGTTGGTGGACGGACGATAGGAACCTCTTGATAGGAGTATCCCTGCATACTCCCCCTCCGGGTTTGCTGCTGCTCTCAGACGCATCGACCGAGGGATGGGGCGCACACCTGGAGGAGTTGCTGACTTCGGGAGTGTGGCACCGAGACGACAAGCACCTTCACATCAGCATCTTGGAACTCAAGGCAGCCTTCCTGGCTCTCCAAGAGTTCTGGGATTGAGTGATGGGACACTCCGTGGTACTGATGAGCGACAATACCACGGTAGTGGCATACGTCAACAAGCAGGGGTGTCTAGTATCCCTCCCGCTCCACCACTTGACGATGCAGGTGCACGAGTGGACCATGGCCCACTCAGTAGAGCTGTCAGCCAGGTACAATCCAGGCAAGAGGAATGTCGTGGTAGACAAGCTCAGCCGCCAGAATCAGGTGACCGGGACCGAATGGTCCCTTCGCTCTTTGACCTGTGGGGGCATCCAGTCATTGACCTGTTTGCCACCCGGCACAACAGAAAACCCCAGGTCTTCTGCTTGGTCGTGCCGGACCCATGGGGCTCCGGAGGACGCATTCCAGCACCCTTGGGACAACCTCGACGTATATGCCTTTCCCCCGTTCTGTCTGATTCGCCGAGTGATCAACCAAGTGATGATCACTCCGAATCTCAGAATGATTCTGGTGGCACCCGACCTGCTAGCTCTCCTCTCCGAGGCGCCGAGAGAGTTCCCCCCCTGGCCCAACCTGCTGTGTCAACCCCATGTAGAGCAGTACCACCAGGCAGTGCAGTCCCTGTGTCGTCATGGCTGGAGGTTATCCACCATCTCCTGCGAGCGAGAGGCTTTTCACATCGTGCAGCAACGGAGATGGCCGGGTACCTCAGACGATCCTCCGCAGCGGTACACCAGGAGAAGTGGTCCATCTTCTGTGGTTGTTGTCGTGGACGGGGTATCTCTCCGGTCGGAGCTACTATTCAGCAGGTTGCGGACTTCCTCGTCTTCCTTCGCCGAGAGAAGCTTCTCTCTATTTCAGCTGTAAAAGGTTACTGCACCGCACTCGGCCTAGTCTTGAAGCTGAAAGGAGTAGACATCTCTTCCTCCTTTTAGATTTCCCTACGGATGAGAAGCTTCGAAAGGTCTTGCCCACCCAAGGACCTCAGGCCCCCTGCATGGGATGTGACTCTCGTTCTAAGGAGCTTGACTCGTGCACCGTACGAGCCTTTACGAGAGTTGTCAGACAGGGATCTGACCCTCAAGACCGTCTCCCTGCTAGCCGTGGCATCGGCGAAGAGAGTTGGTGAACTACACGGACTTTCCTTTGATGTTAAACACTCGAGGGGATGGGGATCTGTTACGCTCGATTTTGTCCCGGATTTCGTAGCGAAGACTCAGAATCCTTTGGTCCCTGACGCACGGTTCAAGTCCTTGACGATCCCCTCCCTAGAGGACTTTGTAGGTAATGAATCAATCGAGATGCTACTGTGTCCTGTTAGAGTGCTGCAGTGCTATCTGAAGAGGACTCGATGTCTCCGCCCTGACTGTCGACGACTCTTTGTTAGTACTGGCTCGACCAAGAAAGAAGTGTCCAAGAACACGATCTCTTTCTGGCTGTGTGAGACGATACGGAGAGTGTATTCTGCTGCTGGAGAAGATGGCGCCGGTACGCTTCGTCCGAGAGCTCACGAAGTCCAAAGCATTGGTCCATCCCTCACATTCCAGAAGAACATGTCGTTTCTGCAGGTGCTGAAGGCAGGTGTGTGGTCCCAACAGACCACCTTCACCTCCTCCTACCTCTGGGATGTTGCTCACAAGTCCTTGGACACTTTTTCCTTGGGTCCTGTGGTGGCTGCTCAAAAAGTTGTGTAGCTTACCCGGCTCCTCTAACAGGACAGGTTGCATCTTGCTTAAGATGTTTGGCTGTGATTGGGAGAATGAATGTGGAGTGACTGGCCTCTTCTTTCTCCCCATCCTGGCTCTCTTCCCACAGGCAGGGAGCGGACGTGCCGTTACATGCTGGATCTGGCGGTCGATGTAGGTAAGCACCCAACGGGAGCTCCCGTTCTATTTTCCATTCAGGTTGATAGAAGCAACCCCACTTCTTCCCCTTGCAAGGAGGGGGAAGGAGACCATGGCAATAAGACAAACCCAGTGCTTGTGATTGCCTTTATGTCATCCGACTCCCAGTTCTTCCTAGCCTACTTTGCATGAACTGACGATTCCTCTTTCATGCAAAGGGACCCAGAAGTCTGACAGTTGATTCCGCGTTTCTTACAAAGTAATCATTTTGTCAGAGGCAGTTTTCCCTTCCTCGCTCTATTGACCAGGAAGGGAAGACAAGGTGTGGTGAACTCCAGTCAGTTCATAGAGACTCACTCAGATTCCTCCCTCCAACTAGTGAGTCTTCCTAATGTAAAGGACAGATGGTTTGTATATCGTGTCTGAACAAATCACAATTTTTAAAAGCAAATTATATTTTTCCTAACTATACAAACCCGAAGTCCTTTAGGCCTACATCACATTTCATGCCCACCTTGTGCCACCCCTCAATCTGATACCTGGGCCGGAAGGCAAATTGGAATGTTAACATCTGGGCAGGCGGTACTCCCGCCTCCCGGACGGTAGTTAACTGCCTAACCACCTTGTTCGAAAGTTCAATGGCCGTTTCCAGCCTACGCTGAAAGTAATTCCTAATGTAAAGGATCTTGGCGTTGTATAGTTAGGAAAAATATAATTTACTTTTAAAATTTGTGATTTTATATATATTTACCAAGTAGTTACATGATCGGAGCCTGCTCTCATCCCCTTGCATGGACATTAGAGCATAAAACGAATTGAGCTCTCCGCTGGGTTGTTTCCTCGAGTCCCGGATGGTGGGCGGGACGTTGTCACCTACACTCTAACAGTAACAGCGCCACTGCGCGAATTTTGAATTTTAAGCTGCCGTAGGTTAGGGAACCAATAACTATGTAATTACTTGGTAAGTATGTATAAAACTTTATTTTATCATAAAAATGTCATTTTGCTTTTCCTTCGTGTGGGCTTACTCTGAGGAGATACCTCTGCTGTGCTACTGAAGAAGCTCTGTCTTTGGGAGTTGCTGCCTCCTCCCAAGGGGACTTCACCGGTCTGGTTGATTTGTATCGACGTGCTCCTTTTGCATCAGCGAAGATTATATTTTTGTCTCCTGAGTTGGACCACCTCATCAAGAACATCATTAAGGTGTTCAAGGTTTTAAGCTTCCTCGATTGGACTGTTGGGGCTCTAGCAAAGAAGACTGAGGATTGCCCTGACCTTGCAGAGGACTTTGCTTCGGACTGGTTGGTGGTGATGTCTTGTGCAGACAAGGCAATCAGGGATCTTCCTTAGAGCTCGCCTCTCTCTTTTCCATGAGGGTGTTAAAGAAAAGAGAGTTGTGGTGCTCCTTCACCACAAAAGGGGTCACCCAAACACAGAAGTCTGCTCTCCTTTTCTCACCACTGGACAAGTCCCATCTCTTCCCGCAAGTCATGGTTATAGAGATATCATCGGACTTGCAGAAAAAGTCCACGCAGGATCTGCTGAGAGAATCCTCTGCCGTCATCGCTAAGTCGGCCACTTTACTGCAACCTCAGCCCTTTTGTGGAGGGAAGCAAAAGCCCCAGCCAAGACCTTGTTCCAATTTGTGTTCCCCATCAAGGTCCATTAAGAAGTCTGCTTTCAAGCCTGCTTCCAAGAAGTGAGAGTTCAGTCCTTTGTGCTCCGGTAGGAGCCAGACTTCGCGTCTTTTGGGAGGAGTGGAACTGCAGAGGGGCAGAACCTTGGATTGTCAAGGTCCTGAAGGAGGGCTACTCCGTTCCATTCAGGGAGAAGCCTCCTTTAGTCAAGTCTCCCATCATATTGACTGCATACTTGGAAAGCTCCAAGAAGTTTTCGGCCCTTTCTCAGAAGGTCGAATCCCTACTTCTCAAGAAGGCTTTAGAGGATGTCAAGGATCGCAACTCAGAAGGGTTCTACAACCATCTCTTTGTAGTCTCCAAGTCATCAGGGGGTTGGAGACCCGTTCTGGATGTCAGTGCCCTGAATCTTTTCGTCCAGAGGACAAAATTTCATGTGGATGATTACCTTGGACATGCAGGATGCTTACTTCCATGTCCCTATCCATCTGGACTCCAGGAAGTTCCTGCAGTTCGTCTTTTAGGGCAGAGTTCTCCAGTTTTCGGGCCTTGTGCTTCGGCCTGTCCACAGCCTCCAAGTTTTCACTTCATGCTGATTCTTGCTCCTCTTGGCAAATGGCACCTTCGCAGCATAAACATCTGCCTTTATTTGGATGGCTTCTCCTTACCCCGTCGAAGGAGAAGTGCGCAGAGGGTTAAAGAAAACTCTCTGCCTGACCCAAGAGCAGAAATCACAACTAACTCCAACGCAGGATATTCTCTATTTGGGGATGATCCTGAACTCACAGATTTTTCAGGCTTCTCCATCCCCCAAAAGAGTTGACTCCTGCCTTCAAACAGTTAGCAGGTTCCTCTCTCTTCCTTCCTGTTCAGCCCTTCAGTGGATGAGTCTCTAGGTGACTCTTGGCCGCCAAAGAGCTCTGCAGTTCTTCCTCAGGGTGAACTGGAGCGGAAGACCCAGACGGACTCCTTCGCCTTCCCCATCACGTCAGAGATCATAGTGGACCTTCAGTGGTGGTTGTGCGAAGAAAGATTTCAGGGAGGGAAGTCTCTTCTTCTGTTGAGCCCTGACCTAGACTTTTATTCTGACGCCTCAGATCTAGGTTGGGGAGCCCTTGTAGGGAGTCAAAGTTTCCAGGACGTGGTCCGCAGAACAAAGAAACCTCCACATCAATGTCAAGGAACTGAAGGCTATCCACCTGGGCCTCTAGTCCTTGACTCTGGTCTGTGGCAAGACAGTAATAGTTCACGCTGAACAACACCACTGCCCTATCGTACATCTGCAAGCAAGGAGGGACTCACTCCTTTTCTCTCCACAAGGCTACGAAGGATCTCCTTCTCTGGGTGGAGCAGAACCAGGTGACGATTATCACTTGGTTCATTCAGGGGAGACAACGTTTTAGTAGATGAATTGAGCTGTCTCAAGCAGGTCCTTCCGTCAGAGTGGACCATAGATCCCCTGGTCTGCAACAATCTGCGGGGATTATGGGGCAGACCGACCATAGACCTGTTTGCGAGGTTAAGGAACCACTGTCTTCCTCTATTCTGTTCCCCAGCTGTGGATCCTCTTGCATAGACGACGGATGCCTTGCTCCTGGATTGGTCGGACCTGGATGTGTACGCCTTCTGTCCCTTCGGTATGGTCAGGGAGGTGATCAACAAGTTTTCATCTCATTGAAACATTTCAATGACCCTAGTTGCTCCATTCTGGCCCAAGAAGAATGGTTCCCAGACGTGCTTCAACTGTTGGTCGGTTTCCCGTGACTCCTTCCATAAAAATGGTGTCTTCTCAGACAACCCCACTACTTCAGGTTCCACCAAGGGTTGTCCGCTCTGGCCCTGACAGGCTTCAGACAGTCAAGAACCTGGTCAGAGTGAAGGGTTTTTCAAAACCAGCTGCAGAGGCTATTGCTAGATGCTGTCTTCTAGCAAGCTTTATCATTCCAAGTGGTCAGTGTTCAAAAGATGGTGCAGTCATCATGACGTCTCATCTCCTGAAACATCTGTAAGTCAGATAGCTGACTTCTTGCTTTACCTGAGGTCTTCCAAGAAGTTGCCGCCCTCTACCATCAAGGGATATAGGTATATGCTTAGTTATGTTTTTAAACATAGAGGTATGGATCTGCCGTACAACCAGGATCTCAGCGACTTCATCAGATCCTTTGAGACTTCCAAGTAAGAGAGGTCTGATTTCGTCTCTTGGAATCTGGACGTGGTGTTAAAGTGGCTTTCAGGTTCCATCTTCGAGCCTTTCCACTCTGTCTCACTAAGGAACCTTACCAGGAAGACTCTCCTCATGACACTGGCTACCACCAAACGTATTAGTGAGCTCCAGGGAATGATGACCCTTCCAAACCCTGGCCCCTGTCATTCACCATTAGAAACTTGATGGACATGCTTGGACCAGAAGAAGAAGAGAGGCCCCTTTACCCAATGAGAGTTCTTAGATACTACCTACAAAGGATGGAGGAGATCAAGGGACCGTATAACAACCTCTGGTGCTCTGTTAGGAACCTTTCTCATCCTCTTTCTAAGAATGCTTTCTTATTTTCTGGGAGATTTGATCTCCGTAGCGGACACTCAGATCCAAGAGGATGTCATACATACCTTTAAGGTTAAGGCTCATGAGTTTCAGGTCTTTGTTACCCCTCTTGCATTTAGACATGTCTCTCTCAGCCATTCAGTAATCAACTTTTTGGAAGTGCAAGTCAGTCTTCACTTCACACTACCTCAAGGTGGGGTGTGGTTTTTATTGCAGCGTAGGTGACAGTGTTGTTTGGTTTGATTCTGGTTGTACTCCCAAAATAAGGGCTCCTTTTTAAACTTTGCTAGCCATCAGAAAACTTCCTTCGCTGCAAAGTTCTCCCTAAAGTAGGAGCGGCCCATAGCTATACCGCCAGAGGTTAAGATGAGCACTGACCAGAGGCAGTACCCACCTGCAGTAGCTCTCTTACCAGGTAAGGAAACAACAAGCATTGTATCAATGCTAGTAACTTTTCTGTTTTAAAGTCATTACCTTTCTTAATATTTTGGAGTAGAATATGTCCATATATCCCACCTCCTATCATTGTGGCATTAATGATGTAATTACTTGATAAGTTACTTATATGAAAATATTATTTTCATGATAAGATTAAGTTTCATATATACTTACCAAGTAATTACAGAGAGCCCTCCCTCCTCCCCTCATATGAACATCAGGACACAAATGAATTGAAGCTCTCTGGTAAGTCATTCTTCTCGGTCCCCGAAAGTGGGTGGGGTCTCGTCATCTACAGAAAACAATTGAATGCTGCTGCGAATTTTGAATTTTTAGGCTGCCATAGTTGAAAATCTATAGCGATGTAATACTTGGTAAGTATATATGAAACTTCATTTCATCATGAAAATAACATATTTTACCAAAAAGTAAGGTAAATTTTAGGAAAATATACCCTTCCATAGTATTCTTGATATTACTATCTTAGTCAGATAGATGCTATTTAGTTCAGGGCAACCATGAAAGTTTTTAGCAGCAAGTGTGCTGTATCTTGCCTGTGGAGTACTCAGCTGCAATATAATGCAAAAGATTTTCCATTTAATATTGCAGGTACTGTACTGGGATTACAGTTATCTGCATGCAGTACCTTCCTGTAGCCTCTGTGTCTGTTCAGTTGTAGCCGCTTCCATTACTCTGATGAATAGTAAGGGCGTATGTTGGCCCATGTAAGGTATCTTAGAGTTAATTCATCTTTAGGGTCTGCTTTGTGGTTGAATTTTCTGATGAAAAGTCCAATTGACTATTATAAAGTTCAGTCTCCTAAATTTTTTTCCCTGTAGAGGAGTGGATGAGGTGCACTGTAGGTATTGCCTAAGGTTTTGCAGCATCCCTTCAGCCCCTAGCTGCAACCATTTTCATTCCTTTTACTCTACCTCTGTTCATATCCTTTTACTTCCACCTTACTTTCCACCCTTTCCTAACAATTGTTTCATAGTGCAACTGTGAGGTTTTCTTCCTGTTACACCTTTAAAACCTTTTTGCACTGGATTTCCTTTTCAGCGCTGAATGACCCCACAGGTCCCAGCGCTTGGCCTTGAATGTAAATTATTTATTCCATTCCATAAATTTTCGTCAAGCATCGCCTCAAAGAGACGGTGGTGTTCTGTATTTGTCACATTGTGACAAATAAATGAGAATTACAGTATTCAAAATTTTGAGTAGCCACTATAGTGTCCACTCCGAACATAATGCAAGTATTTCACTAAAACAAAAAAGGTAAGTTAACAGTATTGGAGAAACATTTCCAATTGGCCTGGTAAAGATGTTGAATGAAAATTTACCTGAGTTATTTGTGAAATACTGTAATTTCATGAAAAGTTTGGTGGTAATGAAGAAGCCTAAATAACAGATAACTCTTAACACAGACCTAATGCCTGCAAGACTAAAAGACATCACCAGTCATGACATAATTCTCCGTGAACTGAAATGCAACTCTTCTTAGCACATTTTGGTAAAATTTTTATTAAAAAATGCTTAAAACAAATGTGCGTGACAAAAGTAGTTAAAGTAGCACAAAAATGCTTAAAAAAAATTTTTAAATACAGGAGCAAGTAAATGTGGAGGCTGGTGTGAAAAGAATGCTATTTTGGGGATTGTAGTAATTCACTTTATACTGTAGTGTATAGTGAGTTGACCAGGGTGCTAAGATTAGATATTTAAGGCAGATAATTTGATCAGCTTTTTATTCTTCAGTGATTTGCATAATTTACTCAACCTCTTTTAACCCTCAGATGATGACTGGAACTGATCAGCTAGTGACAAAGATATACTGTACAGTACTATACTTTACAGTTACTTGATATGCTCTGACTTCTACTTAATCTTTTTGATTAATACAGTATTTGCTTGAATATGTATAGAATGCATAACCAGGAGAAGCTGTTATTATTATTATTATTATTATTATTATTATTATTATTATTATTATTATTATTATTATTATTATTATTATATTAGGTAAGCTGCAACCCTAATTGGAAAAGCAAATGCATCAGTTTCAAGCCCTCTGACATGGAAACAAGTTCAATACAGAAAAATACATGGAAGTAATTAACATTCTAAGAAAAATAGCAAAATCAATAGGTTAATGCTATTAAACTATAAAATAAGACTCATTGAGACTGCTTAATAAGCATTTGTTCAGTATCTATAGGGTTTGTATTTTGAAGGCTATTTATTGATTTTTAGACTAACATATTTTTTTTTTTTTTTTTGTCTTTTTACAACAGCCATTACGCTTAGATGTGAAGCGTAAGTTGACCGCGAGGTCTGACCGTGTAAAATCAGTGGACTTGCATCCTACAGAACCATGGATGCTGGCGTCTCTTTATAATGGCAATGTCCATGTCTGGAATATTGAGAGTCAACAACTCGTTAAAAGCTTTGAGGTAAGTTTTAGTGAAATTATTTTGAGTGTTTTGGTTGTTGTAGGATTTTTGTTCCAACATTACCCTTTTTAGTACTGAGCCTTTTCAAGTCCTGTCTCTTCCAAAGCCAGAGCTATGATTAGCAGTGTTCACTTTGTTTATGGTCTTTGAAGTTACTATTCATGCTATGATACACATTTTTGTGTGATTTTAAATAAGAATAATTGTAATTGATTGATATAAGTTAAAAAAAGCAGAATGAGGTGAAGATTGTCAAAAATGGCATGTCAGTATGTCAGAGACACTGGTTTTGGATTTTGGATGATGCCACCTTGCATCTTAAGTGATCCAAAGTTTAGTGGTTACTTCATTTTAACCATGCTAGTCTCCATTAAAAGTTAAAAGTCACTTATGTTATATGCTTATAAGTATTGCATGTGTTGTTGAAACTTACGGACAAGGGTGAGTATAGTAATAGTGTAGTACACTGTGGATGAAATTGCGCAAAATCTGTAGATGCAGAGAAGCTGTGTACATTTGTTCTTTATGTCAGCATTTTCAGTAACTCGAGGCAGATAGATAAATTTATTCATTATTATTTACATCTAATGCTGGATGCCTTGCAGAAATGATTACATTTGATGATATCTCAAGGAGATGGTGAATACACTTGGTTTAGTACTTCGATATGAAAATGAATTTATGAACCAGTTGTGTACAGAATCACCTAATTTGGGTGTAGCAGAAAAAGTTGCTGCATCATTACCTTTAATTTTGTAGTTAATGAGCTGCTGATGTATAGTATTTGATACCACAAAGTCTTGTAACAGTGATGCATATAATTCTATAATCAAAGAGAATGCAGGTTGAGTTCACTGAAATAGTACAGTTGCCGTGCTCACATCTCAGTAAGATGGGAAGTATTCTCCAAGGGCATTGCTGTTGTTAGAAAGTTGTACATAATGTAGTTGAACACATGAGATAGTGATGTTACCATAATGGGAACAAAGTGCCAGAATTTTAGTCGTTCTAATGGCTACCTACAGTGCAGAATAAAAAGCATTCTCATGTTGTCAATGTTAAAAGAATGGTTATCTGTTCTTACTGTGGCGGAATTTAAAAAACACAAAAACAATACACAACACAGATACACAGAACATATAACCACATACAATACTCACTCTGATCCTCGGTTGCTGGGAGATGGATGAACTTGTCCACGGTCGCCAACACAGTAGACAAAATTACATCCAACGGAAAACACACGACTCATGAAACATACAATAATCCACCATCAATGTCCGCCTTGCACAGAACTCAGCTCAAGACTCACTCAAAACCGAAAAAAAACTCCCTCGAGATTTGCACAGACAGACAGCACCGTAAACAAACTCGAACTAAAGACCCTCATCCCTCTTCCAACAACCGAGCACTCACTAAGACAATTACACTCTCTCTCTTCTCTCTCTCTCTCTCTCTCTCTCTCTCTCTCTCTCTCTCTCTCTCTCTCTCTCTCTCTCTCTCTCACAAAATGTTGGGAAATGCTAAATACAAACAAATTTATTCATCCCTCTATAATACCACATTATTACAGTACTTGAATTCTTACCTACTGTTAAAGGTAGCTTATATCTCTACACCAATAGACAAGGAGATAAAAGCCTTGTCTAATAGTAGGTAAGTATCCAAATAATAAATTATATGTGTTATGAAAAATTGTATTTTGAGTACAGTATTCTTACACATCTGAATTGTTTCAGGTATGTGATTTGCCAGTGAGGGCATCTAAGTTTGTTGCAAGGAAGAACTGGGTCATAACTGGCTCAGATGACATGCAAGTACGTGTCTTCAATTACAACACATTGGAAAGAGTACATCAGTTTGAAGCCCATTCAGATTATGTGAGATGCATAGCTGTTCATCCAACTCAGCCATTTATCCTAACTTGTAGTGGTGTGTATAATGTGCAATGACTTTTATTTTCCTTATTATCACAGTCATGATAGCTACTGGTTTATGCCTTTGCTAATATGTTCTGGAAAAATTATTTTAGCATAAAGTCAGTTACCAGTTTATTCTTTAGATTATTATATAAAGAAAATAAAACAATAAGATTTCTTTTGTTCTGATTTTAGTCTGGATAGAAAACATTTTAATGGAAACCTTATTATTGCAATTTGTAGTTTTAGTAAGTTACAATCTTAATCATAATCTGCAAACACAAGTCCAAACTTTTTGGTAAGCCTCATCTCTTACTGGCAAAGAAAGTAAACCCTTATAAATTTAATAAAGCGTAGATACCTACAGTTGGTTGTTAATTTTAGAATGAAAAAAGAAAAAATCTCTTACCCACTATATTTTCTGGGATTTATTTTACTAGCTACCTAATTAGTCTCAAAGTGGTAGGTAGCCCACACCTAGTTGTTTTTCATTCTGTTTTGTATTAAAATAGCCAGTGTGCATGCATTAATTATATTTTGTTCATGAGACTTACCCGTCAGATATATATATAGCTGTATTCTCCGAAGTCCGACAGAATTTCAAAATTCGCGGCACACACAGTGGCCGGGCAGGTGGTTAGTACCCATTCCCGCCGATGGGAGGCGGGTATCAGGAACCATTCCCATTTTCTATTCAGATTTTCTCTGTCGCCGGACTGTCAACACCTGTTGTCAGTTCCTCTGCCATTTGGATTTCGAAATTTGTTGTCACTTAAGTATTTTGGTTGTTTTTTGGTATACGACTGGATCTGTGACTTGGCATTACGCTCTTTGTGGACCGTTTTTTATTTTGCTTTTGACTTTTCTTATAATTAAGATGTCTTACCTCTAGCTATCGAGTCTGTAGCTTGGGTGAATGTAAGGTGAGGCTATCGAAGACTTCGATAGTTCCTCACACTTTATGTATGATTTGTAAGGGTGTTCAATGCTCTATGATAATCGGTATAATGAATGTGAGGGATTATCTGAGGGTGAGTGGAAGAAATATGAAGCCTATATGCTTAAATTGGAGCGTGATAGGTTGAGGAGATCTTCCTCCTTGAGTGCATCCTTAGATGGACAGTCAGGGTTTTCTCCTACTAGTAACCCTGTAGTAAATTTTAGTACTAACCCTGTAGTTTGTTGCTGCAGAGGTAATACCCTGGCTCTCGTGGTGGAGTCAATGCGTGCTCTTGAAACTAAAGTGAATGCAATTCAAACGCAAAGTGTTAGTGCTAGTGCCCGTAGTGTTGTGGAGGGGGCGTCAGATCGGCCCTATAATGCCTCTAGGCCTGGACCTCTGTCGAACTCCCAGGACCAGGGAGGGGGCATGTCGAAAGCCGCATGAGGGTTACGGGGGCTTCCCACCGATCTGGCGTCCCTTCGGTAGGTCCTGATGACGCTACCCAGGCTGCCAGGGATCGTGCACAGGCACGCATCCTGAAGGATTGCTTCTCGTCCTCCGACACGTCCTCCCCGCCTCGGGGTTGGAGCTCTCGGTTGGACTCTCGCCCTCTTAAGAGAAGCTTAGAGGAGAGGACGCTTCACGTCCTCTTCCTCTAGACGTTTGTGCTCTTCCCCGAAAGTTGCGTGGATATTCCTCCGCAGAAGAGAATAAAGTGTTTTTCGGATGATGACGCTACTCGACCCCCCTGTCGCGCTAAGGCAAGGGCTAGAGCTTCTTCCCCTGTGAGAAGGAAGTATACGTCTCTCGCCCCTTTCCTTCTCTCAGGTTCAGCCCTTCTCCCGAGAGAGTTGCTTCTCCAACGTGTAAGATTTTGTTGGGTTTGCAACAACAGCTGGATGCTCTCATAAACCTTTCAAGATTCGAAACTGCCTGTTAAGAGGTACAGACTTTCACCTTCGTCTCCTGCTTCGTCTTCCTCGTCTGCTAGATGTTTTGGAGCTTCGTCTGTCGTCTAGAGAGAGTGTTTAGTGGCTTCCTAATCGTCTTCCCGATTTGAGGTGTTGGACTTTTCTCTTGTCTCGCGCCAGGAGCTGCGCGTCTTGCTCTTCGTGCGCTTCACGCTTCACGCGCGCCTCACCTTGACGCTCTCGGCGCGCGCTGGCAACCAGCCATGACGCTGCTCTCTTCTAGTACCCACGCTATGTTTCTCTTCTTCGTGACCAGCCACGGAGCCTCTCGTCGCGTCAAGCCATGACGCGCTCCAGTTGTTCATCATGTCGCACAACTCCCTTCAACATCTGATGCTTCAAGTCTTAATGTTGACACCAGCTCCAGTTGTACATCATGACGCAGAGAACTACCCGGCTCCTCAACATCTGATGTCCTTCTTGATTTTTTAGCCACTACTTCTCTAGATCGCGGAGTTCCCGCTTCGCGGAGTTCCCGCACGCGGGCGAATCGGAACTACTTTCACCACTCACTCAAGACCCGCCAGCTGGGGAAGAACATCCTCTTTCGTCACAGCCTTTGGATGAAGAGAAACATCTTTCGCCTTCTTCTTCCTCTGATTATCAGACTCTGGCTTTTTTGTTTAAGGATCTGTTTCCTGAGACTTTTCAACCTTCAGCTCCTCTCTCTCCACCTTCGCAGTTGTCTTTGTCTTAAGGGGAGCGTTTCTTAAAAAAAATCGGAAAATCAAAATTTTCTGGGATATTTTATATATGGCATCATACATATCCTGACTATCTTCTCAGAAAGTTTTATTAAAAAGTTCGCCAAAGTTAGAAGTTATAAACAAAACAGTAACCCTATCATAGACAAAATTACATTTTTCATATAATGTAATGATAATGTCAGTATATCGGTAGTAATTTCCTTTTAGCTATGAAGTAATAATACCTAATGCGATATATGGCAACCCTGTGGACCTAGTACGCATCAGCGAAAGACAGGAATGCCGAGGGCAGTCAGTGGCAGTCAGTCAGTAGCAGCTCAGAGTTTGACTAAGTAAGTCGTCAGCGCTGCCCAACCTGGAGCCGTGTTTTGACACTCAGCTTCATCTAGTCGATTTGAGCCGTGTTTTCACACTTTCATCTAGCTTCTTTTTGCTAAGTTATATTACTTTGCAAGTCTATTTTTATTTTTTTGGCTTTTCAAATATGTCATAAAACATCAAACTGTGAAACAGCAAGCAAATAAATACACAGAGAAGCAAAAATATCGTATTCTCAAAACTAAAGTTATCGACATTCAAACTGCATCTCCTCCATAACGCTTGCACGATCTCAATGAACCAAAAGTAAACGAAAGCTAAATAAATTGCCTAGCCAACTAAGGAGCTTCCATGGGAAACAACACGAGACCCGCACCACGAGAGAGAGTTTTTTCCCGAAGGAATGTCACTTCCAAGAGAGGTAGCAAGTGACTCCTTTCATCTCCAGACTCCATTAGCTACCAGGCTTCATTTTGCACAAGCCTGGAAAGAGAGAGGGGCAGACGTTTGGTCCCTCCTACTGTTAGAGAGAGGTTACTTGATTCCCTTCCTGTCTCCTCCTCCTTTGTTTTTGTTTCCCAACTGCCATCCTGTCAAACAGAAAATTCTGTTTGACCTGCTCGAACAGATGCTCGAGAAGAGAGCAGTGGAACAGGTCTTGGACTCGTGTTCCCGGGATTTTACTACAGATTGTTTCTAGTCCCAAAACTTTCAGTAGGCTAGAGACCCGTCTTGGACGTCAACAGGCCGAACAACTTGGTCCGGAAGGAAAAGTTCAGGATGGAGACCTCGCAGTCTATACTAGGAGCCCTTCTTCCCGGGGATTGGATGGTATCTTTGGATCTCCAAGATACTTATCTTCACGCCCCAATTCATCCACGTTCGATGAAGTATCTCAGGTTGTCTTGGGGGACTAGACGTACCAGTTCAGGGTTCTCTGCTTTGGACTCTGCACAACAGCCATACCACGTTGAAAGCACCGCTTCTCGTCCGATCAGCGAAGTACTTGGATGGGTGACCGCCTGGGAACACCAGATGCTCTTGGCGTCACATTTTGCTCCGAGGGTGTTTACACTTCTCATGAAAAACGTTGCGATGCAGTTGCTCCTGTCGCACGTCAGGATCTCTCTCTACTTGGACGACTGGTTGATTCGAGCGTCGTCGAAGCGAAGGTATCTGGAGGACCTTCAGTTGACTCTGCAACTCGTGAAGTCCCTGGGACTTCTGGTCAATGTGGAAAAGTCGCAGCTGATCCCCTCACTGTCCATTGTGTCTGGGAATTCAGATGTATTCAGCGGCTTTTATAGCGTCTCCGTCGCAAGAACGGCAACTTCTCTGTTCGAAAAAGTCTCGGCCTTCTTGGGGAAGGAAACATGCTAGGTGAGGGAATGAATGAGTCTGCTGGGGACCATTTCCTCGCTGGAGAAGTTTGTTTCCTGGGGAGTCTGCATCTCAGGCCTCTTCAGTTCTTTCTGTTGGAGAACTGGCAAAGCAAGGAAGACTTGAAAGAGGAATTGAGAATTCTTCCTTCTGTAAAAGAGATCTGTAGTGGTGGCTCGATCCAACGAAATTGCAGAAAGGGATCTCCTCAAGCTTCTGAACCCCAACCTAGTGTTGTTTTTCCGACGGGTCTTCAACAGGTTGGGGGCAACACTAGAGGGGAGAGGAAGTGTTAGGAACCTGGAGAGAGGAACAGGTGTCCTGGCACATCAACATCAAAGATTTGGCGGCTATCTTTTAGCTCTCCAAAGCTTCGAGGTCCAAGTTTGCAATCGTGTAGTTCAAGTAAACTTGGACAACACTACGGCTTTGGATTACCTCAAGAGACAGGGCGGAACACTCTCTTGTTCCCTGTTCAGCCTTGCAAGAGAGATTATTCTTTGAGCCTATGCTCGCAACATTTCGATTCTCACAAGTTTTGTTGCAGGGGTCGAAAATGTTCGAGCAGACCTGCTCAGTCGGCGCCATCAACTCCTGCCGAAGGAATGGACCCTTCATCAGGAGGTTTGCCAAGATTTTTGGAAATTTTGGGGTCGCCATCTTGTGGATCTTTTCACGACCTCAAGAACAGCGAGGCTCCCTCTATAAAGCTCATCTGTACTGACCCTGGGGCAGTGGCGATAGATGCTCTTCTCTGGGATTGGACGGGAATAGATGTTTACGCCTTTTCCCCGTTCAAAATTCTGGGAGAAGTCATCGCAAGTTCGCGGCCTCACAAGGGACGAGGATGACTCTCATCCCCACGTTTTGGCCTTCAACCACTGGTTCTCGGAGTTTCTCTTCTGGTTGGTAGACGTTCCGAGATCCCTTCCTATGAGAGCAGACCTGCTCATACAACCCCACTTCACGAGATATCTTTTGAAATTCTCCCGCTCTGAACCTGACTGCTTTCAGACTATCGAAAATTGGTCAGAGCGAGGGGGTTTTCTGGCCAGGTGGCACGGGCCATCGCTAGAGCCAGAAGTTCTTCATCTAACAGGATATATCTAGCGAAGTGAGCAACCTTCAAGAGTTGGTGTAGAAAGAAGGGCTTTTCCTCTTCCTCTATCACTGTGAGCCAGGTTGCAGATTTTCTCCTTTACTTAAGAGAAAAACTCGATATAGCAGTTCCGACTATCAAGTGTTATCGGAGCATGCTTTCGTCTGTTTTCAGACACAGAGGATTAGATTTGTCTGACAATAAGGACCTCCACGATCTTTGAGCTCTTTCAAGACGCCCAAGGTTCCTCACCTAATTCCCCTGCTTGGAACTTGGACGTAGTGCTCAAGTTTTTGATGGTTTAGTCCTTTTGAGCCTCTCCACTCTGCATCTCTTAAGGATGTTACTCGAAACGGCATTCCTCACTCATTGCTCTGGCGACGCGAAGAGAGTGAGCGAAGTTCGAGGCCAGCCGTCATGTGGGCTTCAAGGAACACAATGCTGTCTATTCTTTAAGCCCTAAGTTCTTGGCTAAGAATGAAAGGCCTTCTAACCCTTGGCCTAGACACTTTGAAATTAAAGGTTTAGCAGACCTTATTGGACAGGAACCTGAGGGAGTTCTATGTCCAGTTAGAGCTCTCAAGTACTTCCTTAAAAGAACACAGGACACTCGTGGTCCCTTGGATAATTTATGGTGTTCTGTGAGGCAACCAGTTAAACCTATGTCGAAGAATGCACTGGCATTCTTCATTAGGGACGCCATTAAGGACGCACACTCTAGTTGTGACGACTCAACTTCAAGTTGTTGAGAGTTAACGCTCACGAGGTGAGGGCAGTTGCTACCTCCATGGCGTTCCAGAAAAATATGGTACTCAGTGACATTCTCAGTGCCACATTTTGGCGAAGTCAATTCGGTGTTTGCCTCACACTCTTGGCAAGATGTTTAGGTAGCATACGAAAATTGCTTTTCGCTGGGACCATACATTGCTGCTTCAGCAACCTTGGGGACAGGGGGTAACTCTGATCCTATCCCCTTTTTTTTTAATTGTGTTTTTATGGTTGTTGGGTCGACTACTGGAGGCAGTCTTCCCAATCCTTTGCAAACTAACGCTTTAGGTGTTGGTTAGGTGGTTAGTAATGCTCTTTTGTCCTCTTTGTATGGTCTATGATCTAGTCACATTGTGGTCACGCCCGTTGACAGATCATCTAGAAGTCGCCAGTTATATAGGTCACTACCTCGCTGGGGTCTCTAGTAAAGCAGAAGCAGACTAGAGTGACAGTAACCACTCAGTCAGCTATGCTATCAGATAAGGAACCAAAATAATTTTACCAATAATTGGTTTTTTCCTAATTCTTGGCTGTCTCTACCCCCTCCAAAGGTGGTATTCAGCTATATATATATCTGACGGGTAAGTCTCATGAACAAAATGATATTTTAATGATAAAATAAAGTTTGTTCATACTTACCTGGCAGATATATATATTCATATTGCCCTCCCTCCTCCCCTCAGGAGTCAGTGGCGTTAGAAAATCTGAATAGAAAATGGGAATGGTTCCTGATACCCGCCTCCCAGCGGCGGGAATGGGTACTAACCACCTGCCCGGCCACTGCGTGTGCCACGAATTTTGAAATTCTGTCGGACTTCGGAGAATACAGCTATATATATATCTGCCAGGTAAGTATGAACAAACTTTATTTTATCATTAAAATATAATTTTTCTCAAAATGCAGCTTGTTCCAAGGGGAATTAAATTCATTCAATATGTGTAAGCTGATTATTTTTGTTTGGCAAATAAATTTGATAGAATGGTATGGTCTGACATAATATCACAAGAAACTAACCAATCTGACAAGTTCTTTAGTTGGAGAAACTAACCAGTTTGATAAGTTCTTCAGTTTTAAATCAGTAAAGTCTCATTTCTTCTTCCTTTGTTTGGTTTTATATCATACAAAATCTGTTCTTTACTTCTGTCATCTTTTTCTGCACTGGACTGCTTTCCCTGTTGAGCCCTTTGGCTTGTAAAACTCTGCTTTTTAAACTATGGTTGCTTTGTATATAAATGCTGAAATAGTCCATGAAGTTTATTATACTCGAATTGAGCACTTTTCTTGGTTAATTAATCTAAAGCACTACAGTTGTCCCTGGTATTTGTGGGGGATGCATACCACACCCACCTGCGAATACCGAAACCTACTCTAAAAATGCTTATAACTGCCTATTTTAATAGTTCAAACACCAAAGACTCCCTCTAACACACTTTTAACTGCCTATTTTAATAGTTCAAACACCAGATATACCTTAAACTATCATCCTAAAACACTTAGTCACAAAAATATGAAAATACAGTAATTGCTCTGAAAAATCCACAAATAAGCAAATTTTCCACGAATAATGTGGATATATGTGCCACAGAAAATTCTGCGAATAACTGAAGCTGCGAATGCTGAACTGCAAATAAGCAGGGGTCGATTGTATAAGTCTTCTCTGTCTGTGTGATTTCTGCTTGAACTTTCTTCAAAGTCAATTTGTTCATCGGTCATAGAACTTTTAAGTTTTGAACAGTGGCACACACCTGCTTTCACTTTCACTCTAATTGCAGCTCTCCTCTTTTCTATAGTTTTGCTAAAATAGAGTGGTTCTGCCGTGATCAGTGGCAGATAACATAATGTGTAAAATGCAGTTCCATTGCTTTGAGTTTTACATTTTAAGCATATAATTTCAGATGACATGACCATTAAACTATGGAATTGGGATAAGAAGTGGTCGTGCCAGCAAGTGTTTGAAGGTCACTCACATTATGTCATGCAGATAGTCATTAACCCAAAGGACAACAACACCTTCGCTTCAGCCTCTTTAGATAGAACAGTCAAGGTAAGAGCTGTTATGGGTAAATTGATGTTGAGAGTTTACTTTTTTACTTGGCTCTGAAGATGGTCTTTAAACTGCATTGGCAATTATGGTGAAAAATATTTTCTACCACCACCATGTTTGCTTTAAGGGAAGTACTGTCTCAGTATTTTTTGCTTTTAGTATATAGTCACTACCCTGCTTATGAACATTCTGAGATACTAACAGAGAGAGTCGCAAGTTAAAATTGTGCTTGGAAAACACCCCTTTGCTATCCATAAGTTCCAATTTTGCTCTGCGTTCTTATTCTGCCCAGTAAGAACTTTTCCTGCACAAAGAAGAATAATAATAAACTGCCCCTTTAACCCCTTCCCTGATTATCCTGAGTACTCTTGTGATTTATTACCATGTAATCTTACAATCACGAGAATACTCATTCATACTCGCAATACAGTCACTACCCAACTTACAAACGAGTTACGTTCTGGATGGCCGTTCGTATCTTGAATTGTCCGTAAGTTGGTTTTAAGTATATAGTGCATAATTTTTGTTGATGTTTACATTCCCAAGTGGATGTTAGTAAAAATAAGAAAATGAAATTTAGATTCATGCATCATTCAGGGAAAGGTTAAAGGAACAGCTGCTTCTTCCTCATGTTCTTTTCCTTCAAATATTCTTATTAGCAGAATAGGCGCATAGAGCAAAATTTGAACTTACAGGTGGTAGAGGGGAGTGTTCCAAACAGTTTTAACTTGTGACCCTGGCTGTTCGTATCTCTGAATGTTCGTAACATGGATGTTCGTAAGTAGGGTGGTGACTGTATTCCTACTTATTTCTATCTTCCTGTTTCACTTGTTCTTTGATGAATTCCCATTTTCCATATTTCCTCTCCCTAGAGATGTTTAGCATGCATTTTTTCAATAGATGGTGGTGTGCATTGTTTACTACAGTAAACCCCCCATATTCACGGGGGATGCGCACCACACTCCCCTGCGAATTGCTAAAATCCATGAATACTTGAAAAACCCCTCTCAAAACACGTAGAACTGCCTGTTTTGATAGTCCGAACAAAAAAAAAAAATAAATGCTTATACCCGAGTATTTTAATTTTATCACAAAGTGCATTTAGTCATGAAAATATGAAGATATAGTAATTAGTGAATATTTCTCAGTGAAAAATACAGCAAATGGGCGAATTTTCTGCAAATAGTGTGTATATACGATCCACAGAGAAATCTGGGAGTAGGTGAGTCCGCGAATCGCAAGAACTTGAATACTGGGGGTTTACTGTACATAAACTTCGAATGTCGGACACTGCTCATACGAAATTCTTTCCCAGTTCGTAACTTTCAAAGTATAGAAAAAACCCTGAGTTTTGAATGATGCATGAACCTAAATTTTATTTTTGAGGTGAAACTTACCCTCCATCAGTAGCTTTATATGTGGCTACTTGGTGCAGGTTCGACAAGTGTACAAATTGAAAGAAGCCTTAATGAGTGAACACTCCCAATAGTTACAACCCCACCCTTTATGAGGTGGGGTTAAGGCAGTGAGTGTTTTCGTTGATCAGTCGTCTCTTGTCAGTGAACACAGCCAGGCGTGTAGGCAAGTGCTGTAAAATTTGTGTTTGTTTTCCTGAGTTAACGATCGGATGGTATGGTTTTGGTCTGTATTTGGCAATGTGTATGGAATCTTCTTATCTTCCCTATTGAAGTCTTTTAGATTTTGTAAGTTGAGTTACAAGACCAGATTGATAATTTACGATTCTGACTACCTTTTTGATCATTGCAAGGATTGGTCTTTGGGAGTGTTAGAAAATAAATTGCCGAATTAGAAGAGAAAGATAGACTCAGGAGAGAGTGAAAGAACAGTCTTGAATTTAGGTTTGCTTTAGAATTAACTCCTGGTCAAGAAATTAGAGATAAATATATAGTTTCTGCATTAGTAGATATACTGTAGATCCTTCTACACCCAAATGTCAGCATAGGGTAGTAGGCTAGATTTAATGCAATTAGATTTGATTCAGTTAAATCTAGTATTGTAAGGACTGTGCCCTCTGTCTCCTGCCTTTTGCTTTGTCTTCCATGGGCAGAGTTAGATTTCAGTTGCATACGACAGTTATAGGTCTAGATCTTGTGTTTGGCCCGTAGTCCCACGGTTATTCTAGTGATTCATCCGAGGCAGGTAACTGATTGTGATCTGTTGTGAGTGCTGCCATGCATGCAAGGCGTTGTGCCTGCCAGTGTGCAAGGCGTTGTGCCTGCCAGCATGCAGGGCTTCACTCCTGCTAGCGCGCAAGCGTCGATCAGAGTCAGCGTTTCTGCTAGTTCTCCCCTTTTATCACCAATAGTCCAAGTTTTTGATTAGGCCACTGTTATATCAGTGCCCATTCTTTTGTGTATTTTTATAGACTGTTTTTGAAGCCTAGGCTAAGTGCGCCAGATATTCGTTTTTACCTGTTAGTCCATGAGTTTCCTCAAACAGCAGGAGTCTGTATGAGTGTCTGGGAGTCCAGCAAGTCCGAAGGGCCAGCAGTGAGTCTGTGCAGTTGTCTGTGACTCCGCAGGTGGCTGGCGGCAAGTCTGCACAATTGTCTGCGAGTCTGCAGGTGTCCGTATGGCCAGCAGTGAGTCAGAGCGGTTGTCTGCGAGTCTGCGGGATTCGACATGGCTGGCAGCGAGTCCATGCAGTTGTTGGTGAGTCCGAGGGAGTCCGCGTGGCTGGCAATGGGTCCACACTTTTGTTTGTGACTCTGCAAGGGCGTTAGCGAATCTGCACAGGTGTAGCAAGTCGGAAGCTTCACTGAGTCCACATGACGCATCAGCAAGTCTGTGCAAGTTGTATGTGAGTCCTTTTAGTGAGAGAGCTTTTGACTTTCATTCCGAGTCAGATGGATGAGGAGAACTTTAGCTCCTGGTCTTAGGAGACCATTTATTTCTGGGGCTACTTTTGTCCTTGCTCTTCTTGACATCGTTCTCCTTTGCCTCCTTTTCAGGAAGAGGAACATATAGTCTATCCCCTCAGTTTTAAGGAATTAGTTCAGTTTTGCTTAGAAGACAGATTCTGCAGTCCTTCCTTTAAGTTATCTGTTTCTGTACTTGGGAGACTTGACTCAGTGGGAATGTTTGGCCAAAGATTCTCCTTTTTGAAAGTCCTCGCTCATCTCCCTTATCGTCTGCTAGGAAGATTATGGTGTTTGAGCAGTGGATTCCCCCTTCTCCTGATCCAGCTGTTAGGATCCATGTTTTTCCAGCCAAGAGAGGCATGATTGTGTCTGCTAAGCCACTTTTCTCATTTCAGGAGCCTGAGAATTTGTGTTAAATTTGGCTAATGCCATCGAAGCTGTACTCTTCAGTGCTTTGTGCTGGACACTGTTAACTATGTTTGTAGGAGTTTGGCGGATTCCCTCCTTCGGCCAGGGATCCTTGATAAGCCCTAAAGGTATTTGTTTCCTTAACAAGGCTTTTTTGGGATGGGATAGGTGAACTGGCTCATTTCTTAACTCATGCTTTGGGAAGGAATATATAACAAGCTGTCTGTTTTTCATTATAGCTGCAGGGACAGGAAAGGAGACACTGAAGACCAAGTTAGTATTTTTCTCCATTTATCGTCTGCAGGAGATTATGGTGTTTGAGCAGGATTTTCCCCCTTCTCCTGATCCAGCTGTTAGATCCATGTTTTTCCAGCCAAGAGAGGGCATGATTGTGTCTGCTAAGCCACTTTTCTCATTTCAGGAGCCTGAGAATTTGTGTTAAATTTGGCTAATGCCATCAGTCTGTACTCTTCAGTGCTTTGTGCTGGACACTGTTAACTATGTTTGTAGGAGTTTACAAGATTCCCTCCTTGACCAGGGATCCTTGATAAGCCCTAAAGGTATTTGTTTCCTTAACAAGGCTTTTTTGGGATGGGATAGGTGAACTGGCTCATTTCTTAACTCATGCTTTGGGAAGGAATATATAACAAGCTGTCTGTTTTCGATAGCTGCAGGGACAGGAAAGGAGACACTGAAGACCAAGTTAGTATTTTTCTCCGCCTTTTCCAGTCCACTGAGGGAAGTCTCCTCTTCCTCATACTATAAACTCACTGTGGGCAATTCTACCTCCTTTCCCAGTCTTCCTTCCAGGCTCAGGAGGGAAGAAGTGCCCTTTTTGGCAGCAAGGACCCAGTTTTCACCTACCAAAGGTGATTGTGCATTTCCTCCACTATATCTAGATTCCTAAGTCTGATTAGCTCATCGAGCCCTCATTTGCCAGTATTTTCAGATTGGACCCTTCACTCAAGTTGGGGAACACTTGTTGGAGACGCCCAGGTAAAAGAAGTTCTTTGGAAAGTCTTTGCATTCCGTTTGGGAATTCTCTGCCTCTTCAACCTTTCAGTCATGTAGAGCATCCTAGAGAAGAGGTAGGTGTTGGCCAGGAAATGTTTTCTCCATTAGAGAAGGCAGCATGACAGGAAGTAACAGCTACCTTGCTGGCCTTTTTACGTAGGACAGTTCCAAGTGCCAGAATGGGAGTTCAGATGACAGTCCTAGGCATGTACAGGCTCAACCACTGTTGCCTATTGTTTCCCTTTTTTCCATGTAGTCAACCTCCACGGTCTTTAACCACTATGGAGAAAGTACATGAATGATTTTGGGTTACATGAACAATGAGTACTATACTCTCATGTCCACATTCACCAACTTTCTGGAAGTGCCTACTCATTGTCTTTGGGGGAAAGGCATATCAGTGTCGAGCTCTTTGTTTCTGGCTCAGTTCCTTGCCCATGTATGTTTTCTTTTTTAGGAGTAAAGTTACTTCTGTATCTGGACGACAGGTTATCTTTGTGAAGTCCAGGGCATTGGCTTGAGGGTAAGAGACCCTGTACTGGGCTTGGCGATGCCCTGTGCTTACTAAAAGGTCAAAGGTCATCTCTGTACCTACGCAAAGAGTAACCTACCTGGGCATGGTGATTGATTCTGTTCTGTTCAAAGTTTTTCGACACAAACTCGTGTAGACAGTCTGTTGTTAATCTTGAAAGAATTCTCCTCCTCAGGGTGCGGAGTAGGCAGTTCCAGGTCAATAAAGGGGGCGGGTTTTCTAGTTTTGTTACAGTGTAGATGATGTTCTCTCCATGGTTATTTTCATTTTCTGATTGTAGGGTCTAGTTATTTTTTGCTTGGTTGGTTAAATTTTGTATTCTTTGGTTTCATACAGTGAAACCTCGCTTTAATGGACTAAGGGGGGGGGAGGTCAACTGTTAAAGTGAAGCATTGTTTTTTAGTGTCCTAAGTGATTTTTATCGGTAAGCTGTCCTCAGCCTAGGTGTGATAACCACTGACATACATGAAAAGTTTCACATTATGAAATAAACTGATAATAAAGGTAGTAAAACCATTTTTAACTTGATATTATTGACATATTTTATAATAAATAACCTATTCAACGAGTAATTCCATGTCAATGAAATCAACTTTCATCTATGTGAGCCCAGCTGACAAAATGTAGACGTCGAGTTATGGTTGTGTTCACGGCAACCTTTATCTTTCGGTAACCTTTCAGAAATTTTAATTGTATTGTAATTATGGTAGTAATAACATTTAGGATAATGTAATATATATTAATTTTGTACATGCAACTTACCCGTCAGATATATACTTAGCTATAGTCTCCGACGTTCCCGACAGAAATTCAAATTTCGCGGCACACGCGACAGGTAGGTCAGGTGATCTACCATACCCGCCGCTGGGTGGCGGGAATAGGAACCATTCCCGTTTTCATGTCAGATTTTCTCTGTCGCTGGTTCCGGCAACATCTGTTGTTGGTTCCTTCTGCTTAGACTTTCATTTTTCGCTTGCTGAGGATTATTTTGGACTGACCTTTGGTGACGTATTGGATCTTTGGCTTGGCATACGCTTTTGTGGACTGTTTTTGATTTTGGCTTTGGTATTTTCTTAAAGAATGTCTGATCAGAGTATTGCACCTGTGTTTCGTGTGTGTGTTAGGTCTGATTGTAAGGTGAGACTACCGAAAGCTTCGGTAGATCCTCATTCTGTGTGTTCGAGGTGTAGGGAGAATGAATGCTCTTTTGAGAACACGTGTGTTGAATGTGAGAATCTCACTGAACTGGAATGGAAGGCGTTGAACTCTTATGTGAAGCAAGTTGGAGAAGGACAGAGTTAGGAAGGCTTCTTCTAGAAGCGCTAGTAGGTCTCTTTCCAAGGAGGTAGATTTAGAACCTAACACTCTTCCAGATTCTCCTATCATTCCAGTTGTTTCAGCTCCTTCACCCTTCGTCGAACCTGTGGATTCGTCGTCGGAGATGGCTGCTATGAAGGCTACGATCCGCAAGATGCAATTGCAGATGCGCGCTATGGAGGAAAAGAAAGTGAGAAGTGATAGTGATTTGTGTAGTGTCCCCAGTGTAGTGGAGGGGGCGTCTGACCGGCTCCGCATCGCTCCTAGGCCTAGACCTCTTCCAAACTCCCAGACCCAGTGGAGGAGGAATGTCGACAGCCGCAAGGGGGATGAAGAGCGCTCCCAACGGTCAGGCGTCCCTTCGGCAGCGCCTGTTGACGCGTCCCAGGCTGCCTTAGATCGCCGTAGAAAAGGGATCTTAAAGAAGTGTTTCTCTTCTTCTGCTTCGTCGTCTCCTAAACGTGGTTGGAGTTCGGCTGAGGAGTCGCGTCCTTTGAAGAGGACTTGGAAGGCTCCTAGAGGAGACGCATTGGACTCTAGCCCTGAGCGCTTCCCTGAAGGCTCTCCTGTTTCTAAGAAGAGAACTCGAAGATCTTCCTCCTCTTCTTCTGGTGTTCAGGAGTCCACCAAGCAGATCCTGGTAGGCCTCCAGGCTCAACTCGCTGCTCTTGCTGGCTCTTTATCAAAGAGCTCCTCTCGTCAGAAGGATGCCTCTCTTCCGATCAAGTCCTCCAAGAGACTCTCTTCTCCCAGCAAGTCGTCTTCTGTGAAGCGTTCTTCTCCTGCTAAGCGCCCCTCCAGCAGCAGGCGCTCCTCTCCTTCCAGGCTCTCCTCTCCTGGTAGGCGCTCCTCTCCTTGCAGGCGCTCCTCTCCGTCCAGGCTCTCCTCTCCTGGTAGGCGCTCCTCTCCTTGTAGGCGCTCCTCTCCTGTTAGGCGCTCTTCTCCTGGTAGGCGCTCCTCTCCTGGTAGGCGCTTCTCTCCTCGGCGCTCTTCGTCTCCGAATAGCGCCTCTCCACCCAGGCGCTCGCGCCATCGTCGTCGTCGGTCTTCTCCTGTTGGAGATACTTTCTCCTCAGTCAAACGCTCTGCTCGTTCTTCGCCTCGTAGAAGTTCCTCTCCAGCCTCCTGTCGTCTGTTAGGCGCCCCTCTCCCAGCAAGGGCTCCTCTTCCGTTCGAGCTTCTTCTTCTGTCAGGCGCCAGTCAGCTTGTAGGCGCTTCTCTCCGGATCGTCGTTCTCCAGTGGACAAAGGCTCCTCTCCTTCTAGGCGCTCTTCTTCTGGCAAGTGCCCTTCTACTTCTAGACGTTCTCCTCCTCCTTCTGGCCTGGAGGCGTTATCGGAGGACGAATCCCCTAAGGATATCACCATTTCCGATTACAAGAGGTTGACAGCTCTTCTGGTTCAGGAGTATGGAGATTCCCTCAAGCCTGCTTCTCCTCCTTCTCCTGGTTCAATGCTCTCGAGCACCAAGGCATCGAAATCTTCCTCTTTAGTTAAGATGCGTCCTCGATCTCTATGAAGAAAGCGCTAAAGGGTTTGGAGTGGCTCTCTTCAAGAAGGATGCAGGCAAGACTGTCTTCTCCTTGCCTCCCTCTAGGCTTTTGGGAAGAGCGGGAATGTGGTACGAGACTAGGAGCCGATGGGGTTAGCTCTCCCCTCTTCTGCTGGCTCAGACTTTTCTTCGCTGGTGGATTCTTCCAGAAGACTCTCCCTTAATTCGGCCAAGGCTTCTTGGGGACTTTGTGAACTGGACCATTTCCTCAAGGGCCTTTTCCGCGTGCTGGAAGTTTTCAACTTCATGGACTGGTCTCTAGGGGCCTTAGCCAAGAGGAGTCTTGAAGAGGATTCAGTCAGTATGGAGGACCTCAGCAGTGTTTTGTCTTGCTTGGACAAGGCTGTGAAGGACGGCTCGATGGAGATTGCTTCCTGTTCGGCACTGGCCTGCTTAAGAAGAGGTCAGTATTCAGCGCTTTCCTCTCCAAATCGGTCTCTCCTATCCAGAGGTCTTCCCTCTTGTTTGCTCCTTTGTCTAGCCATCTTTTCCCACAAGAGACTGTGAAGGAGATCTCTCGTTCTTTATCTGAGAAGGCTTCTCAGGATCTGCTGGCTCAGTCGTCGAAGAGGATGAGACCTGCTGCTCCACTTGCAAAGAAGGAGAAGACCCCTTTCAGGAGCCCTTTCGTGGATCCAGGTCTATTAGGAGCGTAGACCTGAGAGAAGATCTAGGCCTTCAGGACTCCCTTCCAGGAAGTCCAAGTGAAAATCAAGTCCTCCAGACTCCAGTAGGTGCCAGACTTCTAAAGTTCACGAAGCCTGGGCACAGAAGGGGGCGGACGAATGGTCCCTCTCTGTTTTGAGGAAGGGGCTACCTCATTCCCTTCTTTTTCAAACCTCCTGACAACAACTCCGAGGGAGTTATCGGCCAGATACAAGGATCCTGTCAAGAGGCAAGCCCTTCTTCTAGCCGTCGAACAAATGCTAGAAAAGGCTGCCATAGAACCGGTGCAAGATCTTCACTCCCGGGATTTTACAACCGTCTTTTTCTTGTGCCAAAATCCTCGGGAGGGTGGAGACCGGTCTTGGACGTGAGCTCCCTGAACTCATTCGTCATCAAGAAGAAGTTCTCTATGGAGACGACGTCTTCAGTTCTGTCGCTCTTCGTCAAGGGAGATTGGATGGTGTCCCTGGACCTTCAGGATGCTTACTTCCACGTCCCCATCCATCCCTCCTCCAGGAAGTTCCTAAGGTTCATGGTAGACGGCAGAACCTTTCAGTTCAGGGCTCTGTGCTTCGGACTTTCCACAGCTCCCCAAGTGTTCACGACCATTCTCAGGAATGTAGCTCACTGGTTGCACTTGGAGGGGTGAGGATTTCCTTGTATCTCGACGACTGGCTAATTCGGTCCAATTCGAAGAACCGTTGTCTGGAGGACCTTTCTCGGACTTTAAACCTGGTCCAGTCACTAGGACTTCTTGTAAACCTCGAGAAGTCTCAGATGATTCCTCAGCAGGAAATTGTCTACCTGGGGATTCGGATGGATTCTCGGGGTTTTCTAGTTTCCCTCCCTGGAAAGAAGGAACGCTGCCTTCAAAAGGTGACAGACTTTCTAGAGAAAGACAGTTGTTCAAGCGAGGGAATGGATGAGTCTGCTGGGGACCATTTCCTCGCTGGAGCAGTTCGTTTCTCTGGGAAGGCTTCACCTCAGACCTCTACAGTTCTTCCTGAAAGAATCTTGGGATCGGAAGTCCCAAGACTTGTCGGATTCCTTCCACATCTCATTTCAAGTAAAGGAACATCTCCGTTGGTGGTTAGACCCAAAGAAGCTGGGTCTAGGAATTCCTCTACAACCGCCGAGCCCTCGCCTAGTGTTGTTCTCAGACGCGTCGGAGTCGGGTTGGGGGCGACACTAGGCTCGGAAGAAGTGTCAGGCACCTGGGACACGGATCAGAGGTCCTGGCACATCAACATGAAAGAACTGGTAGCCATTCATCTAGCTCTTGCCAGATTCGAACTTCTGGTCAAGGGATCAGTAGTTCTAGTCAATTCCGACAACACCACAGCCCTGGCTTATATCAGGAAGCAAGGAGGGACGCATTCCTTCTCCCTGTACATTGCAGCAAGGAACCTTCTGTTGTGGGCGGGGGAGAGAAACATCGTTCTCCTCACCAGATTTGTTCAGGGAGAAAGGAATGTGAGAGCGGATCTGCTCAGCAGGAAAGACCAAGTTCTTCCCACGGAATGGTCCCTTCATCAGGAGGTTTGCGAAAGGCTGTGGTTCCTGTGGGGGAGACCTCATATAGACCTCTTCGCAACCCATTGGAACAAGAGGTTGGAGAACTACTGCTCCCCAATCTCGGACCCCAGAGCAGTAGCAATAGACGGCCTTCTCCTAGATTGGGACGGTCTAGACGGCTACGCTTTTCCCCCGTTCAAGATAATAGGGGAAGTAATAAGGAAGTTCATTTCGTCAAAGGGCACCAAGCTCACCCTGATCGCTCCCTTTTGGCCATCCAGGGACTGGTTCACAGAGGTACTGGAATGGATGATAGACTTTCCCAGGTCGCTCCCTCTCAGGAGCGATCTTCTCAAACAGCCCCACTTCGACAGATATCACAAGAACCTTCCCGCTCTAAACCTAACTGCCTTCAGACTGTCGAAGGACTGGTTAGAGCGAAAGGATTTTCGCTCAAGGCTGCGAGCTATCGCCAGAGCCAGAAGATCTTCTACCCTTGCGCCTCTACCAGTCGAAGTGGGAAGTCTTTAGGAGATGGTGCCGATCTAAGAAAGTGTCCTCTTCCAGTACCTCTGTAATGGAGATTGCGGATTTCCTTCTCTACCTAAGGGAGCAGTGTAACCTGGCGGTTTCCACCATAAAGGGGTATAGGAGCATGCTGTCTTCAGTCTTTAGACACAGAGGTCTGAACATCTCGGATAATAAAGACCTTCACGACCTTATAAGGTCTTTTGAAACTTCTAAAAATAAGTCCCCTAGACCTCCCAGCTGGAATTTGGACGTGGTCCTAAAATTCCTAATGTCTAAACAAGTTTGAGCCTCCTCGATCTGCCTCTTTCAGGATTTAACCAGAAAATCGCTGTTTCTTTTCGCTCTTGCTTCTGCCAAAAGAGTGAGCGAATTACAAGCTTTGGAAGGTTCTGTAGGCTTTAAGAAGGACTCTGCAATCTGCTCCTTTCAGCCTCTCTTCTTAGCAAAGAACGAGAACCCTTCAAAACCTTGGCCTAGGAGTTTTGAGGTCAAAGGACTCTCCGATCTTTCAGGACAGGAGCTAGAACACACACTCTGTCCAGTAAGAAGTCTTAGACATTATTTGGAGAGAAAGAAACAGCTCAGAGGTAACACCGAAAGTCTTTGGTGCTCGGTCAAGGATCCTTCAAGAGCAATTTCCAAGAATGCCCAGGCTTTCTTCATTAAGGATATTATCAAAGAGGCTCATCTTTCATGCAAAGACGAACATTTTCAGCTCCTAAGAGTTAATGCTCATGAGGTGAGAGCCATAGCTACTTCTCTGGCTTTCCACAAGTCTTGGTCCCTCCAGTCTATTGTGGACTCTACATACTGGAGATGTAACTCAGTGTTTGCTTCTCATTATTTGAGAGATGTTCGTGTGACATATGAGAAGTGCTTCTCTCTAGGAGCTTACGTATCCACGGATTCGGTGCTGGGTCAAGGAGCTGAAGCTAATCCTATTTAATCTAGTGTTATTTTTAATTGTTTGTTGTGTTTTTATGGTCGGTTGAAAAAGAGTGTTGAAGGTCTCTCTCTCTTTTTCATCTCGTATTACTAACAAGGTTAGGCTTGGTCAGGTGGTCGGTTTTGGTTGTTAGCTCCTTGTATTTTTATTACCTAGCTCTGTCATGTAAGAGGGATAGCCCCCATTGATATGATTCAGGTAGAGGGCTCTGTCTTGTAAGTGGGTTAATCCCCATTGACACGATCCATAACAGGCTCTGTCATGTAAGTGGGTTTTTTCCCCATTGATATGATCCAGAAGGGCTGTCAGTCTTAGGTCACTTCCTCGCTGAAGCTCTTGAGGCATGCAGACTCATAGACAGTATCCATGAAGTCTTCTGCCCAATCAGGTAAGAACCATGGTTTTTGTTTATTCCTACAACATATGTTGTTTTCCCGTTTTTTAGTTTTTTAGCTGTCTCTTGCCCTCCTCCAAGGGTGCCAATCAGCTAAGTATATATCTGACGGGTAAGTTGCATGTACAAAAATGATATTTTTATGATAAAATAAAGTTTTGTACATACTTACCCGGCAGATATATACGATTAATGGCCCGCCCAGCCTCCCCTCAGGAGACAGGTGGAAGAGAAAATCTGACATGAAAACGGGAATGGTTCCTATTCCCGCCACCCAGCGGCGGGTATGGTAGATCACCTGACCTACCTGTCGCGTGTGCCGCGAAATTTGAATTTCTGTCGGGAACGTCGGAGACTATAGCTAAGTATATATCTGCCGGGTAAGTATGTACAAAACTTTATTTTATCATAAAAATATAATTTTTACATTAAAAATTCATTGTCATTTTATTGGTAAATAACTGTTTAGAACAACTCAGTTATACAAACGATAATTATTGTACATTATCGTATTGTTGTTAAGGGTTGTTTACAATGAGATGTAAACATAATAAAAGCTTTTTTATCTTATATATTATTGGCATATCTTCATAATAAGTAACCTATTCAAGGAATAATTCCAAATTAATGAAATATACTTTTATCTATGCAAGCCCAGCAGACAAAATGTAAACATTGAGTTATGGTTGCGCTCACAGCAACCATTATCTTTCAGTAACCCTTCAGAAATTTTAATGGTGGGGTAATTACAATAGTAATAACATTTAGGATAACATAATAATTTTTCATTAAGGGGAGTGTTTGAAAAAATAGTTTTTTATTAATAACTCTGGTTTTTTTTGCATGAATCTGTTTGAAATTTTGGGCATTGGTGAGTTTATGTATAGCAAAAAGGTCAGTATTCATATTTTCCTTCTTGCCCCTCCCATTCACTGGTACCCCAGCCCCCTCAAAATTCTTAAAAAAAAAAACTCGGCCATAACTATTGCAACCTAAGAGCTGCAATTTACGTGGTAGACAGGTATTATAGATTATAATAAAGTAATGGAGGGTTTTTTCAATTTTTTTTTTTACAAATGTTTTTTGATTTTTGAAAAGTTTTGGATCGATTTCATGGAAAAATAAATCCCAAAAATATTTTTGGGACAAAATAAAAAAAAACTATAGATTTGTAGACAATTTATTTAGCTTTCATTTGCTTTTTGTTTCATTGAGATAGGTGAATTCGTTGCGTGTGAGTTTCCATTTGAAGGTCGATAACTTTAGTTTTGAGATATCAGCCTCCAAAGTTTTATGACATTTTTTTGCTTGTCTGTCCATTTATTTGCTCGTTTTCTCACACTGAGGTTTTTATGACAAATTTGATATGTTATATTGGTGTTATGTATGATTATTATTTTATATATGTATATTGAATTATATTTTATAAATTTAGGCTCCTGGTCCCCCTCTTTCCTCTCTCTTGGAAAGAGTATTATCCCACATTGTGGAGGCTGTCAGAGTTGCCCACGCTCCTCTCTGTGGCCAGGTTATTAATTCATAATTACAATGTGGCTAAAAGGCTCCTGCAGCATAATCCTGGGTCTTCTTAGTTTCCTTCTTTGGCTTCACAGTCTTTGTCAAGCTGTGTCTTCTCCTCTCTGTATCTTGAATGTTCAAGGCTACATTTAGTTCTTCCGGACTGATGTCAAGTTCATATAGGAGAGATGACTTCTGGTAACCAAAATTATGGTCCAGAATAGCTGTTTCTGCCACAAATTGAAGATGCTGAAGGCCAGCAGACTTTGTGGCGGAATTCAAACCCACAAACAAAACAACAAACAACACTCACCTGATCTTCGGTTGCTGGAGATGGATAAAGGCACCAATAATAAACCACAACCGCAAACAACCACAAACACAACAAGGAAATACAAAAAAGAAACGGAACACACACACAAATAAACAGCACACCAAGAAGAAGACCAACAACTCCCAGAAAAGCATACGACAAAAACTGTCCCACACAAGAACCACTGACCGCACTAGCTCTGACTAAAGACTCCTCCAAAACCTGAAAAATCCTTCACGTATTCCACAGACAGACAGCGCCAGAAACAAACTAGCGACCTCATCCTCTTCCAACAACCAAAGCACTCACTACTTTACACACACACACACACACACACACACACACACACACACACACACACACACACACTCTCTCTCTCTCTCTCTCTCTCTCTCTCTCTCTCTCTCTCTCTCTCTCTCTCTCTCTCTCTCTCTCACAAAACGTTGGGAAATGCTAAATAAAAACAAATTTATTCATCCCTCTATAACTTTACTTTGCTTGCTCTTTGCCACATTTTTTAATGAAAACTTTCATTCACATTTTGTGTCAAACCTCTCACACATCTCTAGAAGCTCAGTTGTAGTGAGAGCTTCATAAATTTTCTTGGTCTCAGCATGGTTTCTTCTGAACAAAGAAGTATTGCAAAGCCAAGAGAAATACAAAAAATTGACTTGCAAAGTAATATAAGTGCGCTGAATGAAAAGTGTGTCAAAACACAGGCGAGGTTTGGCAGCATGATGTCTTGCTTCGTCGAGAGCTGAGCTGCCACTGATCACCCAAGTGGGTACACTCCTTCACCCAACAGAGCCTTTATGCACTTGTGTAGGATATACAGGCAGCCCCCCGGTTAACGGCGGGGTTGATTAATTGCGATCCAGTTTTATGGCTCTTGTCTAGCGACAAAAATTGGCAGTTTTCGGTGCCGAAAATCGCAGATTTCTGCTTATCGGTGCCGATAATTGGGTATTGGCGGCAATACATATCTAAGAGAGGCGCCGATAACCGAAAATCAGCACTTTTTGGTGCCGATAAGCCCAAAAATCAGTGAAAAAGCCCCGGAAATCGCCGATTTTCAGTTATTGGCGATTTTCAGTTATCACCCCAGAACGGAACCCCCACCGATAACCGAGGACTGCCTATAGTTGCCATATACTGCTTTTTGATATTCTTCTTTGATAGCTAAATTGAAATTACTACCGATATACTGAGGTTATCATTACATTATACGAAAAATGTAATTTTCTCAGTGATAGTAGGGTTATGGTTTTGGCTTATAACTCCAAAACTATTGAGAATCTTTTAATAACATTTTCTGAGAGTATAGTCGAGGTGTAAGAGTCCGTATGTGAAATATCAGGAAAAATTTGGATTCTTCGATTTTTTCGTCAAACGCTCCCCTTAAAAATTCGTTATTAATTTGGTGGTATAAATAACTTTAGAACAATTCAGTCATACGAACTATAATTATGTATGATAATTATCATATTGTTAGTGATGAAACTTAAACAAAACAATGTTTCCCTTTTAGGTGACATGTAAGAAAAACATGATATACTGTAGAATTGGCTTTATTTCATTCATTTTAAATTTCTAAGGATACAGTAAGTAAAACAGCATTTGTAATAACATCACCTTTACATAGCCAATATTTCATAAGGTACCTATTGTTGCAAAAGTTAGCATATACACAGATGGTTTTGTAATTTAGCAGTCGTCTTGTACTACAGATATGAGATAAATACATGGAAATTTGCCGTAATTTTTTACCTTGTCTTATCTAAAGGTCATCTTATACAGGGAAATATACAGTAAGTTCCAGTTTTGCACCAGTGCTGAGGTTAGTGTGCAAGTAAATGTAAACAACAACAGTCACTACCCTGGACCAGATTTTGTCCCTTGAATCCCAATGTCCGTTGGTTCGTGGTTTGTTAAAGTGAGGTTTTACTGTACCTTTATCTTCTCTGTTGAGTCATGGTTGTGTTGTGGGATGTAGGCCAAATGCATAGACATGGCTCCCTTCTGAAGGTGACAGAAGAGACACTTATTATTTAAATTGGAGTTACCAGACAGCCAATATTAAAATGCTCATCTGGACTATTATTGAGATGGAAAAAACTCATGTAAGTCATCACCATTGCCTCCAGTGGTGTGTGGTGTTAGCACCACACACCACTGGAGGCAATGGTGATGAAATTTTGACTCTCATGTTTTTCATGTTTTATCTTCCATAAATCTTGACTCATCTCCAGCCTCCCTTCTCATAGTTCCCACCCAAGTAGGTCTGTACCCTCCAACTCTTCTGGTTCCCATAGGAGCCCTTAGTGAACTATTACATAATATTCTTTGAGGGGTTGTGTGTAGGTTATCTCCAAGCCATCCTCATTTCAGTGTCATCACTCTGTCATCTACATGTAGAACATGTAATATTTTTTATGATAACATTTTGTCCTGCCATCTGACTTGTAATATTATTAAGCTTTATTCTTAAGTCAAGAAAATCTTGTAGATATAGTTTCATTGTCCATACAACTTTTCTTATGGGCTGCTCTTGGGTCAAGAGCATTGCCAACACAAAGCTTGGTTAATCAAAATTGAATGAACAATACAGTAATACAGGTTATACTAGACTTCTGTATAATCTCTATTTCATAGTACAGTATTTTCAGTCTGCTTTATTTTCAAATCTCATTTGTCCTACCCATGATCCGATTGACCTTTTTCAGTTTCACAAAATTCCAGTTCCAGGAAAGATGTACTGGATGCCATTGTTGTATATAATATTTGTAAGATTTAACTTGATTAATCCCTCCTCCATCTAATATGATTTCATTATTTTGTGCATACTCTTCTTGTTCACATGAATGAGGAGCTGATGCAGTGTATATTTGTGTGTACTGTTTCCATATGTATTTGTTGATGTGTATTGTTAAAATTAAGTGCATCTTGATTTTTTCATAGGTTTGGCAGTTAGGTTCACCTCAGCCTAACTTTACTCTAGAAGGCCACCAGAGAGGTGTTAACTGTGTAGATTATTATCATGGTGGTGACAAGCCATATCTCATTTCGGGAGCTGATGACAGTTTGGTGAAGATTTGGGATTACCAGAACAAAACTTGTGTGCAGACCCTTGAAGGACATTCACAAAATGTATCTTCTGGTAAGTCTCTCTCTCTCTCTCTCTCTCTCTCTCTCTCTCTCTCTCTCTCTCTCTCTCTCTCTCTCTCACATCATAAGTGTTTAATATCACCATCTTGTTTGTTATTTTTAAAATTGTTATGGAACTCCTTTGTGATGGATTATATTTTTGTTTTATTCTAATGATAAGCAGTCATTTTATATGAGTAACTTACCAAGTAATTACATAGTTAACAATTTCTATTAAGCGGCAGCTAAAATTTGAAAATTCGCGGTGGTGATTCTTTTGTTTTGTTTTGGTGTAAGTAGCTAGCCCCACCCACTTTCGGGGAAGAAGAGGAACAACACAGCAAGAAGGATCAATTTATTTCTGCCGGCTTTTGACGAAGTTTGTGAGTAGCAGCGTAAATTTGGATTTTCGTAGGCTTGACTGGTTTTCCCAGAAGTATCACTGAAGTATTTTCGATTCTTTTGATTGCTTTCCATTTATTTAGTGAGGTTGACTTAAATTAGACAGTTTACCAAATTTTGACCTTTTCCTTTTTTAGAGACTTAATTGTCACTTGCTTTGATGATGTCCAATGCAAGTTCATCTAGCACTCGATATTGCAGCAAAGGCTTCAGTACGAAATTGACTTCTGCCAAATACTACTTACATTTTGTGTGTGCTAGTTGCAGGGGCTAAGTGTGCTCTGTAGATCTTACCTGTGCTGAATGTGTTGACTGGGACCCTGGACAGTAGAAGATTTTAACTTCTTGCCTTTCCAAGTTGAATAGAGACAGAATTAGGAAAGCTAATGCTAGGAGTGACAAGTCTTTAGCTAGTCAGCATTCTTTGAAGTCTCCATCTGATGTTCCTGTAACTTCTGTTATGTCCCCAAATCCCAGTCCTTCAGCTCGACAACCTGTTCTTGTTCCCAGCTCTCTTACTTCCAACCCCAATGCCATTGCCACTCTTGAAGTGAAATTTGATAGTAAGTTTGAATTATTAATGCATTCTATGTCTCGGGTAATTCAGTGCGTCAAATCATGAACCATGAATGTAGTGCTCATAGTGAAATATTAATGGAGGAGCTGGCTGCCATCTGTTAAAAAAAAGTATACCTTAGTTTTACCAGACCACTGAGCTGATTAACAGCTCTCCTAGGGCTGGCCCGAAGGATCAGACTTATTTTACGTGGCTAAGAACCAATTGGTTACGTAGCAACGGGACCTACAGCTTATTGTGGAATCTGAACCACATTATAGCGAGAAATGAATTTCTATCACCAGAAATAAATTCCTCTTAACTCTTCATCAGCCGGCCGGGGGAATTGAACTCCGGCCTATCGAGTGACAGTCTGAAGCTCAGCCGAGTCGGCCAACAAAGGGCTTGCTGCCATCTGCTGACTCTCCTATGCGAAGGTCCCTGACATACTCCCCCACACCTGGGAGAAGTCATACCAGAGGCCCAAGGGAGCGTGGTGGGCACTGCCCACAGGCAGTTGGCCCCTCGCACCTGTTGCAGATTCCCAGGTGATGACAAAATGCCGTTGGAAAGGCGTTTTCTCGGATGTGCACTGTCTTTCCTCCAGTTCCGAAACGTCTAGTCCCGATTGCAGGCGACAGTGGCACTTCAAGGATGAATCTAGACTGCTCAAGAGGGCCACAGTGGGTGTGTTTAGCACCCCTCAGGTACCTTGTAAGAAAGTGAGAGAGGCTGTTCCCTCTTGGAGTTTTTGGGATACTCCAGAGCATTTTTCGCCAGAAGTTTCGCCCTCCAAGCATCCTATGTTTGACGCTGATCGGTCCAAACGGAGACGAGTTTCGTTGGAGTGCCCATTGGCGCCCAAGCTGTCCGCCGTTTCTGAGCTCACTTCTTTGATACAGCATCCTCCAGCTCCCACCCTCGCCTCTAGACGCTCGTGTTCTTGTGATATAGTGGTTTTGGCAGCAGCGGCCAAACCCCAGTTGGCGCTGGAGTGCCCATTGGTGCTGGAGCGCCCACCGACAGAGCCTCCAACGACGCCAGAACTTCCAGTAGCTCCCAGGCATATAGCAGCTTCCGAGCGCCCATTGGCTTCCGAGCGCTCTGTATCCTGCAAGCTTCCAGTAGCTTCCGAGTGCCCAGTTGCGCCAGACCAGATTACATTTGGGAGAAATACAATGATTACTAAGGGAATATGAACCATTGATACTATGTTTATAACATGTCAACAAAGCAATATCAACAATAAGTAAATATACCTTAGTATCTACATCTAGAGAAGAAAAAGGAAATTTTGGTACTGCTATATATGTACATAACAAAGTATGTTATGACAGAGTACCCGTAAACTTTACTGCCTTGCAAATATCAAGTATTAAAATACAAATAAAAACAATAATTACATAATTTATAATTTATACAACCAACCTAATAAAAGTTATGACATTCATAAACTTAAAGATTTACTTAACAGTACCAACAATACCAAGGAACCTACATAGTAAGTGATTTTAATGCTCACAACCCAATATGGGACTGTAATTGTACAAACTGAAATAGAACAGGTAGTAAAATAAAAGAGTTCATGGATTCAAACAACGTTCTATATAAATGATGATGAAATTAGCACATACTTTTCAAAAGCACATGGAACATTTTCTTCAGTAGACTTAACTCTGTGTACAACAAGTATAGTTGACAGATTAGATTGGAATACAGTTGATGACTTGCACACCAGTGATCATCTCCCATTATTAATTTCCTTATTACAAAATAATCCTGCAAAACATGTCCCTCACTATAACATTTATAAAGCAGGTTGGGAGCGATATGAAATGCACACTAAGAATATGCCACCATTTGATATTTAAAAGACCATAATGAAACTAACAAATTTCTCGTTGATTTCATTAAAAATGCTGCTGATAAAGCAATACCAAAGTCAAAACCCCATTCAACAAAACACAAAGTTCCATGGTGGTCCGATAAGTTAACAGAATTAATAAATATAAAACACTCAATAGAGAGACGATTAGATTATTTGAATAGAAAGTTCAGTAAAATAAACAAAACATTACAAAAAATGACTATATTATTAATGGAAATTGATACAATAAAACCTCTATACAACAAAATATCTGCAAAATTTAAAAAAGAAGTAATTCAAGGAAGAATCATTTCATGGAGGAAATACACATCAGATCTCTCTGATAATACTCCCATACAAAAAATATGGGAATTTCAGGAAAATAAATGGTACCCATGTTAAAACACATAGACATGCCATATTAAAAGATGAGAAAAGAACACTTGATCCAAAAGAAATAATGGGAGAAAATTTAGCAAATGTAAGTAGTGATAAAAATTTAGGTGAACACTTTTGCACAAAGAAAAATAGCATAGAATTAATGGCAATAAATTTTGAAACAATAGAAGATATATATTATAATAGAAAATTTAGTATGTTAGAGTTGGAATATGCTCTCGAACAGCAATAAATCTGCTCCTGGAGGTGACAATATTTGTTTTGAGATGATCGGCCCCTTAGCACCTTTGGCCAAGTTATACTTATTAGAGTTCTATAATCATTTATGGCTTCTAAATTTATTTCCAGATGAATGGCATAAAGCTATAATAATTCCCACCCCCAAACCTGGAAAGGATCCCAGTAATGTAAATAATTATAGACCAATTTCTTTAACAAGCTGCTTATGCAAATTATTTGAGAAAATGGTAAATGCTTGACTAACATGGCACATTCGAGAAAATAAAATTTTAACTCCCACTCAGTTCGGGTCACAGTGTAACAGATCTACGTTAGATTTCTCCGTCTGACTTAGAAGACCACATACGTAGAGGTTTTGAACGAAAACAAGTTACTGTAGCTGTCTTTTTTGACATTGAAAAAGCATACGATACTACATGGAGGTATGCTATATTAAAAGCTTTACAAAACAACAACATCCATGGAGATTTACCTAGGTTTATACAAACCTTTTTGACAAATTGCAGTTTTCAGGTGAGACTTGATGGTGTTCTATCTAGAACATTTCCACCTGAAAATGGTGTTCCACAGGGAACTGTTCTTAGTGGCACACTGTTTACTTTAGCAATTAATGATGTCAGTAATAATCTACCTGTTGGTATTACAAATAACCTGTATATGGATAATTTTGCCATATATTATTCAGCATCTCGAATAAAGCATGCAGAACAAATCATTAATCATCAAGAAAAGCATAGTAAAAATAAATGAATGGGGCTCATCTGTAGGCTTTAAATTTTCCATAGATAAAACTCAAGCAGTCATGTTTCATAAAAATAAAGAGTGGAAAAAAGGGGAAGGAATAGACTTGAAAATCAGAAACCATAGTATACCAGTTGGCCAAACAGCAAAATTTTTGGGATTAGTATTCGATACTCACTTGAACTGGAAAGCCCACCGAACATATGTAAAATCTAAATGTAAAAGAGCATTAAATCTGATTAGAAAACTATCGAACACTACTTGGGGAGCCGACAGACATACCCTGTATAAAGCAACAGTTCTGTCCATCATTCATTATAGAAGTGAAGTATATGGCTCAGCATCTGACAGTGCTGAAAATGTTAGACCCTGTTCACAATGAAGGCCTTAGAATATGCTCAGGAGCCTTTAGATCATTACCAAAATCACCTTAAGTTGAATGTGGTGAACTGCCTCTGTCTCTCCATAGAGAGCTAGTAACAATGAAAAGTGCTTAAGAATTCAGACAAGTGATTCTCCAACAAAAAAATTATTTGAATTAAGAGATGTATTGATAAATAACCATCCACCACCTTTCCCAATTTGAGCTAGAAGACTGTTAGAGTCGCTGAATATAGATATAAAAGTGCCTTTAATAGTAAAATCACATCCTCCCTGGACAGTGAATAAAATGAGAATTTGTACACACTTCAAATATTTGTCAAAAAGTTACTCTTATACACCAGAACACCATGGACAACATACAATAGAGCATATAAGCAGAAAAGGTCCACATTATGCAGTATAAACAGATGGATCTAAATCAGAACACGGAGTGGGATATGGTGCAGTGCCCTGGGACAGGACTTATCATTTCTCTCTTCCTTATAGTGCTTCAGTATTCACAGTAGAATTGTGTGGAATTGTATCAGCTATAAAAATAATTAAAGAAACATCATTAAATAATTTTGTGATTTTTAGTGACACGAGAAGCGCCATAGAAGCTATTCAGAGTTGCAAATCAAAAAATAATATAGTACAACAAATTAAATTATTTCTCCATAACTTATATAATAATGGGAAAAATGTAGAAATATGTTGGATCCCTGCCCATGTAGGGATCAGAGGAAATGAAGATGCAGACAAAGCAGCCAAAGAAGCAACTCACATGACAAGATCAATTGCTCAGAGTGCAGGATGATGATAACGGTCAGACGTGTTATGTGAGTGTCCAAAGTATGACCAACAGCAACTGTCAACTTTTGGAAATAAATCAATGTAGGAAATTTTATCAGAATCTTTGACTTTTTCAGTCATTCCAATTTTGATGTTCATGAGGAACTGTAATTTAATTAATAAAATATAAAAATAAGTAAATAAAAGCACAAAAACCCTTATAGCATTTGTCGAATTTAAAAAAAGCAAAATTTTAAAATATTACTTAATTTGTGTTCTGAATTTTAATATACCTTTTTAGTGTGTATGTAAAGAAGCATGAGTAAATATATTTATTGTATGTGTGTGTTCCAGTATGAGGGCATGGTCCTATGTGCAGTTTTTAATTTCATTTTGTTCATCATCATACTGAATGATCTATTGGGTCCCAGTCCTTGGCCTCTGGCCTAGACCTGGTATTTTAATCTAATCCCTTGGGCCAACCCTGTCAGAGCTGAAAGTCAGCTAAGTGGTCTGGTTAAACTACTTTAATAATAATAATAACAACAACAACATATAAGACAAAAAAGTTCAATGTATGCAGTTTATACAGATGGGTCTAAATCACTACGCTGAGTTGGGTATGCAGCTATATCCCAGAACAAAACATCAGTTTTCTTTACCTAATAATGCCTCAGTCTTCAAAGCAGAGTTGTGCACAATTGCAGTAGCCATAAAAATTATAAAGCAAATATCATTCAATAATTTTGTGATTTTTAGCGACTCAACAAGTGCTATATTATAAGCCTTTGGAGATTACTACTCAAAAAATAATATTGTACAGGAAATTAAATATGAACTCCACAAATAATGGAAAAAAAATTGAAATATGTTGGACCCCTGCCAGTGTTGGGATTAAAGGAAATGATGAGGCTGATAAAGCAGCTAAAGAAGCAGTCCACATGGCAAGAGCAATTGTAAAAATCCCAATCAGTGATTACATAAGAGAGAGAAAAACAGTCATTGTAAATAAATGGCAAAATATATGGAATGAGTAACCTATAGATAATAAACTGAAGCAGATAAAATCCAGTGTTGGAAAATGGAGCTCGTCATGTCAGAGAGAGGGATGCACACAAGTAATTCTGACGTGTCTGCGTATAGGCCATAATCGTTTGACACATGGACGCTGGATGAATGCCCAGAATGCCAAGTGTTGATAACAGTTAAACATGTGATGTGTGACTGTCCAAAATATAACCAACAGCGAGCATCAACCTTTGGAAATAAATTGATGGGGGAAATTTTGTCAGAATCTTATGCATTTTCAGTCATCCCAGTTTTAACACTCATGAGGAAGTGTAACTTAACCCTTTAACGCCGAAGCCCTATTTACAAAAATGTCTCCCGTATGCCGGCGGCGTTCGGTGAGTTAGCGCCGAAGCGGAAAAAAATTTTTTTTCAAAAAATCACAGCACGCTTAGTTTTTAAGATTAAGAGTTCATTTTTGGCTCATTTTTTTGTCATTGCCTGAAGTTTAGTATGCAACCATCAGAAATGAAAAAAAATATCATTATCATATATAAATATTGGAATATATGACAGCGAAAAAAAAAACTCTTATATAATTGTATACAAATCGCGCTGTAAGCAAAATGGTTAAAGCTAATGAGTTAATTTTTTTTAATTGTATTGTACACTAAATTGCGATGATTTTGGTATATAACAAATTTTAAAACGATCAAAGCAACACAGAGAAAATATTATCACAAAATGATGCATGAATTAACGCGTGCGACGTAAAAAAATGTTTTTAAAAATTCACCATAAATCGAAATATTGTGCTATAGACTTTCCGTTTGTTGAAAAATGAAGCTAATTGATTGAATATTACTAGACTGTAAGTGTTTTAGCTTACAATTGCCGTTTTCGACCATTTCGGTCGAGTTAAAGTTGACCGAAAGTCGAATTTTTTCTATTTATCGTGATTTATATGAAAATATTTCAAAACTGATAAAAGCTACAACCATGAGTTATTTTTGTTGTATTGTACATGAAATTGCGCACATTTTCATATATAAAACTTTATGTAACGACTAATATAAAACGGTGCAAATATTACGACAACGAGACGAAAGAATTTCTGAGATGTTCGGCCGAGTTACCGCGCAGACATAAGGAAAATGTTTTTTTAAACAATTCACCATAAATCGAAATATTGTGCTAGAAACTTCCAATTTATTGCAAAATGAAGTTAAACGATTGAATATTACTAGAATGTAAGAGTTTTAGCTTACAATTGCGTTTTTTGACCATTTCGGTCGAATTAAAGTTGACCGAAGGTTGAAATTTTGGCAGTTATCGTGATTTATGTGAAAATATTTCAAAACTGATAAAAGCTACAACCATGAGCTATTTTCTGTTGTATTCTACATGAAATTGCGCACATTTTCATATATAAAAGTTTATGTAACGACTAATGTAAAACGATGCAAACATTACGACAACTTGACAAAAGAATTTGAGATGTTCGCTGAGTTACAAGCACATGAGACGTAAGGAAAAAATTTTTTTTCAGAAATTCACCATAAATCGAAATATTGTGCTAGAGACTTCCAGTTTGTTGCAAAATGAAGGTACATGATTGACTATTACTAGAATGTAAGAGTTTTAGCTTATAATTGCGTTTTTTGACCATTTCGGTTGAGTTAAAGTTGACCAAAGCTTGAAATTTTGGCAGTTATCGTGATTTATATGAAAATATTTCAAAACTGATAAAAGCTACAACCATGAGTTATTTTCTGTTGTATTCTACATGAAATTGCTCACATTTCCATATATAAAACTTTATGGAACGACTAATATAAAACAGTGCAAACATTACGACAACGTGATGAAAGAATTTCTGGCGCGGACGTAAGGGAAAAAGTTTTTTAAAAATTCACCATAAATCGAAATATTGTGCTAGAGACTTCCAATTGGTTGCAAAATGAAAGTAAATGATTGAATATTACTAGAATGTAAGAGTTTTAGCTTACAATTGCATTTTTGACCATTTCGGTTGAGTCAAAGTTGACCAAGGTTGAAATTTTGGCAGTTATCGTGGTTTATATGAAAATATTTCCAAACTGATAAAAGCTACAACCATGGGTTGTATATTGCTGTATTGTACATGAAATTGCACACATTTTCATATATAAAACTTTATGTAACGGCTAATATAGAACAGAGCAAAAATTACGATAAAATGACGAAAGAATTTATGAAATTTTCGGCTGAGTTACCGCCCGTGCGTAAGAAAAAAGTTTTTTTAAAAAATTCACCATAAATCGAAATATTGTGCTAGAGACTTCCAATTTGTTGCAAAATGAAGGTACATGATTGAATATTACTAGAATGTAAGCGTTTTAGCTTACAATTGCGTTTTTCGACCATTTCGATCGAGTCAAAGTTGACCAAAGGTTGAAATTTTTTGCAGTCGACGTACGGTACGTCCACTCGGCACCCAAACGACAATTTTAGTCGACGTATGATACGTCCAATAGGCGTTTAAGGGTTAATAGACAAAATTTAAAACTAAGTAAATAATGAAAATACAGAAGCCCATGGGGTGTTTAATGAGTAAAAAAAAAAAAATTTGTAATTCTGAATTTTAATTTTTAATTTTTTTGAAATTTTATTTTATTCTTTTTAATTTTTTAAATTTTTTTGTATGTATGGAAACGAGCAAATGTATTTATTGTATACATGTGTTTCAGTGTAAAACCGTATTCATTATAAAGTTTTTTCTTTTAAATTTAATTTTAATTCATTCGTTCATCATCATGGGAATGACCTATTTGGTCCCAGTTCTAGGCCTGTGGCTTAGTCTTGGTATTTCATCATAATCCTTTGGGCCAACCCTGTGAGAGCTGATAGTCAGCTCAGTGGTCTGGTTAAACTACCTTAATATAATAATAATAATAATAATTGAGCTTTTAAAACTCAGCCTCCTCTACCGAGTGCTGTAGATGCACCTTTGTCTCCAGTCTTGTCAGCCGAGGAGGAGGCTCAGGATCAGGAAGAGGATACTCCTACTTTGGCATATTCAGCCCTTTTGCTCTTCCTGCTTCGCTCCTTTCCCAATTTCTTCTCTCCAGCGGCTCCTCCTCCTCTGGCTTCGGCTTTTCAGATGAGCAATCTTCAGTCTGAATCCTCCAAGCTCCCAAATTGGTGCTTTCTACTTCAGCTAAGAAGGCTGTGAATGAAGTAGAGTGTTGGTTAGTGGACAAGAGAGAACAGGGGAAGGCTGTATTCTGTTATCCTCCTCCGTGTTTATTGGGAAGGAGGTGCTCGTATTATGCTTGATGTTCTCTTCCACCAAACCTGATCACCTGTTGAAAAATATTTTCAAAGTCTGAAGTAGTCAGTTTCCTGGGTTGGGCTGTGGGCTTTCATTCCGTTCCCATGGACTTCTCATCGGATCTTTTAGGCATACTATCCTGCATAGATGGGAATTAGAGACGCTTCTTGGGAATTAATCTTGATGTACTCTGTGGGCATTTTAAAGGAGAGAGAGCTTTGGTGCTTTTATACCTCCAAAGGGGTCATATCAGCACTGAAATCGGCTCTTCTGTTCTCTCCTCTAGTGCATGATTTCCTTTTCCCTCAGTCGGTGGTTAAGGATATCACTTCAGACTTGCAAAAGAAGTCAACACAAGATCTCCTGGCTCACTCTCTAAACACGCTCGAGAGAATATCTCCTTCAGTTTCAAGTGTTCCTCTCCTGAGCAACGCCAGCCCTTTCGAGGCACCAGGCAAAGATTTCGGTCAAGGCCTCGTGCTAACGTCTGTTTCTCCTCCAAGGCCATCAAGAAGTCTTCAACCAAACCTTCATCCAAAAAGTGCGGAAAGTTTTCCCTGTGCAGCAATGGGTGCCAGGCTCGTTCTTTTTTGGGAAGAGTGGAGCAAGAGCAGAGCAGAACAGTGAGTAGTAGAGGTCCTCAAGAATGGATACTCTGTTCCTTGCGAAGATTATCCACCCTTAGTCAAGAAACCCATCGCCTTGACCGCCTATTCGATGGGCTGAAGAAAGTTTTCGGCCCTCTCAGAGGAAGTTTCTGCTCTTTTTCAAAAAAGAGCTATAGAGGAAGTCACAGATGTAGAATCGGAGGAATTTTACAATCTGCCTATTTGTGGTTCCGAAGTCTTCAGGAGGATGGAGACCAGTGCTGGATGTCAGCGCCCTGAATGTCTTCGTATGGAAGACAAAATTCAGAATGGAGACGAACCGCTCAATCTTGCATCCATTCATCAAAGGGACTGGATGGTCTCCATAGACATGCAAGATGCGTACTTCCATGTCCCCATACATGCAGACTCGAGGAAGTACAGTACCTTAGCTTCATTTTCCGGAACCAGATTTTTCAGTTCCGAGCACTGTGCTTTGGCCTTTCAATGGCCCCTCAGGTTTTCACCAGCACTCTCGCTCCGATAGTGGGTTGGCTTCATCTAGTGGGCGTCAACATTTCGATCTATCTGGACGACTGGGTTATCATTCTCCCACAAAAGAAGCTTGCACAGGGGGCATTCAAAAGACACTTTTCCTAGCGAAAGAGTTGGGACTGATTACCCCTCAAAAGTCTCGGCTAATTCCATCTCAACAGATAGTGTATTTGGGAATGAGTCTGAATTCTCGTCTTTTTCGGGCTTTTTCTGCACCCAAGAGGGTAGAATCTGGTCTAAAAACAGCAGACGAGTTTCTGTGTCTCCAAATGTGTTCAGCCAGCAGGTGAATGAGCCTCCTAGGAACGTTGGCTTCCATCGAGCAGTTTGTCTCCTTGGGGAGACTTCAAATGAGAGTACTCCAGTTTTACCTCAGATACAGTTAGGACCGAATGAAATATCTGGACTCGTTTCTGTTCCCAGTCACCCAGGACATCAAGAAACACCTGCTTTGGTGGAGGTCCGAAAATAGGCTACTAGAAGGGAAGTCTCTCTTTCCTCTGAACCCCGACCTGAGCTTCTATGCAGACTCATCCGAATTAGGTTGGGATGCGATCCTGGGGGACAGGGAAGTCTCTGGAAGGTGGATGATGGAACAGAAAAGTTGGCACATGAACTTGAAAGAACTGACTGCAATCAGGCTAGGATTACAAGCCTTCGCTTTGGAAGTTTGAGACAAGACCATTGCAGTACACTCGAACAATATGGCTCCCCTGGTCTACATAAGAAGGCAAGGGGAAACTCACTCCTCCTCCCTCTGTGAGGCGGCGCAGGACCACCTTCTCTGGGCTCATCAAAATCAGACAAGGATGGTAACGAGATTTATGCAAGGGAAGATGAACGTCTTAGCGGACCAGCTGAGTTGCAGCAACCAGATGATTCCTATGGAATGGCTATTGGACCCATTGGTATGCTTAGATGTGGGGAAGGCTGAGTATAGACCTTTTTGCGACCTCCAAAAATCACCGCCTTCCACTTTATTGTCCTCCACTCCCAGATCCCGCAGCATGGGCAACGGATGCCATGCTGTTGGACTGGTCCGACAAGGCCCTGTATGCATTCCGTCCCTTCAGGTTGGTAAGGAAAGTGATAAACAAATTCAGGTCTCATGAGAATGCTTCGATGATCCTCATAGCTCCTTTTTGGCCTCTTAACGGAGTGGTTTCCGGACCCGATAAATCTCCTGTCCGATTTCCCAAGACTACTTCCTCAAAAACACAGTTTCTCAGACAACCACCCCATCTCAGGCGATTCCATCAGGGATTATCCACACTAGCTCTGACAGGATCGAACTATCAAGAAACTTCTCAGAGCTAAGGGATTTTCGAGAGCGGCTGCAGAAGCTATCTCTAGGTGCAGGAGACAGTCTTCAGCTGATGTCTGCCCAAGCAAGTGGGTCATTTTACACACTTGGTGGCGAGCAAATCGGTCTCTTCTTCTAGGACATCTTTGACAGAGATTGCTGATTTCCTTTTGTTCCTGAGAACTTCTAAAGGTTTGTCCTCATCCACTACCAAAGGTTACAGAGCAATGTTAGGCATAGAGGCCTGTATTGTGTCTTCAGATTGGGATTTATCTGAACTTATTAAATCGTTCGATATGACGAACCGCAAAGATTAAGAGCAAGTATAGTGGTATAGAGGGATGAAGAAATTTGTTTTTATTTAGCATTTCCCAACGTTTTGTGAGAGAGAGAGAGAGAGAGAGAGAGAGAGAGCGAGTGTAATTGTCGTTGTGAGTGGTTCGGTTGTTGGAGTTCGTTTCTGGCGCTGTCTGTCTGTCTGTCGGTCTGTCGGGAGTTTTTCGGTTTTGGGGAAGTCTTGGGCAGTTGAGGTCCAACCTTGAAAGTGAACGGGGAGTTCGTCTGTTTTTTTTGGTACCAACATTAATGGTTCATGTGTCTCTTCTTTTTTTTTTGTTTGTTCGTTGTTGGTGGAGGGTCGGTTTAAGTTTTTGTTTTTGTGGTTGTGTGCTGTGATTGGCAACCGTGGACCTTATCCATCTCCAGCAACCGAAGATCAGGGTGAGTGTTGCGTGTTGTGTTGTTTGTGGGTGTGAATTCCGCCACATAATATTTGGCGCCCAACGTGGGGCAGCTGGTATTGCAGCTGCAAGTGAGATTGGTGGCTGGTAGTGTGACTGAAGAGAAGGATGGAAGAGGAACTGGTAAGGTTGAGAGAGGAGAATACGTGGTTGAGGGGTGAGAATGAGAGATTGAGGAGTCAGTTGGAGGAGGTGGAGGGAATGCTAAGAAGTGCAAAAGAAGAAATGAAAGGGGAGATGAAAGAGTCAGAAGAGAGAATGGAAGAGAGGATGGATAAAAAGTTGGAGGGAATGATGAAAAGTGTGGAAGAAATGATGAAAGGTAGGTTCAAGGGTGGTTTTGGAGAAGGGGCTGTTGGAGGCAGGTCCTCTGGAACGTGTGAAGGGGCAAGAGAGAAAGAAAAGGAGGAAGAAGTGAATGGAAGCGTGAGTGATGAAAGTGATGTGGAAATAGGAAGTAAGAAACGAGAGAATGAAAGGCAGGGTAAGGAAAAGGGGAATGAAAAGCAAGGGAAGGAACGGAGGGAAAGTAAGGATAAGTCAGGGGAGGAAAAAGGGAAGAAGGGAAAGGGAAAGGAAATTGGTAAGAAGGGTAAGGAAGTGGGAAAGGCAGGAAAGAAGGGAGAGGGTGAAGGCAGTAGTGATAGTGAGGTGGATGGAGGTGAGTGGATAAAAGTGGATAAAAGAGGGGGAAGAAGAGTGTAATGAGTAAGATGAATGTAAGTGCGGAAGTGGACTCTTTGTATTCGGAAGAGGGTATGAAAGGACAGAGTGAAAGTAGCGAAAGTGAGAGTGAAAGTGAGAAAGAAGTGAGAAAGGCTATGTATGTGCGGGAGGTACCCCGGTGTGAAAGGTATAATGAGTATGGAAGTAGGGATGTGCATGATTTCTTTAGGGAGTATGAAAGGTTTTGTCAGGATAAGTACGAGGAGAGTAAGAGAGTGTGGGCATGAGAATTAGGAGAATATTTGACTGGGTTTTTGCTTGATATGTATAGGGTTATTATGAGTGTGGGAGATGTTGAGTATGACAAGGTGAAAGCTAGACTAGTTGAGCAAGTGAGGTGTATGAAAGTGAGTGTTAAGTATAAGAGGAAGAATGAATTTGATGAGGCAAGAATGAAAGCTGGGGAAACCTTGTCACTGTATGCTTGTAGGCTGGAGACGTTGGCAAGGAAGAAGTTTGGGGATGATGGGATAGATGAATGTAAGGAGTTAGTACGGAAGTTGTTAGGGACAGTGCCAGATGGAGTTAGAGAATTTGTGAACTTGGAGCGGAAGGAGAAGAAAAGATGGACGAATGAAAGGTTGACTTGGGGAGAAATTTTGGAAATTGTAGAAGATTATGAGCTTGACAGGGTTATAAAAGAGAGTAGAAGTGTAAGTGTAAGGGCTGGGGTAGATGAGAGAGTGCCAGAGTTTGGAAGCTTTAGGGATGCAGTGTTGAGGGCCCAATGAGAATGGCCGATAGTGTAATAGATAGGAGTGTAAGAACAAGTAATGTGGAGGTGCCAGTGAGGATGAATGATGGGTTTGTAAGGGAACAACGGGTTGGACGGGTTAGGGATAGTAGTGTACAAAGGGGAAGGTCGGTGAGTGGAAGTCGAGTTGGACGGGTTAGGGATAGTAGTGTACAAAGGGGAAGGTCGGTGAGTGGAAGTCGAGCGAAGTGTTTTAGATGTGGAAAGGAAGGACATACAAAGAATGAGTGTAGGTGGGCTTTAGGAGCGTGTTTCGGTGTGGGCAACCGGGACATTTGGTAAGGGAGTGTCGAAAGATAGGGGGTTAAATGCTACAGGAGCGGACAGGTGGGTCATATTGCTAATGGTTGCAGGGGTACCCGAGTGAATGTAATATGTGGCAACTGTGGTAAGAATGGGCATTATGTGAGAATGTGGTCAGAACCGAGAGCGAAGTGTGACGAATGTGGAATGGAAGGGCATGTATCAAGTGTATGTAGACGAAAGAGGGTGACTGTGACAGCGAATTCGGAAAACTGAGTGTGAAGAGGGTTCAAATGGGTGGATCCTCCAGGATGCAAGCGGTGCGTGTGATGCATGTACGTGAGGGGTTGTTGCATGAGGATCAGCAATTTGTTTTGATAGAGTATGGTAGGAGACGTAAGAAAGGGAAGAACGTAAGTGAACGGAGTGGTCGTAAGTTGTGTGATAGGGTGTGAGTGCCAAAGTGGAAATGAGTGATAAAGCGTGTAATACGGATGAATGGGATGGTATGGATAGAACGTATAGCACATGCGGGTTTGATATAACTGAGTTGACTGAACGTGTAGGGGTTAGTGAACGTTTGGAGGTGAGCAAAGTGTAAGAGTAAGAGAGCGTAGCAGTAATATACGAGTGATTGAAAGCATGAATGAATCGTTGCAAGAATTGGAAAGGTCAATGAGCGAATGGGATGGGTTAGTTGAAGAATTGGGGAAGGTATTTGGGAACGAAAGTTAGAGGGTATAGATGAGATTGTGGATGAAATTGAGAGTGGTAATAGTGAAGAAGTTAGCGTGAATCTGAGAGAGAATGGAGGAGAAAATTTAAATCTGAATGTTGAGAGAGAGAGAGAGAGAGAGAATGATTGAGGAGAGAGAGTGAGATCCGTGAGTAGATAGAGATTTGAAAGAGGTGAGAGAGAGAGGTTGGGAAATGAAAGAGGGAGAAATATAGAGGGATGAAGAAATTTGTTTTTATTTAGATTTCCCAGAGAGAGAGAGAGAGAGAGAGAGAGAGAGAGAGAGAGAGTGTAATTGTCGTTGTGAGTTGTTCGGTTGTTGGAGTTCGTTTTACGGCGCTGTCTGTCGGTCTGTCGGGAGTTTTTCGGTTTTGGGGAAGTCTTGGGCAGTTGAGGTCCAACCTTGAAAGTGAACGGGGAGTTCGTCTGTTATTTTTGGTACCAACATTAATGGTTCATGTGTCTATTCTTTTTTTTTGTTTGTTCGTTGTTGGTGGAGGGTCGGTTTAAGTTTTTGTTTTTGTGGTTGTGTGCTGTGATTGGCGACTGTGGACCTTATCCATCTCCAGCAACTGAAGATCAGGGTGAGTGTTGCGTGTTGTGTTGTTTGTGGGTGTGAATTCCGCCACAGTGGAACCTGGACGTGGTACTTAAATGGCTTTCAGGTCCACCCCCTGAATGTATTGATTCTGCTTCGCTGAGGAACTTAGCTAAGAAGACTTTATTCCTAGTGGCCTTGACTACAGCCAGGAGAGTAAGTGAGATCCAGGTTCTGGATAGAAGAATGGGTAACTGTAATGGAGATGTGATTTCTCCTGGATTTTCTTGCTATGAACAAGAATGCAACCAAACCTTGGTCTCGTTCTTTCAGCATTAAGAACCTATCTCGGGTGGTAGGTTCATTCGATGAAGAAAGATTCCTCTTTCTGGTAAGGGCTCTCAAGTGCTACCTCCATAAGACTGACAAGAGAAGAGGCTGTCTGATCACCTGTGGTGTTCAGTGAATAACCCTTCACGACCTCTCTCGAAGACTGTCCTCTTTTTTTCTGAGAGATCTCATTTGCGAGTCACATTCACAAGTGGGAGAAGAGCTTCTTTCCATTCTGAGAGTAAGAGCGCATGAGATTAGAGCCGTGGCTACGTCCTTAACATTCAGATATAATCTTCCTCGTCTCCATTCTCCAATCCACTTACTGGAGATGTAAGTCAGTTTTGTCAGTGCATTATCTATGCGATATTGAAACAGTTTTTAATGATTGCAGTACCTTGGGACCTTTATTGGTGGCTGGCAAGGTGTTGGGAAAGGAAGTATAGGAAGAGTTCCTTCCATCCTTACTCTTTGCCTTGGAAATTTGGTGTTGAGTTTTAGGGGAGCCTCGGGGTACTCTGTACTGGGACACCCTCCAGGTCCTTTAATGGTTGGGTGAGGGTGTTTTTAATCTTTTGGTGTATCAGCATTGTTATCTGGTGTTGTGTGTCAGTACTGTGCCCAGGGCAGGGACAAACTTTCCATATTTTGCTAGCATTTGGAGAAGTCCTTCGCTGCGAGGTCCCCACTTATGTAGCAGGTGACAATTGGCAGCACTGCCACACCTCTGTGGGGTAAGGTGAGCGCCACCAGAGGCAGTATCTTCCTGCAGTAGTTGTCTTACCCGGTAAGGAACAACAAACATTGGATTGATGTTAACTACTCCTTTGAGGTAGAATAAGTCCATGAATCCCTCCTTTGAGGTAGAATAAGTCCACGAATCCCACCTCCTATCAATGTGGGAATCAGCTATGTAATTACTTGGTAAGTTACTTATATAAAAATGACATTTTTATAAACTAGTTTTATACATACCAAGTAATTACAGAGTGGGAGCCCTCCCTCCTCCCCTCTCATGGACATCATGGCATAAACAAATTGATCCTTCTTGCTGTGTTGTTCCTCTTCCCAAATTTTAGCTGCTGGTTAATAGAAATTGCTTAGCTATGTAATTACTTGGTAAGTATAAATAAAACTTTATTTTATTATAAAAGTGTTACTTTACAATTTTTAGTATACTACAGTTTTAGTAGTTTTTTTTTTTTAACTAAAGATACTTTGGCTTAGGAGTTGGCATCAACCATTCATGATAGTGTGTTTGTACACTATCAAAATTTGATTAATGAAGAATAACACAGGAGCTTGATCCATTACATTGTAAATTATTGTTTGAACTGGACCAAGATGATCTTGGAATGAAATACATGATACTGTATTTTCATCAGTGATGTGATATGCTACAATATATTTAACATAAAAATTGTCTAGAATTATTTGAGAAAGGAATTTTATAGTTTTTAAACTTAGTTTTATAACCAAAAAAAATTTTTTCATACAAATCTGCTTGGGATGTTCAAGACTATAAATGGAAGCTCTGTACGAATGATTGGTATACGATGAGAACTTTCTAATGAAAGAACTGGTTTCAGTGTGAACAGAGTGACACTTAAATCCTTTTTGGGTCTGTTGTGTTTTACTTGTGCCTCTTAATTTTCATAAGAAAATAATATTGATTCATTTTGCCAGTTTCATTCCATCCTGAGCTGCCTATCATTCTCACGGGGTCAGAGGACTGCACTGTTCGAGTATGGCATGTCAACACCTACCGATTAGAGAGCACTTTGAACTATGGTTTAGACAGAGTTTGGTGCATCAGCTCCTTAAAAGGATCTAACAATGTCTGCTTTGGATATGATGAGGGTAGTGTTATGATTAAGGTGAGGATGCTGTGAATTTTCTATTTTATCAATTTTTTCTCATCGTACAGTACTGGTAATTTTCACTAAGTATGTATAGATCTGGTTTAATTTGCTAAAGAATGAGCTTGCTTGACAAAATGTTTGGATTGCTCAGGAAAAATAAGTGAAATTTATTCTTTATCATGACAAATGTAATCCAAGATCTCTAATATTTACTTAATTGTAATGCTTTTAGAAAATCTTTTGTTGATTGTAAGGCTTTTACCCTCTTATCAACAGTTTCATATGATCAAAATTCCATTATTTTTAGTATATTTGTTTTATTTTATTTTTTTGTGTCCTTAGTTATGGTTTATTATGCAGAATTGAACTATAGGCTTTCTGCAGTTTTCACACACACTGACTTTGGTTTGTAGTATTTGAACTGAGATCTTTCAAGGTATTTATTTACACCTATGTCTGTGGTAGTTATTTCTATATTATTTGGAGAGGTTAATCATGAAACTTGTTTTTCCAGCTTGGGCGTGAGGAACCTGCAATGTCTATGGATGTCAGTGGTAAGATTGTGTGGGCTCGCCACTCAGAGATTCAACAGGCAAATCTGAAAGCTATGGGAGAGACTGAAATTCTTGATGGCGAAAGACTTCCGTTAGCAGTGAAGGACTTGGGTGCTTGTGATATCTACCCTCAGACTATTGCACATAATCCAAATGGAAGGTGAGATGAAACGGGCATTTAAATGGAATTGACTAAATGTTTGATTTATGTGATCGCTGATTTTCAGATTGAAATTTTGGTTGTTTTTTGTGTATGGTTTGTGAGTATAGTTAGTTTTTGTTTACAATATGATTTTAGTAAGTTACCAGGAACAGTGAAGTTTATCTTGGAGTAAATATTCAGATTCGGGCCAGAATGGAGTGGAACAACTTCTAGGTTTTCTAAATGCTGTTCCAAAAGATTTTTGTTTTTATTCTTACAAATGAGTGAAAATTGTAGCATGTCAAAAACACCTGAACATGTAAAAGGGGAGGTCTGTATAGTTACAGAATTTTTAACAAGATCACTGTGCCAAACTTTCGGATTCCTAGAGTTGTCCAAAGGATTTGTTCTCAAATGATATCTTGAAAGTGGGAGCAAGGTGAAGTGGAAGGGATAGTTAAGTAGAAAGACTTGAAAAGAAAACAGCAAGCTATGCAGCTGAAGTCCAGAGTTGTTGCAAAATACTTAACCCTTAAGGGACAGGCTAACCCCCAGACCGGCTAACCCCCAGACTGGCTAACCCCCAGACCGGGCAGACTTTAAGGTTGGCCAATTTAAGAAAAAAACACATCAATGGAAAGAGGAAGATATGCAAATGCACACAGTGTAAGAAAAAAAAATCTGAAATATTTTCCCTACTTCCACAGGAAGTTGACAGTGACTATTTACAGCCCTGTGTGGGGCCTCTATTAGAAGACTCATAAAAATATGCTAATTTTCCAAGTTATACATGGTTTTTCTAATAATTTATTTTATTTTGTAAAATTATAATTACAGTTTGCACAGTATCATAACAGATTAGAACTAAAACCAGTAACAAGTTCTGAGTATATTTGTTGTAAAATATTTACTGTACAAGATTTACCAAGATGGGGAGATGCAATAACTTTTTGTGAGGTATGCATGTTTGTTCTGACAAGATATACAAACCATCGGTTCTTGACATTAGGAATTACTTATGGCGAAGCTGGACACGGCCAGTAAACTCTTGAACAAGGTGGTTAGGCAGTAACTACTGTCAGGTAGGTGGAAATACCCGCCTGCCTGGATGTAAACATTCCAGTTTGCTTTCGGCCAGCATGCGTTGCAGACGTGTTTTTGAATCTCTTTGCCTGACTGTCACTAAGCTCTTTATTATCCCGGTGGGATCTTTCTGTATTTTTGTGTATATATTACGTGTGCTTGATATTAATACAAACCCATGATTTTTCTGACACGATATACAAACCGTCGGTCCTTTACATTAGGAATTACTTTCAGGCGTAGGCTGGAAACAGCCGTTATCCCCGCCTGCCCGGATGTAAACATTCCAGTTTGCTTTCGGCTGTCATGCGTTGCTGATGTGTTTTTTTGTTCTCCCTGCCTGACTGTCATTAAGCTCTTATTATCCCGGTGGGATCTTTCTGTATTTTTGTTTATATATACGTGTGTTTGATATTTATTAATACAAACCTACGATTTGTGATAACCTTGCATAAGCCATCGTTCCCTGCTTGTGTCTTGGGTTTGACGGTCAAGGGCGTAATTGGAGTAGCGTAACCGAGTGGTAATGCTTCTCTTCCAGCAGCCCTTTACGTAAATACTGAAGGCGCCCCTGTACTTTCGGAGATATAGTTTGGGACGTAATATCTTCACTCCCCTACATTGATCGGGACGTAAGAGTTCGTTCCCTTCTTGGGCTTTTGCCCTCTATAAGGGGCATCACTAATTCCTTCCTACTTATGCTGAGTTTTGCTTGTTGCCTGCGCTGGGAGAATTACGGGCCGGGTGGGAGGTTACAGGCGTCGTCGATAAGTTCCGCTTCCACGGCGCCCTTGGTGGCCTCCTCTCCGTCCTTTTTTCTCTTCCCATAGGTTCTTCCTACTCCCATTTAGTAGATCTCTCTCCTTCGCCCTCTTCGCTCGCTCGTCGGGCGAAGACCAGGGGCGGGGAGCGATCGGGCGACCTCTTGTAGAGTACCTCCTCCCGCTGCGTAGGGCAGTTCCCCTTGTAGCGAGAGGAGTCTCCCTCTGCTAATCATCTTTGCTTTTCTTTCAGGTTGACAGTGAGCATCGCAGACACAGCAGTAGTTGGCTGGATATATCAAAGGATATCTCGCATGAAGCAGTCCCGACATTCATTGTTTTGCTTTGGGATCGACCACAGTAGCTGGTTAGATGACATATTTACACGTCGGGATCGCTCTGGCTCTGTTCCCGCCGATGTGGATCGATCGCTGTTATTGCTGGTTTTCATGTATGCTGTTGCAATGCCTCCTGCGTATCTGTGGTCCATCTGCTCCTGCTGTTCCCTGTGTTATGCTCTTGTCAACTCGACGACAGTCTCTGGGCTGCTCTTCCTGGTCTCCTGCCGCAGCCGCCCTGATCGTTCCTGTCACTGCTGGTGACTTTCAAGTGACATTTCTGTCCGTTGCAGTAGCTCCTGCTTTCCGAACTGCTAATGTAGCTCCTGCATCAGGTGTCCTGATCGTGCCCGCTACTTCTCCTAGTGGTCATGCCCTGGGCCGCTTCCGTTGTGTTCCTGCCAGCTGCCCTGGAGGTTACGATGTCTGCCATCCTGTAGATGATGTTGGCGTGAAGGGGAAAGAAGTCGCCTTGTGAAAGTGACGTTCCTAGCCATTGCAATAGCTCCTGCCCTCCGAACCTCTGCTGTAGCTCCTGCATCAGCTGTCCTGATCATGCCTGCCGCTTCTCCTGCCGGTCGTGCCCGGGGCCGCTTCCGTTGTGTTCCTGCCAGCTGCCCAGGGGTTACGATGTCCGCCATCCTGTAGAAGATGCTGGCGTGAAGATGAAGGAAGTCCCCTGTTGAGGTGATGTTCCTGGCCATTGCAGTAACTCCTGCCTTCCGAACCGCTGCTGTAGCTCCTGCATCGGCTGTCCTGATCATACCTGCTGCTTCTCCTGGTGGTGGTGTCCTGGCCGCGTCCGTTGTGTTCCTGCCAGACTACCCTGGAGGTTACAATGTTTTGTGTCCACCATCCTGTAGAAGATGTCGGAGTGGAGGTGAAGGAAGCTGCCCTGTAGAAGTAGCCGCCGCCATCTTCATCTTATCTTCAATTCGTCTTCTGCTGCGTCTTCCCTTCCTCTCCCGAGGTCCAAGGGGGTCCCGAGAATCGGACAGACCTCCGTTGGCCGAAGGAGAGGAAGGCTGCTTCTTCCCTTTGATGCCCTCGGATGTCTAGGGACTGCCTCCTCCTGAGGAGGCAGTGGGTCTCTTGTTGGCTCTTCCTGACCTTCGGGTTAGGAAACTGATTCGCATAGCCCTGGGTTTTGTGTTTCGGAAGCCGCAGGCGCTCAGACCTCGTTTTGCGATCATGTTCCCAGTCCTAGAGGTTCCGCCTCTAAGACGGGGGCTGCTTCGGGTGCTCGTTCGCAAGCCGCTCTGAGTGCTCGAGATTCTGTGGAATATTGAGTATCCCGATCTGGTCTGGAGAGATTTTCCTCGGCCCAGTTCGGGAGCAGTGCGAGAGAAAGGGCCGAGGCACCCAGGTGTGTCTGCTCTTCCTTCCAGCACCGCAAGCGCTCCCCGAATGCTTGCCAGTGCTCGGTCTGGTTCCCAGCCTGGTGTCTCGATCCTGTCGGTTCGAATATCAGAAGAAGCAGGGAAGAGATTCCCTTCGGGAGTCCTGCGGGACTTCTAAGGGACTGACTCTTCCGGGAGACAAGTTTCTCTCTTTGGCTCTTCCCGCCCTCAGGCAGGAACCGATTCGCATTCTCCTGTGGGATCTTGCTTTTTGGGGGCTGCGAGAGCGCGGCCTCTCGAGGCCACTCCCTCATTGCCAGTTTTGGAAGTCTGACGTCTAAGACTGGTTCTGTGCTTGGTTCTTTCGATCTCTTAGGAAACAAAGCAGCCGCTCCCGATTTTTTTGAGTCTTGTGGGTAGCTCGAATTCTATGAATCACGAGCGCTCTCCTGACGAGAGGCATAGGACGAGAGAAAGTGCCAAGACACCCAGGTGTCTGGATGCCAGGACACCCAGGTGTCTGGGTGCCGAGACGCCAGGGTGTCTGGGTGCCGAGATGCCAGATGTCTTGATACTGCTCGCCAGCTGCTTCGGTTGCTCGGCCGAGCTTCATTCTTGTGTCTAGAACTTTAGGGTTCGAGCATGCAAGATAGCAGACACAGAATTCCCCTTTGAACCTTCTTCTCGAGGGGCCTCGGCCTCAAAGGAATTTAGAGTTCGGGAAACTAGCAGTTGTTCACAGCAGACAAGTCCGGTCTGCCCAGTTACAATTGTGTTCCCGCGATCGGCTTGGCTCGGCTCGGCCCCCGGTCGCGCTTACGAAACTGGCTCAGCTTGACTCGGCTTGCCAGACTGGCTCGGCTCAGTTCGGCTCGCCTGGCCTGCCTCCCAGTCCGCCGCATACCAACCAGCTGGATCGCGTTCGCGTGATTGGCTCGGCTCGGCCCCCGGTCGCGTTCGGCTTGCCAGACTGGCTCAGCTCGGCTTGGCTCGCCCCGCCTGCCTTCCCTGTCCGCCGCATACCAACCAGCTGGATCGCGTTCACGTGATCGGCTCGGCCCTACTCGTTTTTTTCTGATTCGGGCTCTCGGCTACTTCGAGTGAACTTTTTGCTCTTCAGGAAAGCGCTTTGCCACGGCACAAGTGCTCTTCTTCCCCCGTGGGGCAGTAATCTCCTTCGGTTGATTATCGCTCACAGTCCGCCTCTCCTGCTTATCGTACTGGCAGGACAGGTAGGGATACTCTTTCTCCTCACCTGTTCTCTTCTCCTCTCGGTTGTTCCGAGAGGCGTGAGACGAACAGAGAGAGCTCCGACGAAATTATCTTCGGAGTTTGGCTCCCTGGCGTACTTTGGGTGTTGGTCCCCCAATTCTCTCGTAGTATAACCAGGTAGCCGAGGAGGGTTTCATGGGATCTGTCAAGGTCTCCCTCCAAGGGGAGAGGTACAAGAGTTTTCATGCTTCGGAAACAGCGAGGGTCTTCCTCTTCAAGTTGCGATCGCCCCTGTGTTTTTGGAGAACTTCGTGCCGACGAATCGGCGCGAGGATCCCCGGGACAGGACCGCGTCTCCCCCAATGAATAACCTTCATCACTCGCAACCCTTGCAGTTCCCGAGGGACCGAGAGTGTCGTGGATTGCCGCAGTCCTGGCTTCCGAGAGCGTTCTCGACCTGATGAATTCTTTTCTTCAAAGGAGTTGATTCAGGTCGAGATACCAAGCTTTCACCCCTGCTTCAACAGAATATGAATTCTTCTTGCCTCGGAGGGTATTGCCGACGCAGTTTTTTGGGCAATTCTGGTGCTAAGAAGGAGGACTTTGTCACAATTCGGATCTCCGGTTTCGTAAGTCCCGAGCTGGCTCGACCCTTAAGAACAAACCTTTACTTGGTTCTGCCTTTCTCTTTCAGAGATTTGCCAGATACATCGGTAATCAAAGTTTGTACCAGGGCACCGACTTGTCCTTGTCAACTCCTTAGCTAAGAAGTCCTAGGCTTCAGAAGAAGATTGCAACTGCTGATGCCTGGATGAAACGATACTTATCGAGTCTCTGGAACTGGCAGCGACATTGCCGAGACCTGGGAATGGATTCCTTCAGAAGTATCTATTTCCCTTAGGTCACGGCAATTCTTTCCATCGAACTTCCATCCCGCCTCCTCTCCGTATGTATATATATATGTATTATATATTACTGTATATGTATATATATATGTATATATGTATAATTATTTTAAGTTTCTATTAAGCTGTTGTTCATTTTACATTTCTTGTGTGTTCAGACTGAGTGACGGAGTTAGATACAACCATGGCTAATGACTTGGAGGAAATCAGATGAATTGACTGAATCCGGGCTATAACCTTCAGAGAGACCAGGGATGCTGGTGCATCCTTCATTTCACGTTCATGGATAGCTAAATACATTAAAAGAGATGAATCCTTTGTTAAAAGAAAATGGAACAAAAATCCATATGACTGTCATCGCGAAAAGAGTGAGAATCTTGGAAGGCCTGAAGTCCTTTCTCAGGAGTCAAAAGATATCATAGCTGAGGCAGTGGGTAGACCAAGAAAGTCTTTACGTGTGATAAATGAATCACGCACAAAAGTGATAATAATCATATATATATATATATATATATATATATATATATATATATATATATATATATATATATATATATATATATATATATATATATATATATATATATATATATATATATATATATATATATATATATATATATAACGTATACATGTGTGTGTATTTATGTGTGAAGATAGATAGGTAGATAGATAGATAGATAGATTCTTGAAGCTAAGGGAGGAATGTTAAGGGAAACAGTTGTGTGCATATTTATCTTATAATGTAGTCTAGCTCAGCCACAAGTAGCTGTTTTTTGACACATTCCATTGTTTTCTCAAACCCTATGCATTCAAGGCCTTCATTTTAGATGTCTCAAATCAGAATAGAATATCATATCCACAGCACTACTGTATCTTTGAAGTCTTCCTCCTAGGGTATTGCCCTTAGAAAACTTTTCCGCATGAAAGTTTTGCATGGAATATCCTAAACTGCTCTCGAGTTCTGCTTTAGTAGTGATCAAGGCTTGTATTCTAAGTGAAAGAACTGCAAATGTAACAATAACTGATGTTTTGACACCTCAGTTCAAGTAGGCTGCAAGGATCCTCTGAAGGCTGTGTGTATGGGATTTTTGAAGTGAAAAGCAAAGCTTCAAGAAGAACCTTGGATAGTGATCCTGAACCAAATATGAGAGTAACCTTGCTTCGTCTCTCACCAGTAGTTGTTAGGAAACCCTGCTATCGAATTTTGAGAGCATGAAGATACACGTTAGTGTATAGAGCCATACCTTCATATCTGAAGTTAGTTGTCTTTATTTTGAGATACAGTAGTCCTTTTTCACTGTAAGGATCCTCTTGACAAGTCTTGCTATGCTGTGGTTCCAACATCTGATAGGTAAGATTCATTCCAATTAAAAATTATGGTAAAATTATTTGGATACTTACCTGCCATTAAAGTGGAAACCCACTCAGCCTCTCCACATCTTAGTGGGTGGTCATGAAGAATTCTGACAAGAACGTAAACATTCCAATGCCACCTGGTGGGAAACAGGTGATTACAGAGACAGTCTTAGTGTATTAACCAGTTGTTTTGTTTATTTTGAATACCAGTTGCACCTAATGGCGCCAGGATATAAGCTAACTTTAGCAGTAGGTAAGTATCCAACGAATTAATTTGATAATTTTCATGTTTTATATTTTTATTTTACTCTGAAACTAAGTACATTCAGTCCCTGGCTTATGTCTGGGATTCCATTCCTATGCTGCGATTTAAGCTGAAAAACGGCATAACCCGAGACGACATTGAAAATTGTAAGGAAACCTTACTTTTGAATCCTTTGCACGTCTTGTAAAAGACGTAAACTATGTTTTTATTGAGCTTTTCATAAAAAAACCTCCAAATTTTGACCATTCTGCTGTTTTGGAGCTACAGTACATTAAAGTTCCAGTCGTCCGTCAGACTAGCGTCGTAAATTTGTAACATGCTCTGTAACCCTGGAAATAATTTTTTATTAATATATTTGAAGAGTGATGTAACCTCAGAATGACGTAAGCCGAGTCTGACGTAACCCTGGGACTGCATGTATATAAGACAGGGCTATTTTTTAACAATTTACATTTAAATTAATTTTAATCCTTATGTTGTATGTGTTTATTTAACTTATTTTTTTATTTTATATAATTGATGTGTATTTTATTAAACAGGTTATTGAAGCACTTGAAAACATTTCATAATAGTAATTGTACCCAACACTTTGAGCAAGTTATATGTTGTACACTCGGCAAGGAAAGTGAAGATACAGTTTTTTTAAATCTTTGGACATACAGTATATTGCTCAATAATGCGACATCTGGCAACTTTAGAAAGGGGAGGAGCTTCTGTCTTAGTGTGTTGGTTTTTTGCTTGACCTCCTATAACTTTCAATCATATTCTACGATTCTGACATCATTGATACTTAAATGCAGTAGTAAGCTTTACAGTATTCGTTCAAGTTGTAATTTGCAGCGACAGTTCTGAGCAAAATAAACATTTTTCGACGTAACCTACCAATTAACCTTATACAAATGAATTTACGACACCACAATGAACGGAATGCTTGCATAATCGGAAACGCGATCTTCCATAGTGAAATCAAGAGTTAAATTTGAGCAACGTGGGGAACAATAAAGGAACGAATGCAATGTTACGATGAGAGAGAGAGAGAGAGAGAGAGAGAGAGAGGAGTTGCTGTTGTGTAAGCCTAGGCCTATATGTAGAGCTACTCATTTCATTATTTTTTTTTTTTTAGAGATTGAGCGATACTATATTTGTATAGTATGTTTTAGCGATGGAGAGAGAGAGAGAGAGAGAGAGAGAGAGAGAGAGAGAGTTGCTGTTGTGTAAGCCTAGGCCTATATGTAGGGCTACTCATTTCATTATTTTTTTTTTTAGAGATTGAGCGATACTATATTTGTATAGTATGTTTTAGCGATGGAGAGAGAGAGAGAGAGAGAGAGAGAGAGAGAGAGAGAGAGAGAGAGAGAGAGAGAGAGAGAGAGAGAAACTATGGCAATGCAGAGAGAACGGGCAACGTCAAGAAACATCCAGTTACTTGTGTTTTCCCGCTGAAGTGCTCCACACATCATAGAGAACGCTCTTGCAGATTTAAATAGATTTGGTCAACTTACCGTAGCTGTCGCAACATTTACTGCCATTAATTCCAGCTGACTTTTAACACCGTGAAATACAAATATGAATGTGTGAAAATTAAAGAAATTATCACTACCTTGTATGATGATGCAATAATAAGCCTGTCCATAACGGAAAACGAGTAAATATTGCCGTTCTGGTAAAGAGTACTACACCGAGATATTCACACACTATCTTTTAGATCTCTATGAACGAAGTTATCTGAGAAATTCTGATTACTTTGGACATGCTTGGTGTTTTTAAGTATCTGAACGTTTTTGTTTTGCAGATTTAACATATATAATTTGCATTGTATTTTCATATTCTAGAGTAAATTTACCGAGATTATGTGTTTTCTGTAAGAAAAAAATAAAAATTCGATGAACGAAATCTAAAGAAAACTGTATCTTCACTTTTCTTGCCGAGTGTACAGTAATTGTTATTGCAGAGCTAAAAATAATGTGGAGAATTTTCATCATCATTGCTCAGTATTCATATGCTTTGCACCCATGTCAAGTAAACTTTTGGTGATGGAATGCTTAACAGGTGATATCAGCAAGCTTGGGTACAGTTGTTTGGACCAAGGCTGCTAAAATGTGATAAACTATTCATTTGGGATGTTGTTAAAGGGAGTTTGGGGATCAGCATGATAGTGGAACAGCAATTCAGAGATTAGTCAGACCATGTTGTCAGCCCCCATGCAAAGTTGAAATTAATTTTTTTTATAATTTAGTTATAGATTCTCCTATTGCTGATAGCAAACCACAGGTACTCAATGGTATATGTAAAGTGGGACAACTGTACATGTATATGTACTAGTTTTTTATATTCAATTGTTTCACCTTTATTCACGTGTAGCAATGTGTGGAATTTTGCTAAATAAGATGATGGTATTTTGACTTGTTCCATAAGATTATGTGCTTGTAGTGAAGTAGTGTGAGATAATAAGAAAAGTATCTCGCTAAATGTATTGGTTTGGTTATGATGAATATTTTTTACAGGTACATATAATAAGGCTTTTGTGCATGTGAAGATAGGTTGAAATTGTATATAATGTTCTTTTAGATAGGATGGTACTAATGTAAAAGTTTTTCATGGTACATAACCAGTTTGTAATGGATGGTTATGTAAACAAACCTATTGCAAAAGCCATGTACTACCTCTATTAATATAAACAATCAGTTCTTATAACTTTTTGGAGTTTTAACCTTATATTAACCTGAGTTACATCAAGTTCCCTTTTAAATTTGTTCTAATACACATTGTATATTATAGATTTGTAGTTGTCTGTGGTGATGGCGAATACATCATCTACACTGCAATGGCACTGCGAAACAAGGCTTTTGGGCCTGCACTCGAATTTGTGTGGGCGCTCGACTCTTCTGAATATGCCATTAGAGAATCCAACTTTGTTGTCAAGCTCTTCAAGAACTTCAAGGAAAAGAAGTCATTCAAGCCAGAGTTTGGTTGTGAAGGTAGGAGATGTGTGTATACAGCTGATAGCTATACTGTATTCAACTTAATGTAATGCTGTCTTTGATTCAGGAGTGCTTTTCTTGTAGGAGTATAACATTGTCAGATTGGTAACTCACACTGGACTGTGAAGCAGGTGTTGAAAGCATTAAGGAGGGGTAGCAGCAGCCTTGATGAAGTGAAAGGAGATAGCTGGAGTACTGGCAGATATTATCCTATTAGTAAACATAACTTTGATATGTTTAATGTCTGAACTTTGTGCAGCAACAGACTTGGGCACTTAAAAACAAGATGGAAGAGGACTTGATGAATTAAGACAAAATTTTGAGGTTCATTTGCTAGATTACGTTAAATAATCATAACTAAATACTGTACTGTAATGGTATTGCTGGTAGTTTTTGTGTTCAAGGCTACAGAGTTGGAAATTGTGTGGTACTTAAGACTTTTGAACCATGTAATAATGGATAATGTTTGTTCATTCTTATCATTTTTGTCTTTTTCCAGCTATCTTTGGTGGGTATTTGCTGGGATGTAGATCTAGTGCCACCGGCCTTGCATTCTACGACTGGGAAACACAAGAGCTTGTCCGTCGCATTGAAATTCAGCCACGTCAAGTTTTCTGGTCAGAGAATGGGGACTATGTTTGCATTGCTACCGATGAAAACTACTTCATCCTGAAGTAAGTGCTGTTAAACAGCTTTTATTAAATTAGGTGCAGCAATAAAGAATGACTGTTTAGCCTAATACAGGCAGTCCCCGCTTACTGGCAGCATCGGTTAATGGTGTTTCAGTTTTACGATGCTTGCCTAACAACGTCATTAACCAGGTTTTTGGCACTGGCAAGCAGTTTTCAGCGCTGGAAAGCAGTTTGTTGGTGTCGGTAGGTGGTTTATCAGCATCGGTAAGCAATTTTTGGCGCCGGTAAGTGGCTAATCGGTGTCAGTAAGAGGTTTATTGGCGCCTATCGGTGCTTACGGTGTCGTAAGCGCCATTTTATCACTATAATTATTGTATTGTTCTGGTTAACGACGGTTTTCAGTTATCGGCTGGGAGCAGAGCCTCCACCGTTAACCAGGGATTGCCTGTACAGTAAAATCTCTGTATAATGACCTACAAGGGCAAATGCTAGGTTGTTTTAGAGAATAGTTTATGTTGGAATTTGATCTAATTTTGCCCCATATAAACCAGTTTTATTCAGAAGATGAACGTGATTCATATTTATTTTCTACCAAAATTGTAAACCCCATTACCATTTAGCTTCTTTGCATAATGTTCCTAGGTAACAACTAGAAACTAAGAGTAAATTTTACATTCAGCTGATTTCACATCCCTATTGAAGGAAACTACTATACACTATAGTGACTATCTTAGTTTGGTTAATTTTAGCAAGCGGACACACTCTCTCTCTCTCTCTCTCTCTCTCTCTCTCTCTCTCTCTCTCTCTCTCTCTCTCTCTCTCTCTCTCTCTCTCTCTCTCTCTCTCTCACATGTATCATTACTGTATTGAAAATTTTGATAAAAGTAATACACTTGAATGTTCTGTTATTATAATACCATAATGCAAATCATATACAGGCAGTCCCTGGTTATCGGTGGGGTTCCATTCTGAGGGTGTGATGATAACTGAAAATCGGCGATTTCCAGGGCTTATTAGCGCTGAAAAGCCCCAATTTTCGGTTATCGGCGCCTCTGTTAGGTATGTGTCGGCGCCAATACCCAATTATTGACGCCGATAAGCGGAAACCGGTGATTTTCGGCGCCGAAAATTGGTGATTATCGTCGCTAGACAGCCCCATAAAACTGGATCGCCATAAACTAAGCCCGCTGTTAACCGGGGACTACCTGTACTGTAATTGAATTTCTCAAAATGTCCTTATTCAATATTCCAAAACATTTCTGGTGTAGCACAATCATGTGAAAATGATTCATTCTGACCCCCTTTTCCTGTTATGCATTGTCAGTTCATTGTAAATTTTAATAAAATAACACTTTTTAACCCCTTGCGTCTGAATATGATCATGTGGAACTCAATATTAGATATTGGGTTCGATCCAGATATACTCGTGAGAATATTTTGCTCCATGCTGTTTGAACAAATTTGTGAGAAAATAATCAGATCATTTGACTCGGCTATAAATGACTTATGGCAATGGCAATGCTCTAGCTCACTGATATTAGGAATACTCTCCCATGAGATTTCATGGGAAAGATACATCATCTCCCGATCTCATATCTCGTATATATTTGTCCATAAATATACTCAGGAATTATCGCTCGTTTTAGTTCTTATCTTTTACATCACTATGTCAGCTGTAATTGTAATTTTGCAAAGTAAAGTAAAAAAAAATATTAGAACATGTATAACTCACAAAAAGGCACTATGTCTCCCATCCCAGTATGTTTCATAAATATTTGTCCATAAACATATTCAGGGATTGTATAATTGTAATTTTGCAAAATAAAGCAAAAAAATAAAAAATATATTAGAAAGGACATGTATAACTCACTTAAATTAGCGTTTGTTCCGACATGGTATACAAACCGTTGGTCCTTTACATTAGGAATTACTTTCAGTATAGGCTGGAAACGGCCGTTGTAGAATGCGGACATTGTTCTTCGCTCTCACCCTGACTGCTCTTCAGCTTTCCCGGTGGGAACTTTAACCCTTAAACGCCGAGTCTCTATTTACAAAAGTGTCTGTCGTATGCCGGCGGCATTCTGGAGTTAGCGCCGAAGCGGAAAAAAGTTTTTTAAAAAAATCACAGCACGCTTAGTTTTTAAGATTAAGAGTTCATTTTTGGCTCCTTTTTTTTGTCATTGCCTGAAGTTTAGTATGCAACCATCAGAAATGAAAAAAATATCATTATCATATATAAATATTGGAATATATGACAGCGCAAAAAAAAATTTCATATAATTGTTTACAAACCGCACTGTGAGCAAAATGGTTAAAGCTAATGAGTTATGTTTTTTCATTGTATTGTACACTAAATTGCGATGATTTTGGTATAGAACAAATTGTAAAACGATCAAAGCAACACAGAGAAAATATTATCACAAAATGATGCATGAATTCGTAAGCGTGGACATAAAAACAAATTTTTTTCTAAAATTCATCATAAATCGAAATATTGTGCTATAGACTTCCCGTTTGTTGCAAAATGAAGGTAATTGATTGAATATTACTAGACTGTAAGTGTTTTAGCTTACAATTGCATTTTTCGACCATTTCGGTCGAGTTAAAGTTGACCGAAGGTCGAATTTTTTCTATCGTGATTTATATGAAAATATTTAAAAACTGATAAAAGCTACAACCATGATTTATTTTTTGTTGTATTCTACATGATATTGCACACATTTTCATGTATAACACTTTATGTAAGGCCTAATATAAAACGGTGCAAACATTACGACAAAGTGACTAAAGAAATTCTGAGATTTTCAGCAGAGTTACCGCGCGCGTATGTAAGGAAAAAGGTTTTTTTCAAAAATTCACCATAAATCGAAATATTGTGCTAGAGACTTCCTGTTTGTTGCAAAATGAAGGTAAATGATTGAATATTACTAGAATGTAAAAGGTTTAGCTTACAATTGCATTTTTCGACAATTTCGGTCGAGTCAAAGTTGATCGAAGGTTGAAATTTTGGCACTTATCGTGATTTATATGAAAATATTTCAAAACTGACAAAAGCTACAACCATAGGTTGTTTTTTGTTGTATTTTACATGAAATTGCGCACATTTTCATGTATAAAAGTTTATGTAACGGCTAATATAAAACGGTGCAAACATTACGACAAAATGACGAAAGAATTTGAGATTTTCGTCCGAGTTACTGCGCTCGGACGTAAGGAAAAAGTTTTTTTCAAAAATTCACCACAAATCGAAATATTGTGCTGGAGACTTCCAATTTGTTGCAAAATGAAGGTAAATGATGGAATATTACTAGAATGTAAGAGTTTTAGCTTACAATTGCGTTTTTTGACCATTTCAGTTGAGTCAAAGTTGACTGAAGGTTGAAATTTTGGCACTTATCGTGATTTATACGAAAATATTTCAAAACTGATAAAAGCTACAACCGTGGGTTGTTTTTTGTTGTATTTTACATGAAATTGCACACATTTTCATATATAAAATTTTATGTAACGGCTAATATAAAACGGTGCAAAAATTACGACAAAGTGACGAAAGAATGTCTGAGATTTTCGGTAGAGTTACCTCGCGGACATAAGGATAAAGATTTTTTTCAAAGATTCACCATAAATCGAAATATTGTGCTATAGACTTCCAATTTGTTGCAAAATGAAGGTAAATGATTGAATATTACTAGAATGTAAGAGTTTTAGCTTACAATTGCGTTTTTTTACCATTTCGGTCGAGTCAGAGTTGACCGAAGGTTGAAATTTTGGCACATATCGTGATTTATATGAAAATGTTTCAAAACTGATAAAAGCTACAACCATGGGTTGTTTTTTGTTGTATTCTACATGAAATTATGCACATTTTCATATATAAAACTTTATGTAACGGCTAATATAAAACGGTGCAAAAATTACGACAAAGTAATGAAAGAATTTCTGAGATGCGTCACTGATGCTCTGTAGTGCGAGAAGAAGAAATTTGCGCATGCGCGGCTGGGTAACGCTTGTAAACAAAACAACAGTGTGATCCGTGAACTCCCAGCATCCCTCAAGGCGCGTGATTTAAAATCTTTCGCAAACTAGGCCTATAACTATTTTTCTGCGAATATTTAAAAAAACTTTTTGTAGTTGACGTACCTTACGTCCACTCGGCACCCTACAGACAATTTTAGTTGATGTACGACACGTCCAGTCGGCGTTTAAGGGTTAATTGCTTTTCTGTAATGAATGTTGATAAGCCTTCTAAACCCTCCTATCCTCAGCGTGTGTCTTCTGGGGTAGTAGGCAAGAGATGCAATACTTTTCGATCTAGCGCCGACATGGACCCACATGCCCTCTGCCCCACTTGCAGGGGACGTGTGTGTTTGCGCATCGCTCCTTGTAGTGAGTGTTGTTCCTGGTCTCCTGAGCAGTGGAGGAGGTTCGAAGGGAGGAGACGCCACCGTTGGAAGCCCGCCAAGGAATTGTCTGAGGGTAACATGCCCCCGGCGACTCCAGTGGTGGCTAATCCGTCGGGATCGTTTCTCCCTCCCAGTGAACTTCCCCTACTTGCTCCCTCTCCCTCAGGTGATGACTCCCCCTCCCCTTCCTCATTCATTTCATCAGGTGTGGAAGGGCGTGGGGAAGCGGTTGCTCAGGACATCCTCTCTGGGGCCTCTCCTTGCTCCGGGTGCGGTATTTCCCCACCCTGGAGTGAATGGAGGCTTCCCATTTTGACCTGACTTTATCCTCAGGTTTTGAGGGTGGAAGCACCTTCTATGGACCTGAGTATCCCAGTCTGGTACGGGAGAAACCTCTCTCCGTACAGACTCAGGTGTGGGGCGAGACAAAGAGTCTGGGCATGCAGGTGCCCCTACTCTTCCTGCTGGTACTCCCTCGAGTACCAAGCCAGGTTCCCGGGAAGGTGCACCGGCCCCTCGGGTCCGGACACCTGGAGAAGCAGAGAAGAGGTCCCCTACTCAGTCTTCCTAAGAGGTTTCGTCCTTGAAGAAGACTGGGGCACGTCTAGAGGACAGCGCAAGTTCGCGCCAGCCAGCCGCGTGTTTGACTCCTCCCAGTCCTCGGCCACGTCTGCGCAAGCCACTCTGCTCCCCTCAGGAGACTGCTTCGCCCAGGCGAAAGCGCCCATCTCGACCCGGGCTGCCGTCATCACCGCAGGTTGGTGACCGCTCCCGGCCCACTGCCCCTGTTGGTTCTGCAAGCAAGGCCAGTGGGAGCGCCTGATTCTCCTCGCCTGTCCCCTCTACCTCCTGGGCTCCTTCCAGGGGGCACGAGTCAGACAGGAAGAACTCTGGCAATTTATCTCCCAAGAGTTCTACCTCGGGGGCGTATGTGCTTGGCTCGGTCCTTGGTTCGGCCAGGTCTTACACCCACATGGTGCAGGAAGGATCATGGGGGTCTGCCAAGTTCTCTCTCCTGCAGGGAAAGTAGATCATGAGGACCGCGCTCTGGAAGGACTTAAGGGTCCTCTTCCCCAGGATGCGGAGACCCCTGAGATACAGAGGACGTTTGCTGAGGTTATTGCGCTGATTCGTCAGCACAACGACCTCAGGGAAGGGACCACAGCCCCGTCTGTGGATCGTCTGTCGCGCCTCGAATCCTACTGGGGACCCAAGAAGGAACCCAAGGCTTCAGTGGGGCTGCCTTGGTCCACACTTGCCGAGGGGTACTCGATCAAGTGAATAGTCTTGTGTCTGGGCAGGATAATTCTCTCAGATCGAACTGCTCGGACAAGCTGCTTCCCCCTCCTCTGCCTCTCCAGAAGCGCTTCCACGCTCCGTCAGAGAGGGCATTGCTGCCTAAGCAGGTTGACCCGGACCTGGTTCGTCTAGATCCGGGTCTCACGTTGCAGCAACTTGCGGCAGAGAGTATCTCCTTCTCTCAGCAAGAAGCCACAACCCTGGAAGCCACTGCCATGGTGGCCTTCCAGGCAGTCTCCTGGCTGGATCTGTGGTCTTTCACAGTATCCAAGGTGGCTGCTTCCTCGGGCGCTATCGTACCCGGGGAGGACTCTGCCTTCAGGAGACTATGCCAGTCTGGAGGTAGGGCCATCTCCTACCTCACCCACCAGATGGCAAACCTGTGGGCTAACCTAGTCCTGAAGCGAAGGGACACCGTTCTTTCCTGCTTCTCCAGGTCCGTGGGCCCCGAGTCGGCAATGTCCCTGTGGGATGGACCGTTGCTGGGTTCTGCCTCTCTCTCTTCCCTAGAGAGTTTGTGGATGCTGCAGTGGACAAGCGCTGGGCCAATGACAGCGACCGGTTTGTCCACCAGGCAGTGGCCAAGACCGCCGGGTCTTCGCGTTCCATTGCGGCCAGGCCCTCATGCCAGGCTAGCAATTCCTCGACCCCTAAGAGGTCCCAGTCTTCGAAGGGGTCCAATGGAAACACCCAGCCTTCTTCCTCTAGAAAGGGTGGGTCTTCCTGCCCATTTCAGTCTGCTTTCCAATCTGGAAAAGTGGGCAAGGGGAAGAAGGGGAAACGCTAGGGGCATCGCTCCCCCCCCCAAATGCTGCCGAAGGTGGCTGGGTGCCTGTCGAGCCATTGGGCAACATGACAGCGACACGGAGCTGAGACCTGGATAGTGGATGTCCTTCGGGAGGGATATCTACTACTCTTCAAGTGTCGGCCTCCCCTCACCTACACTCCGGTCCATCTCTGCACTTATGTCCAAGGAACTCCGAAGGACTCCACACTGCAGCAAGAAGTGCAAGCCATGCTGAACAAGGGTGCTGTGGAAGTCGTGTCGGACCAGTCTCCAGGCTTTTACAGCCGAGTCTTCCTCGTAGAGAAAGCCACAGGGGGATGGAGACCAGTCATAGACCTTTCTCCCCTGAACCGATTCATTCACCAGACTCAGTTCACGATGGGAACAACGTGATCCATACTTGCTTCCATCAAAGAGAATGACTTCATGCTTGCGGTGGACTTGAAGGATGCGTATTTCCTAATACCCATTCATCTGTCCTCTTGCAAGTACCTCGGCTTTATCCTCGGGGAGACGGTCTTCCAATTTAGGGCACTCTGCTTCGGGCTCTCGACCGCTCCCCAGGTGTTCACAAGAGTCTTCTCTCTCGTGTCAGGTTGGGCCCACTTGCATGGGATACGTCTATTGATGTATCTCGACAACTGGCTCGTCCTGGCAAGCTCCCACTTGCAGTTGCAGCAGAACAGGGATCGACTCCTCGAGTTTTGCCGCGATCTTGGGATCTTGGTGAACTTCGAGAAGTCAGATCTCACCCCCAAGCAGAGGATAAAGTACCCTGGCATGCTGATAGACACAGTAGCAGCGAAAGTCTTTCCCTCGGACTCTATCAGCAGGTTCAGGCAGGCAGCACAGCTGTTCCTGTCATGACAGGAGCAGCCAGCCCAGCAATGGCAAGTCATCATCGGTCACCTGTCGTCGCTGGAGAAGCTGGCACCTCACGTGCGTCTGCACCTACGGTCTCTACAGTGGTCCCAGTCCTTTTTCATCCCTCTTTCCAAGGAGATGAGAGAGACGACCTTCGCTGGTGGATGGACGACGGGAACCTCTTGATAGGAGTATCCCTGTATACTTCCCCTCCGGACACGCTGCTGTTCTCAGACGCATCGACCGAGGGATGAGTTGCTGACTTCGGGAGTATGGCATCGAGACGACAAGCACCTTCACATCAGCATCCTGGAACTCAAGGCAGCCTTCCTGGCTCTCTAAGAGTTATGGGATCGAGTGATGGGACACTCCGTGGTACTGATGAGCGACAATATCATGGTAATGGCATAGGTCAACAAGCAGGGTGTCTAGTATCCCGCCCACTCCACCAGTTGAGGATGCAGTTGCACGAGTGGACCGTGGCCCACTCGGTAGAGCTGTCAGCCAGGTACATTCCAGACAAGAGGAATGTCGTGGCAGACAAGCTCAGCCGCCAGAATCAGGTGATCAGGACCGAATGGTCCCTTCGCTTGGAAGTGACAGAAAGGCTATTCGACCTGTGGGGGTGTCCAGTCATTGACCTGTTTGCCACCCGGCACAACAGAAAACTCCAGGTCTTCTGCTCTGTCGTGCCGGACCCACGGGCCGCTGCGAAGGACGCGTTCCAGCACCCTTGGGACAACCTCGATGTTTATGCCTTTCGTCCGTTCTGTCTGATTCGCCGAGTGATCAACCAAGTAATGATCACTCTGAATCTCAGAATGATTCTGGTGGCACCCAGGTATCCCGACCTGCTATTTCTCTTCTCCAAGGGGCTGAGAGAGATATGGTTAACCTACCATCTCCTGTGAGCAACCACCAGGCAGTGCAGTCCCTGTGTCTTCATGGCTGGAGGTTATCCACCATCTCCTGTGAGCAAGAGGCTTTTCGCGTCGCGCAGCAACGGAGATGGCCAGGTACCTCAGACGATCCTCCACAGTGGCATACCAGGGGAAGTGGTTCCTCTTCTGTTGTTGGTGTCGTGGGTGGGGTATCTCTCCGGTCAGAGCTAGAGAAGGTTCTCTCCCGCTTCAGCTGTAAAAGGCTACTGCGCCGCACTCGGCCTAGTCTTGCAGCCGAAAGTAGACATCTCTTACTCCTTTGAGATTTTGCTACTGATGAGAAGCTTCGAAAGGTCTTGCCCAACCAGGGACCTCAGGCCCCCTGCCTGGGACGTGACTCTCGTTCTAAGGAGCCTGACTCGTGCACCGTACGAGCCTTTATGAGAGTCGTCAGACAGGGATCTGACCCTGAAGACCGTCTTACTGCTAGCTGTGGCATCGGCGAAGAGAGTTGGCAAACTACACTGACTTTCCTTTGCTGTTAAACACTCGAGGGGATGGGGATCAGTTACGCTCGATTTCATAGCTAAGACTCAGAATCCTTCGGTCCCAGACGCATGGTTCGAGTACTTCACGATCCCCTCCTTAGAGGACTTTGTAGGTAACGAACCAGACGAGATGCTACTGTGTCCTGTTAAGAGTGCTGCAGCGCTATCTGAAGAGGACTCAACGTCTCCAGCCTGAGTGTCAACGACTCTTCGTTAGTATTGGCTTGACCAAGAAAGAAGTGTCTGAGAACACGATCTCTTTCTGGCTTCGTGAGACGATAAGGAGAGTGCATTCTGCTGCTGGAGAAGATGACACCAGTATGCTTCGTCCGAGAGCTCACGAAGTCCGCAGCATTGGTCCGTCTCTTGCATTCCAGAAGAACATGTCGGTTCTGCAGGTGCTGAGGGCAGGTGTGTGGTCCCAACAGACCACCTTCACCTCCCTCTACCTGTGGGATGTTGCTCACAAGTCCTTGGACACTTTTTCCCTGGGTCCTGTGGTGGCTGCTCAACAAGTTGTGTAGCTTACCCAGCTCCTCTAACAGGACAAGTTGCATCTCGCCTAAGATGTACAGTTGTGATTGGGAGAATGAATGTGGAGTGACTGGCCTTTCTTCTTTCTCCCCACGGGCAGAGAGCGGACGTGCCGTTACATGCTGGATCTGGCGGTTGATGCAGGTAAGCACCCAACAGGAGCTCCCGTTCTCTTTTCCGTTCAGGTTGATAGAAGCAACCCACTCCTTCCCCTTGCAAGGGGGGGAAAGGAGACCATGACAATAAGACAAACCCAATGCTTGTGATTGCCTTTACGCCATCTGACTCCAAGTTCTTCCTAGCCTACTTTGCATGAACTGATGATTCCTCTTTCATGCAAAGGGACCCAGAAGTTTGACAATTGATCCTGTGTTTCTTACAACTCGATCATTTTGTCAGAGGCAGTTTTCCCTTCCTCGTGGTATCGACCAGGAAGGGAAGACAAGGTGTGGTGAACTCCAGTCAGTTCATAGAGACTCACTCAGATTCCTCCCTCCAACCAGTGAGTCTTCCTTATGTAAAGGATGGACGGTTTGTATATCGTGTCAGAACAAATCACAATTTTTAAAAGTAAATTTTATTTTTCCTAACTATACAAACCCGAGGTCCTTTACATTACATTTCATGCCTACCTCGTGCCACCCCTCAAACTGATACCTGGGCCGAAAGGCAAATTGGAATGTTTACATCTGGGCAGGCGGTACTCCTGCCTCCCGGACGGTAGTTAACAGCCTAACCACCTTGTTTGAAAGTTCAACAGCCATTTCCAGCCTACGCTGAAAGTAATTCCTAATGTAAAGGACCTCAGGTTTGTATAGTTAGGAAAAATACAATTTACTTTTAAAAATTGTGATTTTTTACAAGTATCTTGGAAAAGAGGCCTTGCACAGGGATGGAAATAATCACTTTCAATTTTTGTGGAAAGTACAGTACATTTTTAGAATTTTTTTTTTCCTATACCATGGGCATTTGCATATTATATTCCATAGATTTTTTTTTAATTGGCCAGACTTAAAGTTGGCTGGTTTCGGAGTGTTGTTAATATATATTTAGCCCAGCTTGTAATGATGTAAAGCATTGGCTTTTATACCTAAAGATCTAGAAAGTTTGGAATGTTCAAGTTACCCCATTTTTCCAACAGTTATAACCCCTAATTTTTTTAGATATTGTATCTTGTTTCACAACATTCTTCATTAAGAAAATGGTAATAATCTTTGATCCATTGCAGTAAGTATTTAGAGTGTATGTTGGGCAATAATGACCACCAAAGTGACAGGGAGACTAATGCTGTCTGAAAATGTTGACAAGAAATCTTTTGAAAGAAATATAACTGTTACATATGTGTTGTGTAACTGTAAAACTTTACATTTAAATATTTAATAGATATTTTTGCACAGAAGCTAACATTTAATACATAATATATTTATTGAACATTGAAATAAACAGTGGTAAGATCAAGTCAGATTTCAGTGAGGAATCATAAGATTAACATGGTCTCTTGCTTTTATATAACTTCGGCATTCATTTTTATATATAACTACTTTCTTTTTTCCTGCGTACATTTGCAATTTATATAAATAAATATTTAAAGTATCTATATTTAGGCACTGTTAATTTCATTTTAAACTAAGAACTATGATACTGTAATTGAAATTTCATTCACTTTTTATGAACATGTAGTCAGCGAGTTTGTCTTGACATAAATCTTAAAACATCAGCATCCTTTAAATGGCCTACAAATGAAAGAATTATGTTGCCTTCATGAGTGAACAGGACATTCAGAAGTACAGTTGACTCTCGTTAAACCGGACCCCATTAATCTGGATATTGGATAAGACGAACACCGAAGAGTGTCAGCCGATTTAAAATATGTAATGTTCGACCACGATTTAAGATAATTGCTATGTAATGTTCGACCACGATTTAAGATAATTGCTGTTTATCTGCTTGTCACGTACCATTTTTCTATTTTTTTTTTTTTTTTTTACAAAAGGTAAATAAAAAATGTTTCATTTATATTTATATATTTTATATACACTGTTCTGTATTTATACCATACTAAACTGAAAAGCTTTTAACTTGTAAGCAATTTAACTTTGCACAGTACGTACTGTCATTAAGAAACGCTATTGTCTGGAGTGGTAGGAAGTATTGTAGCCAATCACTGAGGATTAACAGTTTTACCTATCTGCTACCTGACTGGTAGCTACAGTATGATGCTTTGTATGTTTTCTTAGGAAAGAAAAGACATGACCAAGGTAAACTGTATGAAGACAAAAGCTGAGTTACTGAACAGTACCTGTGTTTACATGGCAAATGACATGAGTGAGAGAAACTGAGAGAGAGAAAATGCCAGTTCTCTCTATGCAGCGTAATTCTATCCTCGAGAGAGTAGAGAGAATTTTGTTTTAAAGGTGTCAACGCAGCATTATTAGTAAATCTCTTCTGAAGCAAAAAAAAAATATTTTGTTGCTGAAGAATCTCTGAACCAATAATTTTGCACTCACAGTAATAAGGAATTCATTCTGTTAACCCTTAAACGCCTGTTGGACGTAGCAAACGTCGACTAAAATTGTCTGTTGAATGCCGAGTGGACGTAGCAAACGTCGACTACAAAAAATTTCAACCTTCGGTCAACTTTGACTCGACCGAAATGGTCGAAAAACGCAATTTTAAGCTAAAACTCTTACATTCTAGTAATATTCAATCATGTACCTTCATTTTGCAACAAATTGGAAGTCTTTAGCACAATATTTCGATTTATGGTGAATTTTTGAAAAAACTTTTTCCTTACGTCTGCGCGCGGTAACTTGGCCGAACATCTCAGAAATTCTTTCGTCATGTTGTAATGTTTGCATCGTTTTACATTAGTCGTTACATAAACTTTTATATATGAAAATGTGCGCAATTTCATGTAGAATACAACAGAAAATAGCTCATGGTTGTAGCTTTTATCAGTTTTGAAATATTTTCACATAAATCACGATAACTGCCAAAATTTCAACCTTCAGTCAAATTTAACTCGACCGAAATGGTAAAAAACCGCAATTGTAAGCTAAAACTCTTACATTCTAGTAATATTCAATCGTTTACCTTCATTTTGTAATAAATTGGAAGTCTCTAGCACAATAATTCGATTTATGGTGAATTTAAAAAAAAAAAACATTTTCCTTATGTCTGCGCGGTAACTCGGCCGAACATCTCAAATTCTTTTGTTTCGTTGTCGTAATATTTGCACCGTTTTATATTAGTCGATACATAAAGTGTTATACATGAAAATGTGTGCAATTTCATTTACAATACAACAAAAACTAACTCATGGTTGTAGCTTTTATCAGTTTTTAAATATTTTCATATAAATCACGATAAATAGAAAAAATTCGACTTTCGGTCAACTTTAACTCGACCGAAATGGTCGAAAACTGCAATTGTAAGCTAAAATACTTACAGTCTAGTAATATTCAATCAATTAGCTTCATTTTTCAACAAATTGGAAGTCTCTAGCACAATATTTCGATTTATGGTAAATTTTTGAAAAAACATTTTTTACGTCCAGCTAGCGTTACGAATTCATGCATCATTTTGTGATAATATTTTCTCTGTGTTGCTTTGATCGTTTTAAAATTTGTTATATACCAAAATCATCGCAATTTAGTGTACAATACAACTAAAAAAAACATTAAGTCATCAGCTTTAACCGTTTTGCTTACAGCGCGATTTGTATACAATTATATACGAGTTTTTTTTTTCTGTCATATATTCCAATATTTATATATGATAATGATATATTTTTTCATTTCTGATGGTTGCATACTAAACTTCAGGCAATGACAAAAAAAATGAGCCAAAAATAACTCTTAATCTTAAAAACTAAGCGTGCTGTGATTTTTTGAAAAAAACTTTTTTTCTGCTTCGCCGCTAACTCACCGAACGCCGCCGGCATATGGGAGACGTTTTTGTAAATAGGGCTTCAGCGTTAAAGGGTTAATGTAATCAGTAAAATACATACACTATTAAAAACTACGTATTGTATGCAAAACATACACTGTCATCGTCGGCTTCTCTGAGCAAAATGTTCTTTCTCAGACAGAATACTGCTAAAACCTGATTGGCCGGCTGGTTGCCATGGAGATCTGCTAGCCGGTGACATCCCTCTACAGTTCTGTTCTATCTATAGACATATGTCATGACAGCACTAAGTTTGAACGTTACCACGATCGTGATTATTTGACTGCTGGTGGCAAAAATTGTCAATAATTTGCTTTGTATGATTATTTCCTCATGAAAACAAGAATTCAACAATAATTATAACTTTAATATACTGTGGTGGTATGAAAAATCCCACAACAGTCCGTCATGGTGATGCATCATCACTTGCAAATCATATTCCCGGACTGTCCTCAGATTTACGACTGCAAACTGATGACAACGTCAGTAACAATAAAATACAACCTTCTGTAAGATCAATATGATGAAATGTATTTTATAGTCTTATCATTAAAATTCACAAGTTGAATTACAATTATTTTGATGTATATTTTTGCGTTTTACGGAATGTTTTTGTTGAAAGCAAAATGTTTTAGTGAACTTATGATCTTTATTGTCCCACTATTTTATTACTGATGATCTTAATTATCTCACATTCCTTTAACAGTATATTAATATGAATAATAATAAACAATAATGAATAAATAACTAAAATGAAAAAAACATGAAAAAAGGGGAAAAATTATTTTGCTGCAATAGTGATATTTGGTTATGCTCCTGACCCCACAGTTTTGAAATCCGAAAAATTCCAAAAACTGAAACACATCTGGCCCCGAGGACTTCGGGTAAAGGATCGTGTACCTGTAATCTAAATTTCGTTATTTTACTTTTCATTTTAGACTCTCCACTTCTTTTTACTTAACAATTGTGTTCATGTCTTGGCCTAAGCATCTACATATGCTGCTGAATTCTGTAATTTTTATCAAGTTTTTCATTTTTCATCTTTTACCATGAGCTTTAATTCATATATTTCTGCATTGGTTTATTATTCACACACTTTATAAAAATTATGAAATACAGTATATTTATAGGTATTTATAGGTATATATATAGATATTGCTGGTTAAACCGGACTATTGGCTAAGACAGGACATCCTTGCCTCCCTATTAGTCCATTTTAACGAGGGTCGACTGTACTATTAGCTATATACCTGTGTCTAATTTGAATAAAGATTGATATGGTACAAAAGAAAAAGCTAACACACACACAGGTTATTGCAGTAAAAAACGCCTGCACAAGACCATACAGTGAAATATGCTACATTGAGGTTTGTAATATCAAGGTTTCAGTGTAACCTGAAGTAAACACATAGTTCTGCTGATTTCATCATCATTAATATTTCATATTTTCACTTTATGTAGTTAGGATTGAAATGTTTCTTCCACACTGTATATTTAACAGAAAATTCTTGTCTGGACTTGGCTTCATTTGTATGTTCTTATTATGATTTCATGAGCCTTCCTTCGGGTCTTCCATCCTGCTATTCTGATAGCTGCTGCTCACCTCTTCTTATCACGTCTCTAAACTATGCCAATCTTTGAGTTCTCAGAATTGAATGAGTGATATTTTAAGAGTTGAAGTCAAGAGATGAGTTCAGAAAACTGAAATTCAGCAAATGGTTATGGGGGTTATTTAACCCTTAAACGCCGAGCCTCTACTTACAAAAGTGTCTGCCGTATGCCGGCGGGGTTTGAGAGTTAGCGCCGAAGCGGAAAGAAAGTTTTTTTAAAAAATCACAGCATGCTTAGTTTTTAAGATTAAGAGTTCATTTTTGGCTCCTTTTTTTGTCATTGCCTGAAGTTTAGTATGCAACCATCAGAACTGAAAAAAATATCATTATCATATATAAATATTGGAATATATGACAGCGCAAACAAAAAAATTTCATATATAATTGTATACAAATCGCGCGCTGTGAGCAAAACGGATAAGCTAATGAGTTATTTTTTTTTTCGATGTATACTAAATTGCGATGATTTTGGTATACTGTATAACAAATTGTAAAACGATCAAAGCAATACAGAGAAAATATCACAAAATGATGCATGAATTCGTAACGCGTGGACGTAAAAAAAGTTTTTTTTGAAAATTCACCATAAATCGAAATATTGTGCTAGAGACTTCCCGTTTGTTGCAAAATGAAGGTAAATGATTGGATATTACTAGAATGTAAGAGTTTTAGCTTACAATTGCAGTTTTCGACCATTTCGATCGAGTTAAAAGTTGACCAAAGGTTAAATTTTTTCTATTTATTGTGATTTATATGAAAATATTTCAAAACTGATAAAAGCTACAACCATGAAGTATTTTTTGTTGTATTCTACATGAAATTGCACACATTTTCATGTATAACACTTTATGTAACGGCTAATAGAAAATGGTGCAAAAATTACGACAGAGTAACTAAAGAAATTCTGAGATTTTCAGCAGAGTTAGCGCTCGCAGACATAAGGAAAAAGTTTTCTTTTTAAATTCACCATAAATCGAAATATTGTGCTAGAGACTTCCCGTTTGTTGCAAAATGAAGGTAAATAATTGAATATTACTAGAATGTAAGAGTTTTAGCTTACAATTGCATTTTTCGACCTTTTCAGTTGAGTCAAAGTTGACCGAAGGTTGAAATTTTGGCACTTATCGTGATTTATATGAAAATATTTCAAAACTGATAAAAGCTACAACCATGAGTTATTTTTTGTTGTATTCTACATGAAATTGCACACATTTTCATTTATAAAACTTTATGTAATGGCTAATAGAAAACAGTGCAAAAATTATGACAAAGTGACTAAAGAAATTCTGAGATTTTCAGCAGAGTTAGTGCGTGTGGACGTAAGGAAAAAGTTTTTTTCAAAAATTCACCATAAATCGAAATATTTTGCTAGAGACTTCTCGTTTGTTGCAAATTGAAGGTAAATGATTGAATATTACTAGAATGTAAGAGTTTTAACTTACAATTGCATTTTTTGACCATTTCGGTTGAGTCAAAGTTGACCGAAGGTTGAAATTTTGGCACTTATTGTGATTTATATGAAAATATGTCACAATTGATAAAAGCTACAACCATGAGTTATTTTTTGTTGTATTCTATATGGAATTGCACACATTTCCATACATAAAAATGTATGTAACGGCTAATAGAAAACAGTGCAAAAGTTACAACAAAGTGACTAAAGAATTTCTGAGATTTTCAGCAGAGTTAGCTGATGCTTTCTTTTGGGAAAAGAAAGAAATTCGCGCATGTGCAGCTGGGTCACGCTTGTAAACAAAACAACAGTGTGATGCGAGAACTCCCAGTATCCCTCAAGGCGCGTGATTTAAAATTTTTCGCAAACGAGGCCTATAAGTATTTTTCTGCGAATATTTAAAAAAACTTTTTGTAGTTGACGTATTTTACGTCCGCTCGGCACCCGACAGACAATTTTTGTCGACGTAAAATATGTCCAGTCGGCGTTAAAGGGTTAAGAGTAAGAATAAACTCTGACCAAAATTCACTGCTACTCTTAACCAGTGGCTTGTGAGTGATAGCTTAAGGGGCGCGGTACTACCATGAGGCCCCATTATAAAGTAGATGACCATGGCTACCTTATGATTGGAGGGATTTGCTTAAAATCTTCACCACTTATTAAACAATTAATACTGAAAATACCTGCATAAGGAAATAAAAAAATTCGACCTCTGTTTATAAATTTTGCAATTAAAAAAATATTTGATTTTTCTTAAATAGTATACAGGCAGTAACTGCTTATCGGCGGCATTGGTTAATGGCATTTCAGTTTTACGATGTCGTTAACCGGGTTTTTGGTGCTGGTAAGCGGTTTATTGGCATCAGTAGGTGGTTTACTGGCATAGGTAGGCAGTTTATTGGCATTGGTAGGCAGTTTATCAGCGTCTGTAAGTGATTGTCGGCACTGGCAAGCAGTTTATTGGTGTTGGTAAGCGGTTTATCGGTGCTTACGGCATTGTAAACGCCATTTATTACCATAATTACTGTGATGTTCCGCTTATCGATGATTTTCAGTTATCGTGCTTGGCTGGGAACAGAAACCCTGGCATTAACCAGGGACTGCCTGCACAAAAGAAAAAAGTGGTGAAAAAAAAAATTACATGTTATGTAATAACTATGAAGCTATGATAGTTAGAAATTGGAATTTTGCAGTAAAAGTATTTCTTCATATAAGAAAAACCCCCTGAAATTTACAAGCTAGTTGGATGAAAAGAAATGTGCTCCCTGCTTGATTTCCTCTTGGGTGACTGACATTCGTGACATTTTTGCAAATGGAAACACTTGCCTTTTGTTCCAATTTTTGCCTTTTCACTTCTTATAGTGCTTATAGTTTTATTTACTTCACTTACAATACTTCTCTTCTTTGCTCCTATTTTGACAGAAAAAATTGTACTCAGAAATGCACTAAAAAGCTAGGTGTGGCATATACTTAAGTATTTTTTTATTCGTGAGTAGACACCCTGTATAGACATTTTTTTTTTACCATTTGTCAAAACAAAGTAAATTGACTTGTAAATAAGTTTACAAATTTTGTATACGTGAATGGTGATGAGAAGATTGCTATTCATTTGCATATGTCTGGATTAGACAATTTTTTACATGTGCGACAATTTGTCACTCACAGTGATGAACAATATTGTCAGTAAACCAATCTAAAAATATTTTTCTTGAGCAATAACACTTCAGTATATGTTTATTAAGACATAAAACAGTCCAAAACTATCAGTAACTCAATTTTGATCATTCCTTGAAATTTGGAGAGGGGTGCTTCCCTTAAGCTCTCTTGACTTGAAACATCCTCTGACATTGTCTGAAGAGGGTTTTTGTAAAGCTAGAGTAGAGGAGTTACTCAGTAGTTCTCAGGATTTATGGTTGTTTGTGGAAGAAATTATGATTGCCAGAAAATTGGCAGTAACGAGAGGTTTTTTATTTTTTAAGAATTATGTCAGGTGAAAAAATTTATTTTACAATTAATATCACACTCCATGTTTAAAAGCAACCCTTGAGTGTACAGCTGCCTTGCTTTCTGTCTTTTCTTCCATATCCTCTGGTGTCTGTCCACCAAACTATGCAACATCAAACTTATCTTCCAATTGTCACCCTAGAACATGCTCTTTAAGCCAGCTCTTTCACCCTGGAACATATTCTGTAGACCAGCTCTATCAGCCTAGAACATATTCTGTAGACCAGCTCTGTCACCCTAGAACATATTCTGTAGACCAGCTCTGTCACCCTAGAACATATTCTGTAGACCAGCTCTGTCACCCTAGAACATATTCTGTAGACCAGCTCTGTCACCCTAGAACATAATTCTATAGACCAGCTCTTTCACCCCAGAACATATTCTGTAGGCCAGCTCTATGAATGCCTAGAAATGATTAGGTGGTGTAGGCAAATTGTTTTATAATACTTTGCCCATGAATGCTCAGTAATATTCTTTTCATCTGCCCTCCAGGTACAGTTCTGAGGCAGTTGCTAATGCCAGGGATAACAAGGAGAATGTAACAGAAGATGGCATTGAGGATGCCTTTGATCTTGTTGGTGAGGTAAGTTTTAATGTATCAAGGGTGATGTTTTTACTAGAAAAACCTGCTTTATAGTATATATACCCCATGGTGTGTAAGCGGTAGAACAAAGACCTTATTAGAAAACTTTGGAACACCACAAATGTGAAAGATGGTAGAATGATCATAACAGCATTTAATGCCATCTTGAAAGAATGCTATCCTGTCTTCAAACTGGGTCACACTCATTTGACCAATGGTTATGTGATGGATAACCCACATGACAAAATCCCTGAAAGCAGAGAATGCCGAACGATAGTGGAAGAGGCAAATGTGTGTCTGTTGATTTTCCAATTTTCCACTAACAATGTATATGAAGTATTGGCAACAAATCAAAGTAAATTTTGTCAATCTAGCATTTTCACTTCTTCTATTTATAATTTTTTTATTAATAATTATAAATTGCCCAACAAGGGAAACAGATGGTGAACAAACTGAAAAACCTCTCAGGCAATGGATAATGGTAGTTTAATCAGAACGTGTGTGACACAGCCAGGTTACTCTCTTCTTTATGGCCAACTGTACAGATTAAAACTTATTAATTACTGCTGTTGGATCCAGAGGCCATGAAGACAACTTTTTTGCAACTGTAAAACAAACAGCAGGAGATAGGAATGGTTCGTAGTCAGTCGGTTCAAAAATGGTGCCCATGTTTCTGGTACTTAAACTGAATAACCTAGACATCAAAATTGTGAATTGTAACAACACAAAGTAGTGTCTGGGGTAAGCTGCTGCTGTCTTTTCTTGTTGATGTTACTTCTGTAGTAATATGTTCTTGTAGAATGTTGCCTGTATGTAATTGTGATGAAAGAATGAAAGTTATCATCAGTAATTTCTATTTTGAGAGCATTCTTGTAGAGGCCTGTTTGTAGGTTGGTTCAAAATTTGTTTTTTATGTATTAAGGTGCCTTTATTTTAACCCTTAGGTTCAGGAGATTGTGAAGACTGGCAAGTGGGTTGGAGACTGCTTCATCTATACTAATTCAGTCAATCGCCTTAACTACTATGTTGGTGGAGAAATAGTTACAATAGCACATTTAGACAGGTCAGTTTTTTGTGAGCAGGAATCTAAAAGTTGACTGAAGGATAGTTGAGACATTATTCATTCATAATATATATAAATTTTGGCGATCTGTTGCCCCTAATTTTATTGATATTTTTCAGAACATTATATTTGATAGGCTACATTCCCAAAGAAAACAGATTATATCTTGGAGACAAAGAACTCAACGTTGTCTCATACGAGTTGCTAGTGTCAGTTTTGGAGTACCAGACAGCTGTAATGAGGCGAGATTTTGATACCGCAGACCGTGTTCTTCCTACAATCCCCCCTGCTCATCGCACAAGAGTAGCACATTTTCTAGAAAAGCAGGGATTCAAGAAACAGGCTTTGGCTGTATCCACAGATCCTGAACACAGGTAAAATCTTTTTGCATAAATCCTTCAGTAACTGGGCCCACGAGTTTCTTGTTTGCCCAGAGCCAGAGCCATAATAAGAATTTTAATTACCATGCCATCTATGATGATACTCTTCATGCTGTGATACTCATTATGGTATCACTTTAAAGCAGAGTAATTTTAATTTGTATATAGAAAAAAGTTAAAATATAGCCAAAAAGATAGAAATGATGGGGTTAGTAGATGGAAGAAAATCTCATAGTAATTCAAAAGGTTAACTTTTATCATTTTTGCTTACCAGTATTTATCATTTTTATGGGATTTTTATGTGTTGAGGAACACAAAACATGTATTACATTTTGTATACAAATTTCTTTAGATTGTAGTGTATGAAGGAGAAGCTCCCATGCACATGACTGATGGTTAAGCGAGGGTAACTACTGTTTTGTGAAGGTTATCAGTTTTTCCATTTTGAGGAGTATTCATTTCAAGGATTTATAATAATTCAACTAAGTATTGGATTGTATTTCAGATATTAGGTTAGTAGTTAATATTTCTATATTTTCGTAGTAATTATAAATTCAGAGATGTGTAAATTTTAACGCTTTTGTGAATATTCAGAGAAATTTGTCAAATTATTTTTGATGAGTAATTTTAATTGTATACTGTACTTAGTATGTATCTGAATGTCGTTTACAGTAATCAAACAGCTTAATGTAGATTTTAAAACAAAACTATACAGTATTTAGATTAATAAGTAATCCCAATCACCATTGATGAGGATTACAAAACATTGTTAATGAAGTCTATGCTTTATGCATGTAAAGAATACTTATATTTTTTCTAGGTAAATTTATTTCCATAATTTAGTAATTAGGCAATGAATTTGGATCGGATTTCTTGACCTTCCAGGTTTTTTTATTTTCAACACAAAAAAAGTATCTACAGTTTTTAGGGGTTAGGTTAATCCTTTGTGTACAGTTTGGAAAGGAGAGTAATATTTATGGGCAAGTTTGAATTAAATTTTTGTGTAAACCTCCCTTGCTTGGTTGCCTCTTTTTGTGTAATTTCCTTTGCTTGATTATTAAGTTGGCAAAGTGTTTTTGGAAGTGTTGTGTGAAGCTTCCAAGTTTTATATATTTAGGAAGAATGTTTTGTACTATATTTTCACTGGGGTTGCAGAGCAGTTCTTTTCTTGGGTTGCACAAATAAATGATGTAACACGAAAAACTTCAAGAAATCATGAAGTTGAGGTGCAAATATAAAAATTTTTTAAATATTAGAAATTCTTGAAAATATTTAGTAAAAGCAGCACTGCTTACCAAGTTTATTTTTTAGTAGAGTAGAGGTATATCAGAATGATTTTCCCATAGGTTTGACTTGGCATTGAGCCTTGGCGAGTTGGATGTGTGCCACCAGCTGGCACTTGAAGCAGGATCTGAGCATAAGTGGAGATTAGTGGCTGACCTTGCCCAGCAGCAGGGCGATTTGCAGACAGCTCAAACTTGTTTACTTCGTGCACATGACTACCCTGGTCTACTACTTCAAGCTACATCAACAGGTATATGTGTAGTGTTATATTGTGCCATAAAATCCCATAAGGTTACATTTGAGGTATGTCAAAAAGTATGCTAAATGCAGCATTCTATAGGCCATACATATAGTCCTTTCCATTAGCCATTAGGCAACAAGTTTCATTACTTTACCTATTAACCCTTAAGGGACAGGCTAATTATATAAAATGCACACCCCAGACCGGGCAGACTTTAAGGTTGGCCAATTTAAAAAAAAAACACATCCATGGAAAGAGGAAGATATGCAAATGCACATGGTGTAAGAAAAGAAAATTCTAATAAAATTTTCCCTACCTTCCATGGGAAGTTGAAAGTGACTATTGACAACCCTGTGGGGGGCCTCTTTTTTAAAACTCATAAATTTTGCCAAGTTATACATGTTTTTCTAGTAATGTATTTTATATTGTAAAATCATAATTACAACTCACTCAGTATCATAACAGATAAGAAGTAAAATCAGTAACAAAATCTGAGCATATTTGTTGTAAAATATTTACGTAATTTACTGAGATCGGGAAATGCAGTACCTTTTTTTTGGATTTATACATGTTTTTTCCAATATTTCTTTGCAAAATTACAACTATAACTCACATCACGTCATAAAAGATAAGAACTAAAACCAACAGCAATCCCTGGGTATATTTTTATGAGCAGATAAGTAAAAAGACGTCTTGGCCAGGAGAGGAGCAAGACATTCCCCCTCCAAGTCAAGAACAACACTGAAGTTCCCAAGATGCCCACGATCGATCTGAGCTGAATTCTTTTGTTGCCACAATTCATTTATGGGCCATTGAAGTACAGGCAGTCCCCCTTTATTGGGCGGGGTTCCGTTCTGAGGCTGTGATGATACCCGAAAATCGCTGCTAACAGAAAATCAGCGATTTTTGGCGCTTTTTCAGTGAGTTTTGGTGCTTATTGACACCAAAAAGTGCCAATTTTTGGTTATTGGCGCCTCTGTTAGGTATGTATGGGTGCCAGTACCCAATTATTGGCACTGATAAGTGGAAATCAGCTCTTTTCGGCACTGAAAATTGCCAATTTTTGTCACTAGACAAGCGCTGTAAAACCAGATCGCTGTTAACCAAGCCCGCCGTTAGTCAGGGACTGCCTGTATTGGAAGCTCTTTCCTGCTAGATATAGATAAATTGCACGGCACTTAATATTAATCCTTCTCAGAGGGGATCCAGCCACCACCCAAAACCTGTTTTAGATCCTCTGTTGAGGGGATATGTCCATTAAGGGTTAACTTGTCATTCATTCTCCTAGGGTTCTTTTGTCTAACTGGTGTACACCTATCACCTCGGAACAAATCTTGGAAGAAATTCTGTAGGCCTGTTCAACTACTTGGTTATTATTATTATGATAATAAGGGAGCTGTTGCTCTTTGTGACCTTATGTAGTATATTTGATTCTGTAGGCCTTCTCAACTACTATGTTATTATGATAGTCCTTGAAGGGAGCTTACTGTTCATGGCGTTCCTTATGCACTACAAAGTAGGCTATTTTAAAGATTTTTTGTTCTTTTTGCAGCATCTCATAGACCCAAACTGCATTGCATTACATCATGTACTTTTCATCTGTTGTCTTTGTTAATTTCCCATTCATGCAATTTCCTCAGAATTTTCATGTTTCCAACTCAAATTTTCAAATTTAAGAACTTACTCTACTGGGCAATATTTAGTGATGTGAGGTTTGCTAAATCTTTCAGACGTGTACAGTAAACCCCCAGTATTCGCGGGGGATGCATACCACTTCCCGCGAAAAAAGCTAAAATCCATGAATACTTAAAACCCCTCTAAAAACACTTAGAACTGACTATTTTGATAGTGTAAACACCAGAAAAAAACCTCTAAAGATGCTTATACCCGAGTATTTTAATAGTTTTATCACAAAAAGTGCATTTAATTATGAAAATATGGTAATCAGTGAATATTTCTCAGTGAAAAATATCGCGAATGGGCGAATTTTCCGCGAATAATGGGTAGATACATTCCACAGAGAAATCCGCGAACACGTGAGTCTGCGAATCATGAGAACGCGAATACGGGACGTTTACTGTATTATCATAGAACTCTGAGGCATTAATATTATTAGCTAAGGTACACCCCTGGGTGCGAAAGCAGAATGTAGCAAGGGAAAGCAGTCCAGTATGGACATAGAAACATAGAAGTAAAAAGCAAGTTATGCAAAAAAAATTAACAGAAAAATAGATTGTATAAAACAAATTATGGACTGAGATTCACTGGAACCTACTCAGTTAAGATTGTGAGAAAAGGTTTTCAGTTAGGTTACACAAGAAGATTGTTTATACAGAAATTGGATATTGGGTCAAGTGTGTGACATCTTTGTGCAGTGTAGCATGCTTCCCGTTTCTCCAATGGACAGTAATATAAAGTAATCGAGTATCATTTAATGTGTGCAGTTGAACTGCATCATAAAGTATATTATTGAGAGGACTGAGTCACTGGCTGGGCATGTCTAAAGGATTTGTTTTCAATGAAACTGGAAATGTAACAAGACAGGGTTAAAGAAGTTTGACAGTTCCCCTCATCAAAATTGAGTCTTGCCTACTTAAGAGAGACTGTAAAGAAGAAAAGAACAACTGCAGCAGCAGTATTAGTTCTGCAAATACTGTGCAGGACAAGTCCAGTTTTCTGGTATTCTTTAGTCCAGAAAACCTGCTGTTATGGCAATTTGGTAAAAAATTTCCATTCTAGATTAAACCAGCTGGTCTGGCATCTTTCCATCTGTTGTTATTACATTTTAAAAATGGTTAAAGAGCACCTCCATATTTGTGTGCTGCACTTCCAAATGACATCATGACAACAGTTTTTCACTCGGCTTCATATAACCAGTAAAAAACAGAACTGTATTGGTGCACTACAGTCCATTCGCTTAATAACTGAATTTGAAGGATTAGGATTCAGAAATACTAAGCAATTTACATAGTGCGCATTCAAACATCTCTTTGAAAATGAGCCAGAAGCTATACTATTGTAATATGTAAGCCGTTGTTGATAAATTGAGCTTTTGAGAACTTTAGACAACATTGTCTAATAAACTCAGGAATATTTATGAGCATAATAAAAGCAAAAAATATTTGTAGTATACGTACATTTGTTGAAATTGTCTGAGTGTGCTGTATGATTTAATAGTATCCCTATCATCAGCCAACCATTGGCAAAAATACAGACACTTTACAGTAAACCCCCCATATTCGCATGGGATGTGTACCCCCCCCACGAATAGCTAAAACACACGAATACTTAGAACCCTTCTAAAAACATTTAGAACTGCCTATTTTGATAGTTCAAGCACACAAAAAAACTAAAAATGCTTATACAGGTATTATCCTACTTACGATGGGGTTAGGTTTAAAAAGCCCATCATTTGTTGGAAAAACGTATCTCAAATATAGCCTAGCCTACCCTAGAACCCTAAAAGAGTGCAGAGGTCTGGTTAAACAAATCATTTATAACTAACTAACTACACTAGGGTATTCGGTACCATGTATACATACATGGTAGCCTACCCATTACGGTATAGTAATTGTTAATATCAGCTAATCCTGGAGGTTCATGCAGAGTGACTTATGATAATTCAGTACAAAGAGAAATTGAATAACAAACAAGAATTAGCTTAGCCTACACTGTGGTATATCGTATACATATACTGTAGCCTAGTCTACATTATACTGTACTCTATATTCACATATCGTATTATACAAACATCTACATAACGAATATGCATCTTTTCCGTGGATCTTTTAAAATGTTGTGCCTTAATTCACTGTATCCAATAATATTGCAAATATTCTCATACAGTACAGTAAACCCCTGTATTCGCGGGGGATGCGTACCGCACCCCCCTCCGCGAATAGCTAAAATCCACGAATACTTAAAACCCCTACAAAAACACTTAGAACTGCCTATTTTGATAGTTTAAAGACAAGAAAATCCCTCTAAAAATGCACATACCCAAGTATTTTAATAGTTTTATCACTAAAAGTGCATATAGTCATGAAAATTATATGAAAATACAGTAAATAGTGAATATTTCCCAGTGAAAAATACCACGAATGGGCAAATTTTCCGTGAAAAATGGGTATATACGTTCCACAGAGAAATCCGCAAATACGGGAGTCCACGAATCGTGAGAACGCGAATATGGGAGGTTTACTGTATTGCCTTTGTATTATAAATTGCGATCAGTGTTTTGGTTTGGAAATCAATTACGCAGTAAGTTTATTTATATGGGACAAGGTTATTTTTCATTACACAAAGTGTCTTGAAGCTGAAATATAACTTAAATACACCTCGTTGTGAAATTAAATTATCTATTTTTTTTGTTAATAGATGGCATTGGCCTTTTGGGGGTGTTTATTTTGTGTAAAAAAAATCAAGATTGCGTTCACTATTTTCACTTGATTTCATCATAATACAAGCTTTACGTATTTATCGTTTATTGGCGTAAAGATAGCAGTAATGTGTTCTTTCATGCCCAGTAGTTTTGATTAAAATACTCTCTCCAATTTTAATTACGGTCGAGTTTCATCCATGTTGCCGGTGCACGATAATTTAAAGTCATTAGCAGCTTGAACATTGTTTTCTCAGCTTCAGCTACAACTTGCAGCTTATATTTAGCAGTATATTTCCTTGCCGATCTTTTATCCATACCGAATAAGGGTACAGTGAAAAAATATATCAGTCCTATTCTACTTAACTTCATTTGTACTATAACTGTGGTAATTGTATATTACCGTACGATGGTTGAAATACAAGCAAAACGGCTGCTGTTGTCCAATTTGGTGATAAGCAAAACAACAGTTTCTCGTTCGGTCGTTTATGGCTGTACACATTTACGCAAGAGTATAACGTTACTAACAGTACTTTTATCATTCTCTTTTACTTTTTTAACTGGAAGATGGGATAAAGAGTTGGAGGAAGAGAAGTTGGTGAATTGTAACTTGGTCTCTCTCACTGCCTGATTGTACGCTGCTGCCTGTGCCCACGCAAAATTTAAAAATATTTTGTAAATATTGTTGTATCGTTATTAATTGCTTATCCCATTGCAAAATTGAATTATCATAAGGCGAATTATCGTAGCTTGAGCACTACCTGAGTATTTTAATAATTTTATCACAAAAAGTGCATTTAGTCATGAAAATGAGATGAAAATTTTGTAATTAGTCAATATTTCTCAGTGAAAAATACCGTGAATTGGCGAATTTTCAGCGAATAATGTGCATATATGTTCCATAGAGAAATCCATGAATAGGCGAATCTTGAGATGGGAATAAGGGGAGTTAATTGGTTCTCTAATAATGATGCTTTAGAATACTAATATGTTAGCTAAGAAACAAACAGTATTAAGTATGACATTCATTGTACTCGCGCTATTGTAGAATTTGCACCTTTGTAACCAGTTAGTTAAGACATTTGAAAAAGAAAAATAGTAGGACGACATACCCCCAATAATTAAAAAAATAACTAAATGTAATAGCACATAGGGTACTGTATGATGAAAACTATTTACAATGAATGTCTGTGTATGTGCGTTTGGTGATGTGTGTGTGCTGACTTGATAATTTGAGGCACACTATAATATATCAGCAACCCCTATGTTACATAAACAGTACCAGTACTGAAATATTCATAGGTTTATTGAATTGACTTTGAATACAGTGTATTGAAACAACTTCAAATGTTATTGAAACAGTTTGGATCAAAACGAGTGCTCATTTGCTTTGCTGTTGATGAAGACTATATTATTGTTTTTCTTTTTCTCTCTGAAGAATATTTAAATAACTCTCTGAAGAATATTTAAATAACTCTGTATAACATTATAAGGAAGGAAAGGAAACGTTAAAAATATATTTGTTTTGTGTGGTATGTGTGAGATTGATTCACTGTACAACAGTATGTGCATCTTTATGATAAGTTATGGATGAATACTATGTAATATACATACGTAATGAATACTATGTAATATACCCGGTTGTTGGTGGGGGTTCCATTCCTGACGGCGTGACAATAACTGAAAATCGCCGATAATCAGAAATCGACAAATATCGGCGCTTATTGGCACCAATAAGCTGGGATTAGCACCTCTGTTAGGTGGGTATTGGCGCTGATCTTTAGTTATCAGCACTGAAAATCCAGTTATTGTCACCAAAAATCCAGTTACTGTCATCGCTAGATAAGCGCTGTAAAACTAGATCGCCGATAACCGGGGACTGCCTGTATAATGAAAAAAGTATTTCTGTACTTGATACCAATTGAAAAAGATAGATGCAGTTATGTAAATTGACATGATAGAAATTTAGAACTAAAGCAAGATTTATCAAGCTGCCAATTAGTTGTGCAATATTCTACTGAGTGTGTATTTCCTAAAGAAAATTATGCAATGAGTCTACTTTAGTATTTCTGTTCTGCAAAATGAGATGGGTTACTAACTTGGGTAAATTTGGCCAGTCAGAATTGGTTCTTAGCATAATGTATCTTTGGCATGTAATTTCTTAGATAGTTGTGAAGAACATCTGAGAAATAAATGTACCAGTCAAGCTGCCTCAGGTTCTGTTGGCCTTCGCATACTTACAGATTGGGTTCAACAGCAAGCAGTAGCACATTAGCCTCTTGGCTACGTCTTTGCAATTCGGTCATCCTTACCTTGAATTATGGCTGTTTAACCATGATAGTTACAGGAAGGATATAGAAATCTTGTTAGGAAAAACAAAAACTTGAATAGGAGACTAAATCTTCAATGCATGTATGCATCTAAATCTTCAATGCATGTATGCATGTGTGTGTGTTTTCTGATCTTTTTTTTTTTTTTTGCTTGCTCAGTACACAAGATATAGTACTTACTTTACCTTGGATTTTACATGACTAGTTTTAAAATAATTTATGTAAAATGGTTATATAGTACCGACTATACTGTGCCTACCACTTAGAATATTTTTAAACAAGTTATGTAAAATACCTAAGTATTAGAAAAGAGGGAGCCCTGTGGAAATATTTATTGCTATCATAATGTAGATGGGTGCATGTCTGTGTTCTTGGTAACACTGCAAAAACTTGTAAAAAGTTCAGTATTATCATAAGAACGTATAAGTACAGTAAGCCCCCTCTCTCTCTCTCTCTCTCTCTCTCTCTCTCTCTCTCTCTCTCTCTCTCTCTCTCTCTCTCTCTCTCTCTCTCTCTCTCTCTCTCTCTCTCTCTCTCTCTCACACACACACACACACACACACACACACACACACACACACACACACACACACACACACACACACTGTAAGCAACAAGTTTAACACAGGTTCAGTCTTTTATATTAAATTTTAAAGTTATTAAATTTCCCATATCCTATAGTGAAAGGTAATCAGAAGATAAATTGGCAATGTTATAGCTTAAGAGAGTTCATGGTTAATTATTTTTCCCAGTTAATGTTTACTTAATTGGTTTATACATTATTCATAATAATGCATAAGGGGAGCGGCAACTGCTGAATTTGGAGGAATTATTGAATTTTAGTTATCAACAGTTTTCAGCTGTTTTATGTCAAAATAAACATATTCTTGAGTGTTAATGCTAAAAAATTTTTTAAATTGGTTTATTAACAATTTTGTTCATCACTTATATGGCACTGTGAACTACAAATAGTAAAAAATCTTGTAAAAAACTTCTGTATGACTTACTCTGGATAGGATCAAGTGAGTTATACACTGTTTTGGACTGTTTTTTTATGTAAGTAAAGATATCCTGAAGCTATATGCTAAAAAAAAATTTTTAGATTGGTTCATGGACAATTTTGTTCATTACTTGTCTGGCGCTGTTAACAACAAATTGTAAAAAATGTGTTGTGCGAGTGTCCAAAGTATGACAAGCAGCAAATGTCAACTTTTGGAAATAATGAAGGAAATTTTGTCAGAATCTTGCATTTTCAGTCATTCCTATTTAAATGTTCATGAGAAGCTGTAATATAGTTGATAAGATATAAATGTAAATGATGCAAATACGAAAACCCTTAGGTCATTTTATGAATTTTAAGTTTTCAAATGTTATTTATTCTGGATTTTATTTGGGTTTTTCATTTTTTAAAATTTTATTTTTTATATAAATGGAAACACGAGTAAATGTGTTTGTAGTATGCATGTGTTCCACCGTGGAAGATTGTGCCTTTGTGCAATTTTAAATTTAATTTTCATTTATTCATCATCACACCGAATGAACTATTTGGTCCCAGAACTTGGCATCTGGCCTAGACTGGGTATTTTATTCAAATCCTTTGGGCCACCCCTATGAGAGCTGACAGTCAGCTCAGTGGTCTGGTTAAACTACTTTAATAATAATAATGTAAAAACAAAGTCTGTATGACTAATCTGGATAGGATCAAGCGAGTTATACAGTGAACCCCCCATATTTGCGGGGGATGCGTACCACCACCCCCCCTGCGAATAGCTAAAGTCCGCAAATATTTAAAACCCCTCTAAAAACACTTAGAACTGCCCATTTTGATAGTTTAAACACAAAGAAAAACCCTGTAAAAATGCTTATCTGAGATTTTAATAGTTTTATCACAAAAAGTGCATTTATTCATGAAAATTATATGAAAATACAGTAATTAGTGAATATTTCTCAGTGAAAAATACGGTGAATGGGCGAATTTTCTGCGAATAATGGCTAGATATGTTCCACAGAGAAACCCGGGAATGCGTGAGTCTACGAATCATGAGAATGCGAATACGGGGGGTTTACTGTACACTGTTTTGGATTGTTTTGTGTGTAAATAAACATATCTTGAAGCATTAGAGCTATAAAATTTAAATGCAGCTGAAATTCTTCCTAAAGCATTCAAGAGCCCTTTACACAGTAAAACCATAGATCAGTGTGGGCTGCTGGGCCCCCCTAGAAGCACCGAGGTTGTAAGGTGCAGCCCTCCTGCTGCCAAGTGAAAACTGTCCCTATTTACTCAACCATAATGAACTTTTTACCAGGTAAAAATAAATGATCATAGTGTGGAATTTTTCAGGAACTCGGGTTATGGTGACGATAGGAACACAGCCAGTCACTCGATAAATGAAACTTGCATTGCTCTCAGAAAGAGAAAGGAGTATTTCGCTCCGCATATTAGCTCCATACCCAGCCCCATCGAGTCTATTTAAACTTCATGGGCCAATATCTCAAAAGTTATTTTTGCACAATCAAATATTTATAGAAAATGCAATATATGCTCTATTTTATTGAAACTGCGGCAATCTAGTGATGTTGCTTTGGCAATTGAATGGTCACATTCAAATATTTCCAAACATAAACAGAAAATGAATACAAGTGATCTCTAACTGAATATGTTATTATGTCATTCGGGCTTGCATAATAACTTGGCCACACGATTTAGAAAATTTAGGAAACTTTTTATACCAAAGCATTTAGACACCTTAAAGCTATTAAAAAAATAATTTATATTGACCAAATATTGAGGCTGCTACAGCAAAATTAGTAAATATAACGTTATGACTATGTGATGTCATAACGCAGGACATATAAACTCATATAAAAAAAACAACCTTCAATATTTATATATCAAGTTTCAGCCCTTAAATTAAAGTAATTTTTTATGATTTCCTTAACCCCCAAATAACTAGACTCCCCTTTAAATGTTATTGTGAGAATAGAGTAGAACGATGGAACAACTTGAAAAACATAATGGCAACTATAGAGTCTGATAATTAATGTGGATTCTTTTGTGGGCCTTGCTCTCTAAAATAGCATCTTTTTGTATTTTGATCCAATAATTAGCATAATGTTGCAGGAAACCAGAGCTGGGGTTTTGTTTATTTGCATTTGGAAGTCTGTTAAGTTCTTTATTGCAACATTTTATGTAAGTAACTTAACAGGTAACTACATAGCTATTAGTTTCATTTATCTGCAGCTTAAATTTGAAAAATCGTTGTAGCGTTCCAATGTTCTGGTGTAGGTAACTTGCCCCCGCCCACTTTTGGGGAAGGATAGGTACAACACTACTAAAGACCCCAATTCGTCTCTGCCGGTTGACAGTTTAACGTGGTTATTGATGTCAGCTTTCATTTGATTAAGTATAGTTCATCGAATGGTTTTTATTGATTTTGGTGAAGTATTCTTTGCTTTGGTAGCAATTGCTCTAACTGTATTAGCTTATTTAGCCTGGACTTTTGAATAGTATTAGGGTGTCTAGTTCTGATAGCAGTAGGCTTTGCAGCAGGGGCTGTAACACCAGATATCCTTCAATCAAATGACTCCCATACCATTTGTTTTCGATGTAGAGGACAAATTTGCTCTTCTTGTGACGATTGCAAAGCAAAGAGTGGGATCAGGGGAAATGGAAAACTTTGACTAGTTATTTAGATAAACTTGAGAAGAACAGACAAAGGAGAGTGGCTGCTAATGCAGAAGCTAAAATTTCATTTAGTCAGGGTTCTCCTGTTTTGTATGCCCTTTCAACTTCTGTAACTGCCTTTTCCCCTGTCACCAGCCCTCCGACTTTACCTGTAACTCCTTCCGAACCCAATGCCATCACGTCTGGAAGCCAGAATAAACCAGAAATTCAGTCTCTTAGTTAACACTGTAGCTCAAATAGGGGCTTCATTGAGGGGCCTTATGGATAAGTTTAGTGCCAGTGATCACAGTGCAAGCGTTTTGTATGTGGAGGAGGTGGCTACTCGTCCCACCAATGCTCCTAGGCGAAGGTCCCTGTCAGACTCCCCTAAACCTAGGAGGAGGCAAACCAGTGTTTGCCCATGGGTAGTCGCCCCCTCAACTGAGCCTGTTGTACGAGATTCCCAGGACTCAGCAGACAGCCGCTGGAAAGGTGTCCATATTGGAGTTCATGCCCTTTCATTGAGTGATTCGGATTCGGGATCCGACGAATCCAAGTGTAATGTGAGTAAGAAGCGCAGTTGGTGCTTTAAGAGTGCATCTAGGCCACTGAAAAGGCCAGTATCCACGGATGAGTCCGATTTTCCGATCCCATGCAAGCAGACCAGAGATCAGGAACAGAGTCTAAAACCGTCATGTAGTTTTTGGGAAGATCTAACTAATGTGTTGTCCACATTGTCAGTGTCAGAATGTCAGTGTTTGATGCCCAAGTGGGTTTCCAAGAAATCCACAGATTGTGCATCAGTATCTGTTGTCCAGGGCAATCCCAGGGATCCGTGTCCGCAGTGTATTCTGAGCGGTCAGAAGGATCCAAGCATGCAGTGGGATCCAAGGGATCCTGTTTAGTGGGATCTGGGGATCCAAGCATTTAGTGGGATCTGGGGGATCCAGGTATATAGTGAGATCTGAGGGATCCAGCATCCTAGTGGGATCTGAGGGATCCAGTCATCAAGAGGGGTCTGTGGGATCCAGGTATTTAGTGGGATCTAAGGGATCCAAGCACACAGTGGGATCTAGAGGATCCAAAGTGCCTGTGGGATTGGATAAGTTCGTAGTACATGTGCGTTCGTCAGTGTGCGCTTACTCCACTGCTGAGCTGGCACCACACTTCACTCCTCATTCGTTTCAGGATCCTTCTCTGGAACCGATTCAGCAACGCTTAGACAGCAGACCAGATATGATACATAAACTTACAGTGCCTCTTGAGCCTGCAGATCTGGCACTTTCACCCATTTCATTTGAAGAAGAGGACTTCGAACAGGATGAGCCTTCTTCAGTCTACGCTTCCCTTCTGAAATATTCCTTGTTTTGCATCCCAGATTTCTTTTCACCAGCGACCCTGTCTTCGCTGAGTTTGGCTTTTATGATGAGACAGCCTATGGAAGCTTCTAGGCTGCCTGAGATGGTACTGTCTTCGTCTCTGAAGAATGCTCTGTCAGGCATTGAGAGTTGGCTGACAGACAAGAGGGATCTGGGTAAGGCAGTATTTTGCGTCCCTCCATGTTTATCTAAGAGGAGGTATGTGTCTCATGTTACTGGGGAAGCTCCTTCTTTGGGAGCTTCTGCCTCCTCCCAAGGGGACTTCTCCAGTTTAATTGACTTGTCATGGAGGTCTGCATTCTCCTCATCCAAAATTTTATTCTCGACATCAGAACTTGACCATTTGACGAAGGACATCTTCAAGGTCTTCAAGATCTTTAGCTTTTTAGATTGGACTGTCGGCGCCTTAGTGAAAAGATAGAGGACTGTGCCACCCTCCAAGACAACTTTGCTACAGACTGGCTGGGCATTCTCTCATGCGCTGATAAGGCGCTCAGGAATGAGTCCCAGGAATTGTTGGCCTAATTTGCGGTGGGAGTACTTAAGAAGCGAGAACAGTGGTGTTCATTCACTTCAAGAGGGGTCACTCTTTCCCAGAGATCCACGCTTCTATTTGCTCCTTTGGATCAACATAGTCTCTTTCCCTGTGCCACAGTAAAGGGTATCACAATGGAGTTGCAAAAGAAGTCTACTCAAGACTTACTGGCTCAGTCCACCAAATGTCCAAAGGAGCCAGGATGTTCTTCATCTTCTACTACTTTTGCGCCCAGAACGGTTTCACCTCTACAAGAGCAGGCATTTCAAGGTGGTAGAGGCAAGTTCCGGCCCCGTATTCGAGGTCAGTTTGACCAATCAAGAAGTCAGCAGTCAAGCCTTCCTCTCGCAAGTGAGGATACTATCCTCCATGCACTAGTGGGAGCCATACTTCTACATTTTTGGAGCAAGTGGGAGGACAGAAATGTAGAAGCTAGGGTTTTAGAAGTGATCAGAGAAGGATATTCCATCCTGTTCAGGGAGAAGCCTCCCTTAATGTCCTCTCCCATCAACTTAGCAGCCTACTCTTTAGGCTGGGAGAGGTATTTGGCCCTGTCACAGGAAGTCTTGTCTCTGCTCACCAAGAGGGCCATAGAGTTAGTAGTTGAAGATGTCAACACGCCGGGGTTTTACAACCGCCTGTTTATTGTCCCAAAGTCATCGGGAGGTTGGAGACCTGTCCTGGACGTCAGCGCCCTGAATTTCTATGTTCAAACTACAAAATTCAAAATGGAGACCACCCATTCAGTCCTGTCCTCTATCCGTTAGGGGGATTAGATGGCTGCTGTAGATACGCAGGATGCATATTTCCACGTTCCAGTTCATCCGGAAGCCAGGAAGTGTCTGCGGTTTGTGTTCCAGGACAAGGTCTTCCAATTACGAGCGCTTTGCCTTGGCCACTCCACAGCCCCTCAAGTTTTCACTATGTCCTTGCCCCATTAGCAAAGTGGCTACATCTCATGGGGATCAACATTTGTCTCTATCTAGACAACTGGCTCCTACACTCCCCCTCGGAATCAAGTTACACGGAGGACCTTAAAAAGACTTTTCTGTTAGCTCAAGAGTTGGGCCTGTTGACAAATGTAGACAAATCCCAATTAGTCCTGAGTCAGTCAATTCTATATTTGGGAATGAAGATCAACTCCTGCACTTTTTGGGCTTTTCCATCCGACAAGAGTATCCAATCATCCATTCGGACAGTTCAGAACTTCCTCTCTCTCCCGTCATGCTTGGCCAACGAGTGGATGAGTTTGCTGGGAACGCTCTCATCCATTGAAAAGTTTGTTCCTTTAGGGAGACTATGCATGAGGGTGGTACAGTTTTTTCTAAAGGCCAGTTGGCCGAGGGAGACCCTTCCAGACTCGTTTGTTTTCCCGATCACTGCCAAGATCAAGGAGGACCTTCGGTGATGGCTCTTGACGGGAAGATTTGCAGAAGGTTAATCTCTACGCCCTCTGAGCCCTAACCTCACATTATATTCAGATGCATCAGATCTGGGTTGGGGGGATCTGTTAGAAGACAAGGAAGTTTTAGGAACATGGTCACAATCCAAGATAGGACTTCATATCAACGTGAAGGAGCTGAAGGCAATACATTTAGCCCTTCAGCACTTTGCAACAGCAACTTTCAGCTCCACAGTCATAGTCCACTTGGACAGTATGACAGTTCTGGCTTACATAATGAATCAGGGAGGGACCCACTCCTTTTCACTGTATCAAGCATCCAGAGGTCTTTCTTATCTGGGCACAAAAAAACCAAACAAAGATTGTCACCTGCTTTATACAGGGCAAGGTAAATGTCATAGCGGACGAATTAAGTCATTGCAAACAGGTCCTACCCACAGAATGGACACTGAATCCGCAGGTGTGCACCGACCTGTGGAAACGGTGGGGGAAGCTGTCGCTAGATCTGTTTGCAACATTGAGGAACCACCAACTTCCCTTGTATTGTTCACCAGCCCCCGGACCCTCTCGCGTGGGCAACGGATGCAATGCTCCAGGACTGGTTGAACCCGGATGACTACAGAGCGATGCTCAATTCCACATTCAGACATAGAGGTCTGGATCTGTCAGCTGGTAAAGACATCGGTGATCTAATCAAATCGCTGGACACTTCAAAACAGGAGAGGTCAGATTCCGTGTCTTGGAATTTAGATGTTGTTTTAAAGTGGTGTTCAGGTCCTCCTTTAGTCTCTTCCATCCACATCCCTCAGGGATCTTACAAGGAAGACCCTATTTTTAGTAGCTTTTGGTACTGCTAAGAGGACTAGTGAGCTGCAGACCTTGAGCAAGATGGTAGGATTCGCACAAGGAGACGCGATCTGCTGCTTTACTATGGGCTTCTTAGTGAAGAATGAAACACCGACTAATCCCTGGCTCCGTTCATTCACAATCAAAAGTTTACCGGACATTCTCGGTCCTACGGACCAAGAGAGAGCTCTTTGTCCAGTAAGAGCGTTAAAGTATTACCTGGAGGTGACTAAGAGAATCAGAGGCACGTCTCCTAACCTCTGGTGTTCAGTTAAGGACCTGACCTGTCCTTATCCAAGAAAGCAGTGGCGTTCTTCTTGAGAGACATAATCTCCGAGCCTCACAGTAAGACTCAAGAGGAAGACTTGCCAATTTGCAAAGTTAAAGCCCACAAAATTAGGGCAGTAGTGACTTCGCTTGCCTTCAAGTGGAATTTATCCCTCTGTAATTCTGCAATCCACCTCCTGGAGGTGCAAGTCAGTGTTTGGGGATTTTTATCTAAGTGATATTGAAACTGTATATGAGAACTGCAGTACCCTTGGTCCATTATCTGTGGCTGGCATGGTGTAGGGGGAAGAAGGATAGGAGGTATTTCTTACATTCCTCTATCCATTCGCCTTGATTTTAGGTTGTCGAGTTTCGGTAAGTTGGGGGTTACTGAGTATCTGGAGCACCCATTGTTTGTTGTCTTGTTATGAATGGGTTATGGGTAATTGGTTTTTATATGGTGTATGTGTAACTTGTTTTTTATGGTCTTGGTTATGGCACTGCACACAGGGCAAGGGCTTTTGTTTTTATTGTATGGTTTGGCAACCATCGGAGTACTCCTCAGCTGCAAAGCCCCACTGATGTAGAGGTGCCCCTGGCTTCACTGCCGCGCCACTATAGTCGAGATGAGCTGCGCCAGAGGCAGTAATCTCCTGCTGTAGCACTCTCGCCAGGTGGGTTACAACAAACATTTTATCAATGTCAACTACTTGCTGTTTCAAAATTCATCTCCATCTATGAGCGTTTTTTAAGTAGTATGTGCCCATGCATCCCACTTCCTGTCAATGTGGGATTCAGCTATGTAAATTAGTTACTTGGTTAGTTACTTATATAAAAATGACATATTTATGATAAAATAAAGTTTTATATACACTTACCAAGTAACTACATGATCAGATCCCCCTCTTCCCCTCGCATGGACATAGGGCATGAACGAGTTGGGCTCTTTAGTAGTGTTGTGCCTATCCTTCCCCGAAAGTGGGCAGGGCGAGTTACGTACACCAGAATATTGGAATGCTACTGCAAATTTTCACATTTTAGCTGCCAATAAATGAAACTGATATCTGAGCAGTTACTTAGTAAGTATATATAAAACTTTATTTTAACATAGAAATGTCTTTTTATTGCATTCACATGGACATGAAACTTGCGTATTCTTTCTAGCAAAAACCAGTGAAAAATTATCGTAGTTCCTTATCACTACATTTTTACCCCTAGGGAAAAAGAAAAAAGTGTTGAAAATGCACTTATTTATGAGTAATTTCTTAAGTGTTTTGATGTTAAAACCTCATCTGTGTTTTATCAGCACTGAGTATGAGTTATTCATTGTGACATATTTGCCTTGTGTATATAATTTGGAATTGCATTTTTTAGTTGATCATCCCTTGTTTGATCCACGACCATGAATATTTGATTAGAACCCACTTGGCCCAGTTCCTATGTTCAGAGGATACAGGTCAGAGCAAACAGGTTATATATACTGTGGATGTCCAGACATTAGCCTAAACAGACTGCTAAGCTTTGGAAATAGATTCTGGATGTTTTGTTGGAATCCTTGTTTAAATTTTTAAAGTGCCATAGACTTTGAGAAGTCTTCAGGCCAGTCAAGTGTGAGTAAAGTATATTGATTTAGTGGCATGGTAAATTGTCATAATAATATAATAATAATAATAATAATAATAATAATAGTAATAATAATAATAAATTATTATTATTATTATTATTATTAAATTGTAGTGGCAATAATAGTGAATTGTAAAGCATTTCTTATTATTAATAAATTGTAATGGCAATGATAATGAATTGTAAAGCATTTCTTAAATTCATAAATGAGTCACAAGTTTCCACAGTGATCACTGGGCTTTTCATCCTTTGATTAAGTTGGATGGAGTGCAGTATGTGTACAGTATTTGTTTTTATGCATATCAGTGGTTCTGTATTATAGAAAGCATTTAAGCATTGATATATACTTTGGCTCCACCTTTTTAGGATTGTGGTTTATATACAAACATGACAGCCAGATGTAATTTGGATTTGATTGGCAAGTTATTGCAATGTGCATAAAGATGATCAGAATCTAAGTAGAATTTGTATATAGTATACCTTGAAAGGGATTTTGTTATCTTCTTACTTATATCCTTTTAAAATGTTTGATGTTGGCTTGTTACTCATGGGGTTAACTATTTCAGGAAATGCCACACTGATCAAAGAAGTTGGCAGTGAAGCAGAAAACCAAGGCAGAAATAATGTTGCTTTCCTTTCATACTTCTTGACTGGTAACTTGAAGGGATGCTTGGAGCTCCTCATCAAAACTAATCGTGTACCAGAGGCTGCGTTCTTTGCAAGGTAGGTTTGCATGTATCATTACTAGTAATCTGTAGTGAAACTGGCTGTGGTAAGTCAAATTTTTCTTTTTCTTTGCTCACATTTTTTCTGTTCTAGTAATCTGTAGTGAAGCTGGCTGTGGTAAGTCAAATTTTTCATTTTTTGCTCACAGCTTTTCTTGACACTAAACCTTCAGATCCTCAACCTGTTGCCATCATTGGTGGCTGCAGAAGATGGCAGCTGAGAGGCAATGTCCTGATGCTTTGATGATGCTAGACATTGTGGCCCTGGGAAGCCTTGTACTTAAGCTGCTGATGTAACAAGTGTAGTTAGTATTGTATTTTTATAAGTAACAATTTCATTTTTCTTTTATTCTATCAAAATAAACTTTATGAAAACACAAAAATTATGACAGTGGAAAATTCTGCTCTCTTGAAACTTTGATGAAAGGTTTAGCTGGAAGGTCATGCCTCTCCCCCCATAAAAAACTAAAGTACATTGCATGGCTGAATGAGGGAAAACTTTACTACAAAACCTTTCCCTCAGTGCTAAGTCTGATCTTGTAAGGACTGACAACCCCTAAGGCACTGAGGGTCCGTTGTATACTGTAATCAGGTGGGTCTCCCAAGGCAGCTGCTTTTTTAAAGGTAGCATTATTGCCCCCATCCCCCTTGTAAGCTCCCCAGGACAGGGGGAAGCTTTCCTGGATTAATTTTACATTTTTCATATGATTAAGAATATTCAACCTTCAACCTCTGGTTTGCCCTTGATTCTCTCTTTGGATTCATTCATACAAGTATAAAAAGAAAGAATAAGATATAACAAAACCTTTTTAGTGACAAAAAAAAAAAAAATAAATAAATTCAAGCAGGGTCCAACCTTGACCCACTTTTATGCTGTTAGTAAACAAGAATTGGGCAAAGATCTTAATGCTTAAAAATTAACATCAAATACCACCACTAAGACTGGCAAATTTTAACAACTGAAGTTTTTTAAGACTAATTAAAAAACCATGGTTTGTTAAAGCAACCACCAAAAATCAATCTGAGAATTATCTCGTAGTACAATCTGTGTAAGTAACTCAAAAGTTAAGGTAATGAAACAACAATGATTAGTGTACTGTACAGTACTTGGAACAATCACATTACCCAATGATGATAAGCTATTTAAAAATTTTATTAGACTGAAAAAAGATAATGTATTGTGAAAGACTGAAACCAGTAATATTCCAAGCAAGAAAAATAATCAGACCTCAAAAGTAGCAAAAATAAAAATTGAAGGACAGGGTCTTTCATTAAAAAATTAAATTTTAGGTCAAATTAGATAGGCAAGACCTTATGTACCTAAACCCATACATGCAAAAATTTCAGTTAACAAGGACACAGCATCCTATTCTGTCCAGCATATTGAGGAACCCACTCACATTTCTGGTAGTAGATTAGACCTCATATTCACAGATGTTCCAGCTATTGTGAAGTCCAAGTTCTGTGAATATATAGGCACTTCTGATCATTATGCCATTGAGACGGACATATTATGTCAATCAGTATATTCCTAATGCCCCCATTGGAAAAACAGTCTGGCTGAAATCCGGTATAAGCCAATTGAGATCGCATTATTAAAGCTTGTCAGGCACTTAACATTTCAGTTGCTATATGAGATCCTGATCCCAAGAAGTTATTAAATGAAATGCTGATGGCTATTTTAATAAGATATACCCCCAGAAAGGTCATCAAATTTAGGACAAATGACCAGCCATGGTTTGATGATACATGTAGACAAGCCTACCGTGACAAACAGACCAAATTCAGTGCAAGGAGACAAAATTGTTCAAGTGAAAATTATACCATTTTTGTTGAGTTTGGCTGTGCTGCGAATAGAACTTACCATACAGCCAAGAGAAATTCCTTGACGAAGAAACTTAAAGGAATGACTGAGCCTCATCTGTGGTGGACCAAATTGACATCATCTGTCTTTGGGCCAGGCTCATGTTCCATTCCACCACTGCTAACAGATGATGGTAGATTTGTTACTGGCCCTAGGGAAAAGGCTGAATTGTTTTATCGAGCTTTTAAAGCTAAGCAATCAGCTGAGGATGTCCCCTCTCCCTGATACTTGTCATCCTGAACCTCATCTTACAAAATTTGCATTTTGCTCCAGGGATGTTAGAAAATTCTGGATAATCTTGATAGCTGAGGTGGGGAAGATCCTGATGGTTTCTTCCCGTTTTTTTAAAAAGTTCCTAGTGTGTTGTCTCCCAGGACTATTAGATTCTATAGAATTTTTATGTTAATGTTGTGTCTTTGCAGATGAGCATGAGCTTAGTAATGCAGTGCCTGTTCCAAAGAGTGGCATATCTGCAGACTGCAGTAACTATGGACCAATTTCTATTCTTGTGCTCTCCAAAGTTGCTAAAAAGCTTATTTTTAAGCCACTACACAGTATAAGTTTGTGGAATCTAAAGGATTGTTAGCTAATTGTCAGTATGCATGCAGGAAGCAGTTAAGTACCTGCAGTGCTCTTTTAGACTAGGCACGCCATTTGCAACGGAACCTTGATAAGGGTTTTGAGTGCAGATTAATTCAAATAGATTTTAGTGCTGCTTTCGGTTTAGTAAATCACAAGGCACTTAATTATAAACTTCAGAATCTTGAAGTGGGTGGACATGTTTTAGGATTACTTTCAAGATTTCCTTACAGGTGTAGGCAGCAGCAAGTTGCTGTGGACATGATCTTTAGTGAACCAAGACCTATTGTGTCTGGAGTTCCACAGGGCAGTGTTCTTGGTCCACTGTTATTTTTATATAAGTAACTTACTAAGTAATTACATGGCTATTGGTTCCTAACCTATGGGAGTTTAAGAATTCAAAATTCGCGTGGTAGCGCTTCTATCGTTTGTGTGTAGGTGACAAGGTCCTGCCCACTATCCAGGACTTAGAGGAACAACTTAGCAGAGAGCTCATTTCATTTCCTGCCAGCTTCCGATCAACGGGAGTTTTTCCGCAACTGCTTCATCACTTTTTGGATAGTTATTTTCCCGATCTTGGTGAAGTATTCAGAATTTGTTGTTGTTGTGGCTTTCAGTCATTGGTGGATTGATTTTTGTGGTTAACTTTAGGATTGCTTTAGTTAATATGTTGGATTCTAGTTCATCCAATATTTGCTTCTGTTCTGAGGGTTGTAAAACTAGGTTAATCAAGTTTTCTTACAATTCTCATACTGATTGCACTAAATGTAAGGGGCAAGAATGTAGTAAGGACAATACTTGCATAGAGTGTCAGGATTGGGAGGATAAAAAATGGAAAACCTTAAAATCTCATCTAGAAAAACTTGAAAGAGATAGAAAGAGGAAGGCAGCCCTTAAGGCTGAGAATAGGGCCAGTACAGAATCTACTCCTTTTGCTAGTGTGGGGGATGATAGAGCTGTTGCTCCTCCAATTCCTCCTGTTTCTCCCATTCCAAGTCCTCCTACTGTACCACCTACTCCTGATCCAGGTTCCCATGATTCCACTTTCCACGCCATTGCCAGCCTCGAATCAAGGTTCAATCAGAAGTTTGGATTATTATCCAATACCATTATGGAGATGGGGTCCGCTATTAGATCTCTAATGGAGAAAAATGTGCTTAGTGACAGTGCATTGAGAAGTGTCAGTGTTGTGAATGCTGAGGAAGAGGCTGTCCGTCCCATCAGTGCTCCTAGACAAAGGTCCCTGTCCCGCATCCCCACGGGAGAGGACATACCGTAGGTCCAAGGGAGGCTGGTGGGCCTGTCGTGTGTTTCTAGGCTTTGACTAAATGGCATTGGAAAGGCGTTCTAGTGCATGAGCTTTCCTCAAATTCCTCAAATTTGGGAGCTTCCAGCCCAGACAAGAAGCTCCCATATCCCTACCCCTGCCTCATTGTGCCCACTCAAGAGACATGCGGAGCTTGGCAATACCTCTCCTCTGACAGTCAAGAGATACAGGGATGTTAGCCTGCAACCCTCCTGCAGCTTTCAGGACCAGTCCGCTTCTCCAGTTCGCCCTCGTCATTCACTGGGAGACAGTCCTGAGCTCTGTAAGTGCCCAAAACGCCCGACTTCTTCCGAGCGCCCGGTGCCCGCTGTCTCGTGCCAGACTTCTGCTTTTGAGCACCCATTGCCAACTCCCGAGCTTCCGGCGCCAACAGCCGAGCGCCTAACCACTTCTTCCTGGCATCCGGCGCCTTCCTCTCATCAACTGCCATCATCGTCGTTCAAGAAGATTCGTTAGCCCTACTCCAGTGTCAGTTGACAGAGCATATAGGTTTCGTGAAGAAACCTCTACAGTTCCCGAAACCAAAGACAAGTCTTTGTGACCTATCTCTTCAGAGGAGGAAGAGGTTGTTCAGGATACGGTCCCCTCTTCAGTATACTCGTCTCTCTTGAGATTTCTCCTGAATAGCTTTCTGGATTTCTTCATTCCTGCTTCTCCAACTTCTCCAGCTTCTGCCTTCTTCATGAGGAAGCAGTCGTCTGAAGGTACCAAGTTACCTAAACTAGTTCTTTCTTCTTCCTGAGGAAGGCTCTCGAGAGGTACATGACTGGCTGGCCTCTAAGCAACATATGCTTTTCTGCCCAGCAAGCTAATGAAGATGCAGTACTCATTCCCCGCCACCGGGGAAACTCCTTCCTTGGGAGTCTCTGCCTCCTCCCAGGGGGACTTCTCTGGTCTGGTAGATTTGGCTTGTAGAACAGCCTTTTTTATGGCCAAGATGATGTTTTCCTCCCCCAAACTTGATCACCTTATCAAGAACATTTTTAAGGTTTTCGAGATTTCTAGTTTTCTCGATTGGGCCATTGGGGTGCTTGCGAGAAAGATCGAGGATTGTCCTTATCTCGCTGAAAACTTTGCCTCTGATTGGCTGGGGGTTCTTTCATGCGCTGATAGGGCAGTTAGAGACGGCTCTTCAGAACTCGTCTCTTTTCAATGGGTGTGGTAAAAAAGAGGGAGCTCTTGTGTTCTTTCACCTCGAAATCGAGTCTCACTGACACAGAAGTCAGCTCTACTCTTTGCTCCTTTGGATAAGTCTCACCTCTTTCCGCAAGTCACCGTGAAGGAGATTCAGATTTGCAGAAATAGTTTACAACTGACCTGTTAGTACAGTGCACTAGGCATCTGAGGGAATATGTGCCTTCCACATCGAGATCGTTCTCCCCCTTACAGCCTCAGCCCTTTTGTGGGGGGAAAACGAAAACCCAACCTAGACCTAGATCAAACTTACGACCTCCTACGAAGTCCATTAACAAGTCTTCATTCAAGACCAACGCCAAGAAATGAGAAATTAGTCCTCTGTGTCCAAGGAAGAGCCAGACTAATACTTTTTTGGAAGGAGTTGGAGCGCAGAGGAGCGGAACCTTGGGTAGTCAAGGCTCTCAAGTGGGGCTACGCCATTCTTTTCATAAAAGCTCCTCCCTTAGTAACATTGTCAATCACCTTGACAGTGTATTCAGAATGTTCCACAAAGTTTTTGGCGCTCTCTCAAGAAGTCGAATCCCTGATCATCAAGGGAGCAGTGGAAGAGGTACTAGATTGCCACTCAGAAGGCTTTTACAACAGCCTTTCCGTGGTTCCGAAGGCCTCGTGGGGCTGGAAGCCCCTTTTTGATGTCAGCGCCCTAAATACTTCATCTTGAAGATGAAGTTTCACATGGAGACAGTTTGCTGTCATGTCTTCAGTGCAGCAGGGCGACTGGATAGTCACCTTGGATACGTAAGATGCATATTTTCACTTCCATGTTCATCCGAACTGATGGAAATTTCTATGCTTCGTCTTTCAGGGGAAAGTACTACTGTTTCGGGCCCTCTGCTTCAGCTTGTCAACGGCACTGCAAGTATTCACATGAATCCTTGCTCTTCTAGGGAATTGAGTTCACCTTCTGGGAATCAACATCAGCTTGTACCTGGAGGATTGGCTTCTTTGCTGCTCATTGGAGGAGAAGTATACGGAGGACTTGTGAAAAACTCTTCACTTGATGCAGGAGTTAGGCATTGTCATAAACGAGAAGAAATCCCTCATGACACCAACTCAGGAGATTCACTATTTAGGGATGATCCTTAATTCTCGGACTTTTCAGGCTTTTTTGTCGCCCAAAAGAGTCAACGACTGTCTTCAGAATGTCAGTCAGTTCCTTGCACTTCCTTCCTGCTTGGCAGTACAGTGGATGAGTCTCCTAGGGACCCTTGCTTCAGTAGAGCAGTTTGTGAAACTAGTCAGACTGCACATGAGACCCCTGCAGTTTTTCCTGAAAGCAAACTGGTGCAGAAAGACTCAACCAGACTGATTCATCTTCCTGACAATGTCGGATATCAAAGTGGATCTCCCGTGGTTGTATTGCTGAGAAAGACTTCAGAAAGGGAAGTCTCTTCTTCCAGTGAGCCCCGACCTTCACTTTTATTCAGACTCCTCCGGCCTAGGCTAGCGTGCTCTCCTGTATAGCTGGGAAGTCTCCGGAACATGGACAATGTTGTAACGGAAGTCTCGCATCAGTGTAAAGGAACTGAGAGCTGTTCACCTGGGCCTTCAGGCCTTCTCGGGCCTAGTCTGCAGCAAGAAGATAGTAGTGCATGCGGACAACACCCCTGCACTTTCTTACATTCACAAATGGGGACCACTCACTCCTCTCTGTATGAGATGGCGAAGGATCTCCTTCTGTGGGCGGAGGAGAATCAAGTCACTCTTATTACCCAGTTCATTCAAGGGAGAGTGAACGTTATTGCAGATGAGCTAAGCTGCTTCGAAGAGGTCCTTCCGACTGAATGGACCTGAGACTTGTTAGTCTGCGTTGATCTGTGGAAACTATGGAGCAAACCCACCGCAGATCTCTTCGCAATGTCGAGAAATCACTGCTTTCCACTCTTTTGGTCTGTGGTCCCGGATCTTCAAGCACGGGCAACGGATGCCATGCTCCTGGACTTGACAGGCCTAGATGTGTATGCCCTCCCTCCCTTCGGGATGATCAGGGAGTTAATCAACAAGTTGTCGATGCATCAGAGCACCTCCATGACCCTAGTTGCTCCCTTTTGGCCAAACAAGGAATGGTTTCCAGATCTGATTTGGCTCTTGGTGGATTATCCAAAACTCTCCACAAAAATGGTTGCTGCTCAGACAACCCCACTTCCTCAGATTCAACCAGGGGTTGTCTGCTCTGCCCCTGACAGGCTTCAGATGGTCAGGGGCTTTGTCAGAGCAAAAGGCTTTTTGTGGCAGGCTGCAGAGGCGATTGTGAGATGCAGACAAATGTCTTCTACAAAGCTCTACCAATCCAAATGGGCAGTCTTCAGCAGGTGGTGCAACCGCAATAATGTCTTTTCTTCTGCGATACCTATAAATCAAATAGCTGATCTTTTACTATTCCTGAAGTCTGTCAGAAAATTATCAACTTCTGTCATCAGAGGGTGTAGGTCGATGCTCAGCTTAGTTTTTAAACACAGAGGAATGGATCTGTCTTCTAATCAAGACATCAGTGACTTGATCAAATCCTTTGAGACGACTAAGCAAGAAAGTTCTTCCAGTGTCTCTTGGAACTTAGACATTGTACTGAAATGGCTTTCAGGTTCTCAGTTCGAACTGCTCCGTTCTGTCTTACTCAGAAATCTCACCAAGAAGACACTCTTTTTAGTGGCTCTTGCTATGGCCAAGCGTATTAGTGAGTTGGTGATAGACGAGAGTAGGTTTTGTGCAAGGGGATGCAGCTGCTCAGTTTCTCTTGGTTTCCTTGCTAAAAACAAGGACCCGTCCAAGGCCTGGCCTTGATCCATCGTTATCAAGAATCTCATGGACGTCTTAGGACCTGAGGAAGAAGAGGGACTTCTTTGTCCAGTGAGATGTCTCTTGTACTACCTTCACAGGATGGAAAAGATTAGAGGACCTTCAAGCAACCTCTGGTGCTCTGTAACAAGCCCGCTTTGTCTGCATTTACTTTTTCCTGAGAGAGTTGATATCAGAAGCACACTCTCAGATCCAGGAAGACGCCTTTCCTTTAGTTCAGGTTAAGGCTCGCGAAATTAGGGCAGTTGCAACTTCTATGTTATTTAGACATAATTTGTCTCTTTCTACGATCTTGCAGTCGAAATTCTGGAGATGCAAATCCATCTTCACCACACACTACCTCAAGGATATAGAGACCATGTTTGAAAACTGTAACACTTTAGGATCTTTATCCTTGGCTGGCATGGTGTTTGGAGAGGAAGCATAGGGAACTTTCTGTTTCTTTGCTATCCACTCGCCTTGACTTAGGGTTTTGAGCTTATGGGAAGCCTGGGGTGCTTTTTACCTGGAGTACCCACCAGTTTTGTTTTTAATGGTATGGGTTGTGGTTTTAATTCTGTGGTGTAGGTGATAGTGTTGTTCTTGTGTATTCTGGTCTACATCCAGGGCAAGGGCATCTTTTAAACTTGTTCAGCATACGGTGTACTTCCTCCGCTGCAAAGTTCCCACTAATGTAGGGACAAACCTTGGCTACACTGCCACACCCACTACAGGTTGAGAGAAGTGCTGACCAGATGCAGTACCTACCTGCAGGAGCTCTCTCAACAGGTAAGGAAGCAACAAACATTTAATGTTAGCAACCTTTCTATTTCAAATTCATTACTTAATGCTTTGGATTAGAATATGTCCATGCTCTTTCCCAGCTCCTAACAATGTAGAATCAGCTATGTAATTACTTGGTAAGTTACTTATATAAAAATGACATTTTATGATAGTTTTATTTACCAAGTAATTACCTGATTGGAGCCCCCCTCCTCCCCTTGCATGGACATTAGAGCATGAAATGAATTGAGCTCTCTGGTAAGTTCTTCTAAATCCCAGATAGTGGGCGGGACCTTGTCACCTACACACAGTGATAGAAGCTCCACTGCGCGAATTTTGAATTTTTAAGCTGCCGTAGGTTAGGAACCAATAGCTATGTAGTTACTTTGGGAAGTATATATGAAACTTTATTTTATCATAAAAGTGTCATTTTTAGTGTATACAGGTGATTTGGTTGTTGGCCTGGAAAACTGTTCACTGTGCCAATGATGCAACACTTGTTAGTGTAGTAAAGTCTCCACTTATGAGAAATGAAGCTGCCTTCAGCCTCAATCAGAACATGGACTGTTTCAGGGAATGGTGTAGTCGGTGGAGTATGAGGCTGAACTCCAGTAAAACGAAAACATTTTTGATTAGCAGATCTTGTTCAGATATCCCACCCCATCCTCCACTTCAGGTGGATGGAACTTTGCTGAATGAGTCTGAAGCTTTAACTCTTCTAGGCATAACTTTTGATTCGCATCTACCTTTTGAAAAACATCTAATGAAAGTCTCAACAAATGCCGCACAAAAGTTAGGTATTGTTCGTAAGGCCTCATATATTTATTATTGTGATCAAATCATTGCAACTTGTTTTAGGTTGTTTGTACTTCCTTTACTGGAATACTGTTTGGTTTAGATGTCTGCTTCTGCCAGAGATTTATCTCTTTTTAGATAGTGGTTCGGGATGGTTGGTTACTGTTTCCTAATAGTAGCTGTTATGACTTAGACCATCAGCGGATGGTCTCGTTTGTCACTTTTTCATAAGTTGTATTTCAACAGTGATCTTTCACATTCACAATTGATCCCTGATCCCCTTTATCTACCGAGAGCAACCAGATTTGCTGGACAGCAGTGCCAATATGCAGTAAATGTGCTTCACTGTCCGACTTCTCGGTTCCAGAGGGCCTTTATTCCTCACACCGTTGGACTGTGGAACAGCCTCCCAGAGGATGTCGTGCAATTGGAACTGCAGAAGTTCAAGCAAAAATGCAATGCATTACTACCGTAATACCATTGTTCTTGCATTTTAATAAATTTTTATCTATAATTTTTTTTTCTTCTTAATAAGTGGGCTCTCCTCTTTCTGCATTTCCCTTTACTTCCTCTTACTTCTTCCTAATGAACACCATATTCTTTGAAGCTTGAATTTCAAGTCATTGGCCCCTGTGGACTTGTTCCATATGAATAGGTTTCATCTACTGAATAATAATAATAATAATAATAATAATAATAATAATAATAATGATGATAATAATACAGTAAACCCCCCGTATTTGCATTCTCACGGTTTGCGGACTCACGCATTTGCGGGTTTCTCTGTGGAACATATCTAGCCATCATTCGCGGAAAATTCGCCCATTCGTGGTATTTTTCACTGAGAAATATTCACTAATTACTGTATTTTCATATAATTTTCATGAATAAATGCACTTTTTGTGATAAAACTATTAAAATACTCAGGTATAAGCATTTTTACAGGGTTTTTCTTGGTTTAAGCTATCAAAATGGGCAGTTCTAAGTGTTTTTAGAGGGTTTTAAGCATTCACAGATTTGACCTATTCGCAGGGGGGTGGGGGCATCCCCACTGAATAATGATTCACTGTAATAATAATAATAATAATAATAATAATAATAATAATAATAATAATAATAATAATAATTAACCCTTAAACACTGAGCCTCTATTTACAAAAGTGTCTGTCGTATGCCGACGGCGTTCGGGAATTAGAGCCGGAAAAAAAGTTTTTTTCAAAGAATCACAGCATGCTTGGCTTTCAAGATTAAGAGTTCATTTTTGGCTTCTTTTTTTTGTCATTGCCTGAAGTTTAGTATGCAACCATCAGAAATTAAAAAAAATATCATCATATATAAATATTGGAATATATGACAGCACAAAAAAAAAAATTTCATATATAATTGTATACAAATCGTGCTGTGAGCAAAACGCTTAAAGCTAACAAGTTATTTTTTTTTCGTTGTATTGTACACTAAATTGCGATGAATTTGGTATATAACAAATTGTAAAACAATCAAAGCAACACAGAGAAAATATTATCACAAAATGATGCATGAATTCGTAACACTCGGACGTAAACAGTTTTTTTCAAAATTTCACCATAAATCGAAATATTGTGCTAGAGACTTCCCGTTTGTTGCAGAATGAAGGTAAATGATTGAATGTTACTAGAATGTAAGAGTTTTAGCTTACAATTGCGTTTTTCGACCATTTCGGTCGGGTCAAAGTTGACCGAAGGTTGAAATTTTGGCACTTATCGTGATTTATATGAAAATATTTCAAAACTTGTAAAAGCTACAACCATGAGTTATTTTTTTTGTTGTATTCTACATGAAATTGCACACATTTTCATATATAAAACTTTATGTAACGGCTAATATAAAATGGTGCAAACGTTACGACAAAATGACGAAAGAATTTCTGAGATTTTCGGCAGAGTTACCACGCGCGGATGTAAGGAAAAAGTTCTTTTTAAAAAATTCACCATAAATTGAAATATTGTGCTAGAGACTTCCAATTTGTTGTAAAATGAAGGTAAATGATTGAATATTAAGAATGTAAGAGTTTTAGCATACAATTGTGTTTTTGACCATTTCAGTCGAGTCAAAGTTGACCGAAGGTTGAAATTTTGGCAGTTATCGTGATTTATATGAAAATATTTCAAAACTGATAAAAGCTACAACCATGGGTTGTGTTGTGTTGTATTTTACATGAAATTGTGCACATTTTCATATATAAGACTTTATGTAACGGCTAATATAAAAGTGCAAAAATTACGACAAGTGACGAAAGAATTTCTGAGATTTTCGGCCGAGTTACTGCGTGGACGTAAGGAAAAAGTTTTTTTCAAAAATTCACCATAAATCGAAATATTGTGCTGGAGACTTCCAATTTGTTGCTAAATGAAGGTAAATGATTGAATATTACTAGAATGTAAGAGTTTTAGCTTACAATTGCTTTTTCCGACCATTTTGGTCGAGTCAAAGTTGACTGAAGGTTGAAATTTTGGCAGTTATCGTGATTTATATGAAAATATTTCAAAACTTATAAAAGCTACAACCATGGGTTGTTTTTTGTTGTATTCTACATGAAATTGCACACATTTTTACATATAAAACTTTATGTAACGGCTAATATAAAATGGTGCAAAAATTACGACAATGTGACGAAAGAATGTCTGAGATGCGTCGCTGATGCTCTGTAGTGCGAGAAGAAAGAAATTTGCGCATGCGCGGCTGGGTAACGCTTGTAAACAAAACAACAGCGTGATCCGTGAACTCCCAGCATCCCTCAAGGCGCGTGATTTAAAATCTTTCGCAAACTAGGCCTATAACTATTTTTCTGCGAATATTTAAAAAACTTTTTGTAGTCGACCTACCGTACGTCCACTCGGCACCCGACAGACAATTTTAGTCGACGTACGATACGTCCAGTCGGCGTTTAAGGGTTGTTAATAATAATAATAGTAATAATAATAATAATAATAATAATAATAATAATAATAATAATAATAATAATAATAATAAAAATCCAAATGTCCCTCTATGGTTTATTCCGAAAGTATAGAGAAAACGCGTAGAGGAAGCAGCGAAAAGTAAATTTTTAGATGATGATTATAATAAAAATTAAGGAAATTTACAATTGACTGGAATAAAACTGCAATTTGGAGTAGTTTCTGCAGTAGTATGTGAAGAGAAGTCATACATTCCTAAACTGCCAGACTCCTCTTCTGCTTTTACCATTGCTGAAGCACCAGCCACAGTCTGTGCTTGGAACTAGTGAGCAAGAAAAATTTAAATCATCTTGTATTTATATTGATTTGAGAAGTGTCTAGGAAGCCATAAATCCAAAGGCTCAGGAGTGGCTCTTCCCTCTCAGTTAGATAAATGATCAAGAGGGTTAATGTTTGCCCCTCTCAGCATAAATTACCCATGAGGTTTTATTTTCTGTCCTTATTAGGCCCTGTGAGAGTTGTTTGCTTATCTTTGAACATAGCCTTTTCACTGTCTTTCAGAACCTACCTGCCAGGGGAAATGTCACGCGTTGTGGGACTCTGGAAAGAAGCTGCTGGAGAGAAAATAGGCCAGAGTTTAGCAGATCCTGCTCAGTATGACAACTTATTTCCTGGCTTCAGAGATGCTGTCAAGACCCAACACTACTTAGAGAAAGAAGCCAAGCCCATTCCTGCTGCGTCGGCAGCATCTGTGCCTGTAAGTAATGCTGTTTTTTATGTGGTGTAGCATTTGAAATTTTCAGGTTTAAGTTTTGTGTAGTGTGTTTTTACTCTGTTTTGTAATTAACCAAAAATAGTCCTACCATGACATTGTGAGTCAAATTAGTAAGATTTTGATTCAACTCATAGTTGTGATAATTGAACACATTATTTTGTAGGAAAATAATTCAGTTTGATTTATAAGGAAAAAATTGCATATCACATTTTATTACTACTTTGTATTGAATTTTACCATGCAAATTGTGAGCCCAAAATTTATATATTAGTAAGTTAGTTATGTTCCATCTCATAACCAACAGTGAAATTACTTAACCCTTTCATATCTGTATAGTTATCACATCACTGAGGGCACATGAGCCCCAATGTGTCTGGGAGCGCTCGACAGTGCGAAAAAATAATTATTTCGAAAATTCAGCAAGAATAGAAATTTTATGCCAACAATGTTCAATTTGCTGTCCTTTTTTTCTAAATGTTTATATTTTATGGTGGAATAGTCAGAATAAGAGTCCCAGCCCTCTAAATACAAAAAATGTGAGTTATTTCACGAAAAAAAAATTCTATTTTCATATTTTCGTTCGTAACCCAAAAACTATGAATGTCAGGCGAATGAATTATTTTTTATGAGAAAGCCAACAAAATTCTCTAAATATCGACATATAAAAGAATGGAAAATGAATAAGTCCAGCTGGTGAAAAAATTTATAGAAAAAAGGGGAGGAAACAGAGCGCTCTGCCCGGCGTATGGTGAGAATTATCGCTAGAAAAAAGATTTTTTTGAAGAGCCCTATCTCGGTTATTTTTCATTTTTACTTTGTAAATATACGAAAATGTAGAGGAAAACTTGAAGAATAATGTGAGAGTCAAGAAAAATGGCTTTTGTTTCATTTTGACGTTATAAATTGATTGAAACGAAAAAATGTTACCGTTGTCAACATTATTGTTCGTAGCTCAAAAGCTATAACAGTTAGGCGAATGGATTATTTTTTATGAGAAAGCCAACAAAATTCTCTAAATATTGATATATAAAACAATGAAAAAACGAATAAGTCCAGTTGGTGAAAAATTTATAGAAAAGAGGGTAAGAAACAGAGCGATTTGCCCGTATGGTGAGAATTATCGCTAGAAAAAGTTTTTTTGAAGAGCCCTATCTCGGTTATTTTTCATAGAAATTACTTTGTAAATATACGAAAATGTAGAGGAAAAGTTGTAGAATAAAGTGAGAGTCAACAAAAATGGCTTTGGTAACGGCAACAGTTTCATTTTTTGACGTTATAAATTGATTGAAACGAAAAAAATGTTACCGTTGTCAACATTATCGTTCGTAGCTCAAAAGCTATAACAGTTAGGCGAATGGATTATTTTTTATGAGAAAGCCAACAAAATTCTCTAAATATTGATATATAAAACAATGAAAAACGAATAAGTCCAGTTGGTGAAAAATTTATAGAAAAGAGGGTAAGAAACAGAGCGATTTGCCCGGTGTATGGTGAGAATTATCGCTAGAAAAAGTTTTTTTGAAGAGCCCTATCTCGGTTATTTTTCATAGAAATTACTTTGTAAATATACGAAAATGTAGAGGAAAAGTTGTAGAATAAAGTGAGAGTCAAGAAAAATGGCTTTGGTAACGGCAACAGTTTCATTTTGACGTTATAAATTGATTGAAACGAAAAAAATGTTACCGTTGTCAACATTATTGTTCGTAGCTCAAAAGCTATAACAGTTAGGCGAATGGATTATTTTTATGAGAAAGCCAACAAAATTCTCTAAATATTGATATATAAAACAATGAAAAACGAATAAGTCCAGTTGGTGAAAAGTTTATAGAAAAGAGGGTAAGAAACAGAGCGATTTGCCCGGCCTATGGTGAGAATTATCGCTAGAAAAAGTTTTTTTTTTTGAAGAGCCCTATCTCGGTTATTTTTCATAGAAATTACTTTGTAAATATATGAAAATGTAGAGGAAAAGTTGTAGAATAAAGTGTGAGTCAAGAAAAATGGCTTTGGTAACGGCAACAGTTTCATTTTGACGTTATAATTTGATTGAAACGAAAAAAAATGTTACCGTTGTCAACATTATCGTTCGTAGCTCAAAAGCTGTAACAGTTAGGCGAATGAATAATTTTTTATGAGAAAGCCAATAAAATTCCCTAAATATTGACATATAAAAAATGGAAAACGAATAAGTCCAGTTGGTGAAAAAATTGATAGAAAAGAGGGTGAGAAACAGAGCGCTCTGCCCGGCCTATGGTGAGAATTATCGCTAGAAAATTTTTTTTTTTGAAGAGCCCTATCTCGGTTATTTTTCATAGAAATTACTTTGTAAATATACGAAAAAGTAGAGGAAAAGTTGAAGAATAAAGGAAAGTCAAGAAAAATGGCTTTGGTAACGGCAACAGTTTCATTTTGACGTTATAAATTGATCCTTCGAAAAAAAAAGTTACCGTTGTCAACATTATTGTTCGTAGCTCAAAAACTAGAACAGTTAGGCGAATGAATTATATTTTATGAGAAAGCCAAGAAAATTCTCTAAATATCGACATATAAAACAATGAAAAACGAATAAGTCCAGTTGGTGAAAAATTGATAGAAAAGTGGGTAAGAAACAGAGCGCCATGCCAGGCATACGGTGAGAATTATCGCTAGACATTTTTTTGAAGAGCTCTACTTCGGATTTTTTTCTAGAAATTACTTTAAATATAAAAAATACAAAAATTGTAGAGGAAAAAAATGGTTGAGGAATAAAGTGAGAGTCAAGAAAAATATGTTACCGTTGTCAAATTATCGTTATAAAAGCTATAACAGTTGGGTGAATGAATTATTTTTAATGTTACCGTTGTTCCGTTCAACATTATCGTTAAAAATCATAAGAAAACCTTACTCAAAAACTATAACAGTTGATTATTCTGGTGAATGAATTATTTTTGGAACATGAGAAAGCTAACAAAATTCTCTAAATATCGATATATATGATAATGAAAAATGAGATTCAGAGCCCTGCCTAAAATCCAGACGTCTTATGTGATGCACTAACAAATTTCCGCTAGTTTTACAGTAAAAACTTTGCGAAAGCATGTTGGAAACTGTTCTCGATTGACGCCGCTGTATGTAAACAGCCACACGTGTTTACCCAGCCTCAAATGCGCATGGTCTCTGACAGAAGTGTGGCCTGCCAGGTCTGCGTGGGTGCGATCAGCTGATGTCATTGTGAAAATTTTACTACTTCATGGATTTGCGCATGCACAGTAGAGGAACTAAAAAATTTATAGAAAATAGAGGATACCAAACAGAGTGTTTCCAATAATGTAATTCTACATTTTATAAAAAAAAAAAATGTAAGATACGAGAGAGAAACGTGGGTAGGATCAGCTGATTTCATTGTGGGAAATTTACTATGCCAGGGAATTGCACATGCGCAGTATAGGGACTGCTTGCCTGGCGTATCGATGCCTGAGTTACACGGTCCAAGGTATGCTTTAGCCTATGGAAACCACCAACTGTCCGAAAATAAAAAAAATTTACCCCTACCACACGTACGAAAAATGTCGGTAAATTTTACGTAAAATTACGTCGGTCAGACAAGAAGTGGGGTAGGGGGTTATTGCGTAATATGACGTCAATTGGGCAGGAAAGGGTTAAACTAAACCTCAGATGTTAAATAATAATAATAAGAATAACAATAATAATAATAATAATAATAATAATATAATAATAATAATTTTTTGAAAAGATAGTAGTAATATAATAATGATAATTTTTTAAATGACAGGAGTTTGACAGAATGCTAAAGGAAAATGAGAGCATTTGGTTTTCTATGAATATCCGTTTTCTATCCATCTATTTCCCCAACCCCTTACCAGGGGACTAATAGGTACACACATCTGTAGCTTGTTAGTCTACTTCTGTCGCTAGTTTTGATAGGAGGTAGACAGATTGTTAAATGCACTCAGTTTTCTATTGGCAGAATTGGTTTGTTTTGGGACTTTCTTTTATTTTATTTTGAATATTTGATCAGTAAGAACTTGGAAGGCAACAGTTGCCATAAGTATTATTCCAGTTGTATTGACTCTCATGGGATGTGTGTACTGCCGAGGGAAGGATTATTATTGGAATACGGATGTGAGTCATAGTCTAACGAAATCATGTAGAAATTGATCCCAAGTGAAGCAACAACTAAGACAAGAGGATAGGTCTTGTAAGACTTGTTTTAAGGGGGTGATTGTTTTGTCTGCTTCCCTTTTTAGTAACTGGATAGGTCCTCTCCGGCTTCTCTTCAATCTGTTACTCCAACTACGCTTTCCATTGATTCAGGGCATTAGATCTGATAGGATTGTGTCATATTTTATGTTCACTTGGTGTAACTTTTACGGGTATTTTTTTCTCCGCTACCCAATTATAGCTGTCCAATTTATTCAACTGCCTCAGAAACAAACTTTAAAATCTCTAGATGCTTTACATCACGAGGGAGTACGTATATGTACAGGAGCCTTCCGCTCATCTCCAACTGTGTCTATCCTAGCAGAGGCAGGCCAGCTGCCTCTAAAATATTACAGAGATCTAATTACTTTAAGAAGAGGCTTATCCCTTCAAGCAGGCACATCTCCTGCATCAAATAAATTTCTCAATCAAAATACAAATAATAACCCAAATCAAAACTCATTTACTAAAAAAACTAATCATCTATTGAATTTACATAACATGATACCCAAATTTACCCAAGAAATAAATCCGGTCACACCATGGACACTAAAAAGGGCAAAACTATGCACATATTTATCATATCTTTCAAAGAAATATATGTCCAACACAGAAATGTACCATCAACATGCCATGGAACACATAAGACGGAAGGGTAATCCCTTCATAATCTACACAGATGGATCCAAAAATGAAGGTGGAGTGGGCTCATCAGCCTATTCAAGTGATAAAACTATCCAAATGGGCCTTCCTCTAATATCATCAGTATTTACAGCAGAATTAACAGCCATACAATTGGCTCTCAAGATTATAACAAAAAGGAATTCCTTCAGCACTCATATTGAGCGACTCAAGAAGTGCAATTGAAGCAATAGGATCATTTAAATCAAATAATCACCTTGTCCAAAATATACAACGGGAAATACATCAGTTAATTACAAACGGCCTTCAAATTCAAATTTGTTGGATCCCAGCCCATGTAGGCATTGAGGGTAATGAGAAAGCAGATAAAGCTGCAAAATTGGCTTGTACAATCCCCCCAACTACTATGAAAGCACCCATATCAGACTGGCTAGCATCAGTTAAACCCTTAATTTATAGGGATTGGCAAAATGATTGGACAAATATACCCCCACAAAACAAACTAAAACAAATTAAGAATGAAGTTAAAAAATGGCATTCTTCTATCCAAAAGCAAAGAATCAATGAGGTTATTTTAACAAGACTCAGAATAGGACACTCCAGACTCACACATGGTCATCTGATGTCAACTCCGCACACAAACCCAATAACTTGTGAAAGATGTAACATCCCAGTAACAATCAAACACATCTTGATTGACTGTCCCAGATGGCATCATGAAAGAAAGACTTATTTACAAAATAAATCAATAAAAGATATTCTAGCAGAAGGTAATAACTTTTCAATTAATAATATTCTCTTCCTAAACAAAATTAAATTGATAAGTAAAATATAATTTCCCCCTCTTTTTTTTCTATTTTTTCTTGATTGTTTTTTTCTAATTCCCCCCCCTTTTTTTTATTATTTATTTATTTAGTTAACTACTTAATTTTTTTATGTACTCTTTCCCCCTTTCTTTTCCCAGCCTGAGAAGAACCCTAAAAGAGTTCAGAGGTCTGGTTAAACAAATCATTTATAACTAACTAACTCCCAAAAGTCTTAAGTTCAGGTATATCCCCACATCTGAGGAAGGGTCAACGCCCCTGCTTTTGGCTCGCCTTATCCTTGGCATGGCCTGTTTTCCTCCCCCTGGGCCTGGAGCAACAGAGAACCAGAACATATCAGAAAGTGGTGTGGATCTGTCCATTGTTTCCTTCCTCTGTTCAGTCTGTTATCATTGGCACCAGTTCTGATGCCAGAATTCATTCTTTGATAGGATCACTTGGGAGAGGATAAGAGGAGTCGCCCAGTGCTTTTCCCTTTATGCTTTCTCTGTTGGGTAATGTTTACCTGGGTTTCACCGCTTCTGCCAGCTAGTAAGCAATCAGCCAAAGTAGACTTGTAGAGGAAAGTTTCCTTCTGGTTTTTAGGATAGTTTTGCATGAATCCTCTGTAGCTAAGGATCATTCATCGATCAAGATTAGTATTATGTATCAGTTTTTTGAGAGAAGTCTAAACTGTCCTCCGCTTTCCTGTGTATTGTGGTTTGCTTTGGCCAGTGTGATTGTGTGCCTTGCAGTTTTGACGCACCAGTCGCCTGTGCCCAGCATAGTTTTGCGCATTTCGCTGCAATGCTGCACCCTTGGGCACCTCTCTCTTGCGTATTGTATCCTGCAGGTTTTCTCCCTCAGTCTGTAGGTTCTGTAGTCATTGCTCTTGTACGCTTGTGCAACTATTGCCGGCATGACTATTGTCTATGCAATTATTGCCTGTGCGAATATCGTCTTTGCGCCTATTGCCCACACGCCTATCACCTGTGTGCCTCTTGCTTGTGTGGATATCACCTGTATGCCTATCGCCTGCACGTCTATCACCCGTGCACCTATTGTCTGTGCAACTATTACCTGTGCACCTGTCACCTGCACGACTATCACTTGTGCGCCTATTGCCTGCACAACTATTAACTGTGTGACTATCACTTGTGCACTTATTGCCTGCACGACTATAGCCTGTGAGACTATTGTCTGCCAGTAGAGATTTTTGGCAAAGTGCTCTCATTTCAGCTCCTTTTCAGTAGGCAGGTAGTTGCCTTTAGTAATCTGTTAACATTCTAGTTTGAGAATTTTGATTTCTCTCCCAGTTGTGGGAGTTTCTTTCACAAACAGGTGGTTGCTCTTTCAGTTTCAATTCCCCCATGGTTCAGGAACTTTCTTGTTATCATTAGATTTTTCCTGATCAGAATTGATATCCTTTTGTTGAGCCGACAGATTTTCAACCAAATCTGTCATATGTGCTGCATTTCACCAAGGGTGTCTGGGGTATGTTGAAGACTAGTGTAGTTCATGGAAAGGAAGCCTCTTCTAAGATGTTTCACTATTCATACCTCCATATAGCCTCTTTTAAGAATGTTTTGCTGTTCTTGCCTCCAAGTGGGATTTCTTCTGTATTTCACTTTACTTCCTCTTAATTCTTCCTAATGAACACCATATTCTCGGGAAGCTTGAATTTCAAGTCAATGGCCCCTGTGGGCTTGTTCCATATGAACAGGTTTCATCGACTGAATAATAATAATAATAATTTATGGTAATAGTAATAATTAATAATACTAATTAATAATAAATAATAATTAATGATGATGATGATGATGATGAAGGGGGGGGGGGAAGAGAACTGCCTTGTATTCGAGTGGTCTCTTTCCAAGTCTTGGGGTAGCATTTGGGAGGGACTGGTACCAGCACAGGTTTTGTTTTAGGATATAAAGAGATTCTCACAATTCAGGTTTTTAGGAGTTTTCAGCAAATGATTTTTTTTTTGACCTGGCAAGAGTCAGGCTTGGGTTCTTTCCTTTTACCTGAACATGTATCATCAGTTAGTCTTTATCAGAATCAGTTTTAATTTAAGCTCTCAATGGAAGAAGGACCTAGTCCTTTAGATGCCTCAGTGGTCTGGAGCTCAGTTATGTAAGACATAGAATTTCAGGAGTTTTAACTGGCATTAGAGGTGTCAGGTTACCCCTATAATCTCGAATTCTGAGCAGTCAGAAGGAACTTAATTCAGTGTGAGCATTGGATTAAGTACAAGTATCAGTGTTCTCAGACACCCCATCTTCCCTACTTTAGGTAAATATTCATGACATGAATGTATGTGTATGCATATTAATGTAATGTACAAGTAGGTAATGTGTTCTGTGTGTATATAATGTGGACATAGTATGTATGTTTATATATCACATATATATATGACATCATTAAATATCTTCTGTCCAGCTGGATAGTTTTATCATTAAAGTATATTCCTTATACTCAGAATAGCAGAGGCGTATGTTTGGACAGAAGAATGTGATGTTTCCTTAGTTTTTTCTGCATAGTAACAATGTGCTAAGAGACCAACTAAGCATTGAGAATCTGACTCTGCCTACGGTATGGTCTCTTGAATTTTCAGCTGTGCTAGGTTCATAAGAACTGGTGTAAACTATAGTTTGGGAGGTGTTTTTCAGCAGTATTAGCTGGTTATGAACCTTTACATCTTTTCTTATTTTGTGATTGGAAGTGAGATACTTAACAAGTTAAGAGAATCCAGGAACTTTAGAATGTTCCTAGTAGTTCTTTGGTGGCTGAGGAGGATTGATTTCAGAATCTGTTTCCTCAGTAATATTCTCTGTAGAGTGTTTCCTTTCAGGAAGATTGAAAACAGTCGCATGCTATGAAGTTTTTAATTCCGTGTGCTTCAGGTGATTGCGTTGATACTATAAACCATCTTGTGTAAGAGTGAGTTTTTTTATATGTGTATTTTGATTTTGTCCTAAAATTTACAAGAGGTTTTACTACCATGATTAAGAAGCAGTGGTCAGTTTCTCTTTTCAGCTCAATTGAACATGCACCTCTATAGACACCTTCATCAGGTTCTATAGTTTCTTAGTTACTCAAAATGCTGTCAGTTCCAGCTAATAGAGATTATGGTTCTAGGTTTTCTTGCATTTTTTGTAATGCTCAGCTATACATTCCTTACAACAACCTGGATTCCAGGAGGTCTTCAGGTCTGGTGTAATACATGTACCTAGTACACCTTAACTTTAACGAGCCTTTATGTGGTGTAGATTTTTCCTGCAAAACTGTTAGATTCTCTACTAAAAGAGTCTTGAAATACTTGAACTGTCCTTTGGTAGTACTAGCTCCTGTGAAAGAGTAAGAGTTTTGTGGAATACTGTACTGGCTTTTGCATTGAAGATACTAGTATTTGGTTCTTGCCCCGGATTGGGAACTGAAACATTTTTGAGACATTTCCCTTCTCAAGGTTGTAAAAATGCAAGCCCTTCATTGGCTGAGTCAGTTGAGCTTCAGACTGTCACTCAATGGGCCGGAGTTCAAGTCCCCCGGCCGGCTGATGAAGAGTTTGAGGAATTTATTTCTAGTGATAGAAATTCATTTCTCGCTATAATGTGATTCGGATTCCACAATAAGCTGTAGGTCCTGTTGCTAAGTAACCAATTGGTTCTTAGCCACGTAAAATAAGTCTAATCCTTCGGGCCAGCCCTAGGAGACCTGTTAATCAGCTCAGTGGTCTGGTAAAACTAAGGTATACTTAACTTTAACTTTGTAAAAATGCAAACTTGATCTCACTTAAGGATAATGAATTTGACAAACTTTACACTGTACAAGGGCAGTTATAGCCTACTTGAATTGATTAAAGCCTATTAGAGATGAAAATCATTTTGTGCATAAGTGGAGCAAACAATACTTTTTCTAAGTGCACTGCCATTTTTTCATTATTTGGTCAAATTAGCACGTGTAACCTCAGTCGGGATTTATTACCTTGCAGCAGACAGTGGGCTTTGGGGATCCCCTTCTACTGATCTATTTGAGACGAAGTGGAATCTTGGTTGACAATATATTGTTCATGAATGCAGGATCTTCTAGCTTGGGCATTGGACACCTGGTCAGGTCTGGATTGTTATGCCTTTTATCCTTTTGCTGTGATTCAGGAAGTCATCAACGAATTAGTGACTGTAAGTTATCTCTTAGCTGGCATTGGTTACCCAAGGTGGCCAAGGAAGACTGGGTTTTTCCAGTTCCATTCAGTTGTGGATAGATCTGCCCTTATTTCTCCCTATCAAGAAGAATCTCCCGAAGCAGCTAAGAGAGGAAAGATTCCATCACAATCCTGGAAGCTGCAGATAACAGCGTGGAGATGTTCCAGGACTCCTGTGGGCTCAAGATGAAATCTTGCAGGAAGGCTGTTATAAGTGCCAAGAGAGAATGTATTAATGGATTCTGCCAACACCAGTGGTCAATGTATAGGTCCTAGTGCTGCATTAAGGGGTTTTTCCAGCAGTACTACCTCTGTAAACAACTTGAGAAAAAGTCCTTGGTAGCAGCCGTTAAGACTAGATGGCCATGTTGGCTTTGGCTCTTATGCTTGGCTAAGGACAAAGACATCTATATACTGTATAATGTGGGGTGTTAAGGTGGAGTTTTCCCAGGTCCCTGGTACTCCATTTACCCTAGAAGCTGTACACAGTTGATTAGTTCATGTTACTGCCCTTTGAACTTTTGGAACAAGCTGCTTTCAAAGAGGTAGGCTTTGCTAAAACAAGGCAATTGTTTTTGCCTTATTTTGGGCTAAAAATGGTTGTAGGGCCATACCCGTACCTGCAGTAGTCTCTTTACTCAGCTTGCAATTACTAGAGCCTGAGGAGGAGGTTGACTATCATGTGGTCCAGTGAGGACTTTAAGATTTTGTTTGAATTGAACTAAAGATATTAAAGCTGATGTGAAGTCCAGAATCCAGAGCTCCCAATGAGTAGGAATGTAACATCCTTTTCATTAGGTCTTTGATTAAAGATTCTTATGCTAATTTGTATCCTTAAAGGAAGGTAAAGCCACTTGACATGTGAGCAGTGGCTACAGCTTTTAAATTTGGAAAGAACTTAACCTTGGATAAGTTGCTGAAGTCACTCAGTGGCATGGTAATTCTGTATTTGCTATGATTTATCATTGTAGTATAGAGATTCAATACAATTATTGCAGAGCATTAGCTCCTCTGATTTGTGCAGGAGACATTGTCCTGGATCAGTCGGTAGCCTTTTTCTGCCTACTACTTTTTAGACCTGGTTGTGGTTTTTGGGAAGCTTGGAGGTACTCAATATTAAGTATAGGAAGCATAATTTTTTTTTACGTAGGTATCTGTTACCAGCCCTCGGGCTGGGGAGTTAAACAGTGGGCCTAGCAACACACTGGCCATGTGTCATAGGCATTGGGACCTGTCCCCCACTGGCTGTTGGCCTAAGAAACAGGAGATCAGTGCCTGCCCTATGAGCCTACAGAGGCCCAGGAGGACTTTGAGGTACCTGTTAGTTAACTGCCATTGGCTCTGTAGGGTTTTGGCATAGTAACATTACCCCTCCTTTTGCTGAAGGGGCACCCTCCCTCCAAAGAACCTGGGGTATATTCATGATGAGGTTCTCATACCTGAGTGACAATCCTCCCAAGATGGCTGTAATAGCCAATGTATTGAATTCACTGGGTAAACAAATGCTTGTTTTGTACATATTTTGTTAACCCTTTCCTGCCCAATTGACGGCATATTACGCAATAACCCCCTACCCCCCTTCCTGTCTGACTGACGTAATTATACGTAAAATTTACCGACATTTTTCGTACGTGTGGTAAAGGTAAATTTTTTTTATTTTCGTACAGTTGGTGGTTTCCATAGGCTAAAGCATACCTTGGACCGTGTAACTTAGGCATCAATACGCCAGGCAAGCAGTCCCTATACTGCGCATGCTCAATTCCCTGGCATAGTAAATTTCCCACAATGAAATCAGCTGATCCTACCCACGTTTCTTTCTCGTATCTTACATTTTTTTTTATAAAATGTAGGATTACATTATTGGAAACACTCTGTTTGGTATCCTCTATTTTCTATAAATTTTTAGTTCCTCTACTGTGCATGCGCAAATCCATGGCGTAGTAAAATTCTCACAATGACATCAGCTGATCGCACCCCACGCAGGCCTGGCAGGCCACACTTCTGTCAGAGACCATGCGTCGAGGCTGGGTAAACACGTGTGGCTGTTTACATAAAGCGGCGTCAATCGAGAACAGTTTCCAACATGCTTTCGCAAAGTTTTTGCGGTAAAACTAGCGGAAATTTGTTAGTGCATCACATAGAGACGTCTGGATTTTAGGCAGGGCTCTGAATCTCATTTTTCATTATCATATATATCGATATTTAGAGAATTTTGTTGGCTTTCTCATAAAAATAATTCATTCACCCAACTGTTATAGCTTTTGAGCTACTGAACGATAATGTTGACAACGGTAACATTTTTTTTTCGTTTCGAACAGCTTATAACGTCAAAATGAAACTGTTGCTCTTACCAAAGCCATTTTTCTTGACTCTCACTTTATTCCTCAACCTTTCCTCTACATTTTTGTATATTTACAAAGTGATTTCTATGAAAAAATCCGAGGTAGAGCTCTTCAAAAAAAAATGTCTAGCGATAATTCTCACCGTATGCCTGGCGGCGCGCTCTGTTTCTTACCCACTTTTCTATAAATTTTTCACCAACTGGGCTGATTCGTTTTTCATTATTTTATATGTCGATATTTAGAGAATTTTCTTGGCTTTCTCATAAAAAATAATTCATTCGCCTAACTGTTATAGTTTTGAGCTACGAACAATAATGTTGACAACGGTAACTTTTTTTCGTTTCGATCAATTTATAACGTCAAAATGAAACTGTTGCCGTTACCAAAGCCATTTTTCTTGACTTTCCCTTTATTCTTCAACTTTTCCTCTACTTTTTCGTATATTTACAAAGTAATTTCTATGAAAAATAACCGAGATAGGGCTCTTCAAAAAACAAAAATTTCTAGCGATAATTCTCACCATACGCCGGGCAAATCGCTCTGTTTCTCACCCTCTTTTCTGTCAATTTTTTCACCAACTGGACTTATTCATTTTCCATTTTTTATATGTCAATATTTAGGGAATTTTATTGGCTTTCTCATAAAAAATTATTCATTCGCCTAACTGTTATAGCTTTTGAGCTACGAACGATAATGTTGACAACGGTAACATTTTTTTTCGTTTCAATCAAATTATAACGTCAAAATGAAACTGTTGCCGGTACCAAAGCCATTTTTCTTGACTCTCACTTTATTCTACATCTTTTCCTCTACATTTTCGTATATTTACAAAGTAATTTCTATGAAAAATAACCAAGATAGGGCTCTTCAAAAAAACTTTTTCTAGCGATAATTTCTCACCATAGGCCGGGCAAATCGCTCTGTTTCTTACCCTCTTTTCTATAAATTTTTCACCAACTGGACTTATCTGTTTTTCATTGTTTTATATATCAATATTTAGAGAATTTTGTTGGCTTTCTCATAAAAAATAATCCATTCGCCTAACTGTTATAGCTTTTGAGCTACTGAACGATAATGTTGACAACGGTAAAATTTTTTTCGTTTCAATCAATTTATAACGTCAAAATGAAACTGTTGCCGTTACCAAAGCCATTTTTCTTGACTCTCACATTATTCTTCAAGTTTTCCTCTACATTTTCGTATATTTACAAAGTAATTTCTATGAAAAATAACCGAGATAGGGCTCTTCAAAAAAATTTTTTTTCTAGCGATAATTCTCACCATACGCCGGGCAGAGCGCTCTGTTTCTTGCCCTTTTTCTATCAATTTTTCACCAGCTGGACTTATTCGTTTTCCATTCTTTTATATGTCGATATTTAGAGAATTTTATTGGCTTTCTCATAAAAAATAATTCATTCGCCTGACGTTCATATTTTTTGGGTTATGAACGAAAGTATGAAAATAAGTAAAGATTTTTTTTTTTCGTGAAATAACTCACATTTTTTTGTATTTAGAGGGCTGGGACTCTTATTCTGACTATTCCACCATAAAATATAAACATTTAGAAAAAAGGACAGCAAAATGAACGTTGTTGGCATAAAATTTCTATTTTTGCTGAATTTTCGAAATAATTATTTTTTCGCACTGTCGAGCGCTCCCAGACACATCGGGGCTCATGTGCCCTCAGTGATGTGATAACTATGCAGATATGAAAGGGTTAATAAATAGCCTTTAAAGGTTTGGCTGATTTCCACTTTGCCCACCTTCTTTTTCAAATGTGGGAATCTGTTATATAATGGAGAGTAAGGTTCATTTAAAAAATACTGTATAAATAATTTTGTATTTTTTAAATACCTCCCCATTATACAATTTGCCCTTCCTACCTCCCCACATTCAAAGTAGACAGAAGTAGACTGGTCAGCTAGGAGGGTTTATACTTGATGGTCCCCTGGTGGGGGTTGGGGGAAGTAGATGAAGAGAAAACAGATATTCATAGAAAACCAAGTGTTCTCGTTTTTCTTTTGCGATCTGTCAGACTCCTGCTGGCATGGAGATGAAAGCTATATAATGGAGAGGTAAGTAATAAAAAAGTAAATATTAAAGTATTTATATATTGATGATAAAGGGATTTTGACAAAGGAAAAATCTATTTCTGGAGAGGGGACCATGTCACCCGGTGAAAAAGTCCATTCAGCACTTATTTCTAGGTAATTCTGTTGCTAGATACCAGAGAAAGCTAAATGAAATGCTGGAGTTACTACCCCCAGAGCGAGCTCCATTAGATGGAGTCGTGTATGGAAAAGGGTGAACTACAAAAAACACGGAACCTTATCCTATAGAGATCCCAAAGTCAAAAGTCCCACAGGGAGGTGCCGTTACAAACCCATGCACCACTCGCGGACAGTATACAAATCACCGCTAGCCGCATTCCATGAAAGCAACACCCCACCAGAATGATGTTTACTGTGGGGGGGAGACAACACATGACAGAGGTGGGTCACCGGGTGACACGGTCCCCTCTCCAGAAATAGATTTTTCCTTTGTCAAAATCCCTTTTCTGGATCGGGTCCCGTGTCAGCCGGTGAAAAATTAACAGAGAAATAAATATAATTCTAAAACTGTAAGAGATAACAAAATGTAAGGGGAACAGAAGACCAAAGGTCCACCAAAAATTTTAATTGCTAGCAATAATAACAAGTAATGTACAAATGTAACTGATGGGAGCTTAAAATTAACATAATATAAAAAATATACTTAAACAAAATAACTATACAAAATTGAAAACATTATAACATAAATGTGTCATTTAAACAAATATACAGATAACACGGTCAGGTGATAAAGTCAAGGCACGCCTGACTGAAATGACTGTAAGGGGATAACTGAGGCAGTGGAGGAAGGATTGACTAGGAATCAGAAAGGGTACTAGAGGGAGGGACAACGTTCCCTGCCGCGACTGTTGAGAATTTAAGAGCTTCTAAGGATTTCAAATAGTGACGTTTGAAAACCAAGGTTAACTTCCAACCAGTGTATTTGGTAAGATCCGCGAAATTCATGTAATGGAAGTAGTTAATGGAGGTGGCCACAGCTCTAATATCATGAACTCTTGGGACTGAGTCAGGATTAGCCTGCTTGATGAAGTAAAGGATTTGCTGTCTAATAGCAGACATAGAGATATTACCCCCCCCCCTTCCCTGATAAAGAGAGGCCCAGATGAGATGTGAGAGGACCTGTCTAAATAAGCCCTCAATGTATGAACTGGACATAGGGACAGGTCTTGAGGAAGGGGGAGAATTTTCCAAGGCGACCACCTATTCTATGGATCTTCATTTTTGGCTAGGAATTTAGGGTGAGAATCAGCAAAACCTCCCCTGATGGAAGGAAGTCGACATGGTTGGATTCCCTAGAGAGAGCAGACAGCTCTGAAATTCTAGCACCAAGCTAGGCTAACTAAGAACAACGTTTTCCTCAATAAGGAAAGGTAGGGACAAGACTGATTATCGATATCTTAGGCTAACTTCAACACGTCATTCAAAAACCAGGAAACCGTATGTGGACGGATTACTGGTCTCAGTCGTGCACAGGCCTTAGGGATGGAAGAAAAGTAAGGATCTGTGAGGTCAATTTTGAAACCGCATAAAAATACTTTCCGTAAAGCCGACTTGACTGTAGTAACAGTACTGGAGGCTAAACCCTTCTCAAACAGTGACCTAAAAAGGAGATTGCCAAATTTATGGTCATTACTGTAGCCTCAGATTCTTTCAAAAAGAGTGCTAGCTTCTTAACTGCTGAGTCGTACTGCCGAAGAGTAGAGACCCGCTTATCTGATTCCAAGAACGTGGTATTGACAGGATCAACATTAGCATCCCTTTGAGCCGCAAATTTCATAAAGTCCACAAAGCCAGGGCATTTTGAATTTTTGAGGAAGCTGACACAGTCTGAGTTTGTACTACTTGTGTTAGTTTCGGACTGGGGATTTGGATGTGGCGAAGTTTCAGTTCCAACAGAAGTGGAAACCAGTTGCTCTTTGGCCAGTAGGGAGCCACTAGAGCTACTTGACCCTTGAATGTCCTGAGCTTGTGAAGGACCTTTAACAACAAGTTTACTGGAGGGAACAGATAAATCTTCTTCCACCTGTTCCAATCCAATGACATTGCGTCCGTGGAAAGAGCTTGAGGGTCCAGGTTGGGAGCTACGTAATGAGGAAGCTTGTTGTTGAGCTTGGTTGCGAACAAATCTACCTCCAGGCCCGGAACTTGGTTGCAGATCCAATTGAACGAGACCCTGTCTAGGGACCACTCCGACTCGAGGGGAGTTGTCCTCGATAGAGAATCCGCCACGACGTTCCGGACCCCTGCAAGATGAGTGGCAGACAGGTGCCACTTGTTCTTGCACGCCAAGGAGAAAAGTGCAATCATTACCTGGTTGATCCGGCTGGATTTTGAACCTCCCCTGTTTATGCAGTGGACTATCGTGGCGCTGTCCAGAACCAGCCTTATATGAATCATCTTGGGAGGAAGAAGCTTCTTTAAGGTAAGGAAGACCGCCATGGCCTCCAGAACGTTTATATGGAACTGGCGGAACATGGGGGACCAAGTCCCCTGTACTTCTTGGTGTTGAGAATAACCTCCCCACCCGCTTAGGGAGGCGTCTGTGTGGATAACCAACGCCGGAGGAGGAAATTGCAGGGGAACTGACTTGGACAGGCTCTTGACAGTCGACCAAGGCCGGAGTCTCTTCTTCAAGATGGGAGGAATCAGAGACACCTTGTCTCTGAGGCTGAGATTTGCTTGACTCCGCCACACTCTGTTGATATCTTTCAGTTTTGTCTTCAGCAACAGATCTGTCACTGAAGCGAACTGAAGGGAGCCCAAGACTCTTTCTTGGGCCCGTCGAGAGGCTCGTTTGGACTTGAGAAACTGTCTGGTTGCTCTGGCTATCTCTTTCCTCTTGGGAGGAGGAAGGGAGAGCTTGTGAGAATTCAGATCCCACTGGATTCCTAGCCATGGAAAACAACTGCTCGGAACCAGGCGGGACTTCTCCCTGTTTACACGAAAGCCCAAAGATTCCAGAAAGCCGACCACCACGGATGTAACCCTCCAGCATTCCTCGACGCTGGATGCCCAGATGATCCAGTCGTCTAGATACGCGGCCAGCGTTATCCCTTGGGACCGGAGTTGTTGTACGACCGTGTCTGTCAACTTGGTGAAAATCCTTGGGGCTATGTTGAGGCCGAAAGGCATCACCTTGAAGGAATATGCCTGCCTTCCGAGCCTGAACCCCAGAAAGGGGGAGAACCTTCATAACCGGGACGTGATAATAGGCGTCGGAAAGATCTAAAGAGGTGGTGACGGCTCCACGGGGCAGTAGGGTCCGAACTTGGGAGACTGTAAGCATCCGAAACTTGTCGCAACGAATGTAGGAATTCAGACGGGACAAGTCCAGAATTACTCTCCGCTTGTCGGAACCCTTCTTGGGAACACTGAAGAGCCTGCCTTGGAACTTCAGTGTCCTCACTTTCCGTATTGCCTGTTTCTGCAAAAGATCTTCCACAAAGTTCTCGAGATCCTTGGTCGGTGTCTGATAAAACTTGACTGGTGGAGGGGGACCGTCGATCCAACTCCAACCTAGGCCCTTGGAAACTATACTCTGAGCCCAGGGACAGAAGGTCCACCGGGCTCGAAAATGGTACAGCCTCCCGCCCATTGGATGTATGTCATCAGTCCTGAGTTTGCTTCCTCCCTCTGGAGCCTCTGCCTCCTCTGTTCCTGGGAGAGGAGCGGGGGGCTCCTCTTCCCCTAACATAGCCTCGCGGCCTGTTGCCTCTGGTTGACTGCCCAGAGCGAAATTTCCCCTGGCATTCATATGAAGCATTGAAAGCCGGGGAGGAGACGTAGGAGGGGGCAGCAAGAGACTGATGTGACGGGTTCACCAGGACATACTGAGGCGGAGGTTGGGAGGAAGAGGTTGAAGGCTGATCCTGTAAAGGAACCTGGATGAAGGACTGAGCCGGGAGGCGTTTGAAATGCTTAAATTTCTTGCCGGACTTTGGGGAAGGCCCGGCAAGATCAGGCTGCTTCCGTTTATAGGGCAGACCCCAACAAGAATGGAGACTCTGATTGACCCTAGCCGCCTCAGATAAGACTGCGTCAACTTCTTCTTGGGGAAAAGATTAGCTCCCCAGATAGAACTCTTCAGAAGCTTATTTGGTTCATGCCGAACTGTGGCTGCCAAAAAGCTATGCTTCCGGCAGGCCAGTCGGGCAGTCATAAAGTCAAACAGGTCTTGTTGAAAACTCGCCAAGAGAGATTTCGTCAAGACCTGGAACAAAGAATCTTCCCTATAAACCAAAGAAGTTGCTTCTGCCAAAGTCAGAGAGTTCAAAGACCTGGCGAGCCTATCCTTACTATCAGCTTCTGCTTTCAGGAGCGAATCCGGGATCTTAGGGAGCTGCTCACTGAACAGGTCAGAAGCGCAGTCTGGGTCAAGCCGAGTCACCGTAAACGTATTAGGGGCTCCCTTCCAGAACTCGGTGCCCCCGGGAAAGAGGAGAGATGTTGGGGCTGTCTCCCGGAGATGAGGGAGGGGTTTACCTTCTAAGCAAGCCTGACTAGTCAGAGAGGCCACTTTTGAAGTACAAGGAGGAAGGAGAATATCACCTAAGGTGAACATAGTGAACACTCCCTTGGCTGGTGTGAGCCTAGTGTTCTCCGCTTGCCACTCCGTAAGTGTCCTCATCAAAGACGACTGGGCTTGGTCCCTAGGATAGATAACGGTCTCCTTAGGGACTTTATCAGACCTGTTCCAAACCTCCCCCTTCAGCCTGGCGAAACCTGTGTAGGGGGATGTCAGGTCCGGAGGATAGAATTCCAATTCCTCCAGTCTCCTTGTGCCCAAACCCTCTATGGTGAGAGTACCTTCGTGCTCGGGAGCATAAAGGGCCAGACGCCAAGGATTCCCCAGATCGAAGGGAGGGAGAGTGGAAGGGTCAGGAACAGAATGAGACCTAGAACGAGGTCCGCTATCGGCCAGTCCTTGGATCAATTCCTGCTGTGACTCCACCTTTTCCGAAAGAGATTGAAAAGAATTGGCAAGACCAGAAAGCTTGCTGTCGACTCTCGCGTCGATTCTCTCAAGGAGAAGTTCGACGAAAGAGTCTGTATCAAAGGCAGGAGGAGGGGGAACCACTTGCCGCGACTGAGACTCTTCTTGCATCCCGGAGGGGGAGGCTGTACTCGTTGACGGAACGGGGCTCGCCGCCCATGCCGCCGCCGGAGGGACCTCAGATCGACCTGCTAGAGTAGGTAAGGTTTTCTTCCTCACAGACTTCACCTTAGGGACAATAGATCCAGACTGGTCCGTAAGGTATGAGGATTTAGAGAAACCTTTAAAGGAGGAAACGGTGGAAGAAGGAGAGCTAAACAGTGAAGAACCTGCCTCACTTACCCCCTTACCTGCTTGATGCTCCGGGACAATGTTCGGAGATTCAAGGCCGAGGTCAAGATCCACCTTGTCTTCAGAAACGCCTCCGCTCAAGGCCGAATCGTCTGGAGAGGGCTGGGCCAACTCCCGAATCCCGGCAATCAACGGAGCAGCAACATCGTCGGTGACTGAAGCTGTGATCCAGGCGCCGGGAAAAAGGACATTGCAAATGTCCTTCGAGAGTATATAGGGATTGCCAGCTCCTACGTTGCATCCGAAGCCGCTAACCCAGACTTTAAGGGCCTGGAGCGAAGCATCGCGAGACTTGCGGTCAGCCTGCCGGAAGAATAACATTATTGCGGTTTACCGAAGGGGGGGGAAAATCGGTAATTCGTATAAAATACAGTTTGGCTAAAAAGGAAAGATGCATGACAACCTGCCGAATCATCGATAGCTTGCTCGTAAAGAGCGTAGCAAACATCACATCCGTCAGGGTGCCAAACTACGAGATCCCCTACGTGGACCGCACACCCGGAGTGGGATCTACAAACTTCGTGGCCACTGGCCTGGTGCAGGGCTGCGGAGCACCCCTGTTCTTGGCAGCGCACCACCTGTAAAAGTATGAGATTATGAGTACACCGTGTAAGGTGCCGGAGCAGTGTGCCGGAGCAACACATCAGTATATATATTAAAACCGTGAAACCTGCCGGAATGATTGGAAGGCAACCGGATTAAAATAAAATCTCATACATAAAATACAAAATAAACATAATAAATATACCGGAACTAGCCGGAGTAACATGCCTTAAAAGTATGTGACGGATACAAAATAAAATGGGAAGGTTAAAACTGTCCGGAGTAAGCGCATTCCCGGCAACCGAGAATGAAATTCTGAGACTAGCGATAACGGTAGACCGGTAAACACTAGAACCGCCGGAGCGGGAAGCAAGGAATGCGCCTCGAATAACAGAAAAGTGGACAGTGGTTAGCTAAAGGAATGAAACGTCAAAGGTCCGGACACGAAGACAGTCAGGTGGAAAACACTAACTGGCCACGAGAGTAGGACTAAACTGGAGTGCCGTCTTATTAGACGACACGCCGGAGATGACGTAAGGAAGGGAGGGATGAACAGACCAGGAGGAAGAATCGTAAAGAAGCGACCAGAGAGTGGGAATGCACAATCCGGGCGCTCCGGGCCCTCACGTCCACTCGCTGACTGAGATAGCTACCCAGCAAGCGCGAGAGAAGCAGGAGAGGGGGATGAACAACCTCCATGGTCAGAAGGGAGGGTAGATGGGGGGGGACAAAGAAGGCCAAAGATGGTGGACGGGAGAGGGGGAAGCTCCCCCGGCCACCAGCAGCCCCTGGAGGGGTATAGGCTGGTAAAGTCAGAGACCGTACCAAGGGCAGGCCAAACAATGCAGAGGAAGGGGACATAGGCTATAGGCTAAAAGGATAGGAATGCTCCCAAGCCTTGATAAGTTAACAAGATTGAAAACGAATCAAGGGGAGAGAGCACTCGGGAGGGGGAGGGTTAAGGGTGTGTCGACATAACCAATAGCTGAAAACTAACCTTAAGAAATGACAAAACTAGGGAAGGCTACGTGGCGTCCCTCGCTATCCCAGCTTAACCAAGAGGCTTATTAGCCTGCGAAAAGTCAAAAACAGGAGAGGGAAGCTACGCGACATCCCTCGCTATTTCAGCTTAAACAAGAGGCTTATTAGCCTACGCGAAAAGTCAAACAGGGGAAGGGAAAACATAAGATGAAAAGACCCCAGCCAAAACTTAAGGAGAGCGCCATATTGGAAAAAACGTTACATAAAACACAATGATGGTCATGCGAACGAATCATTTAATGATCGACCCCCTTTTTCATATAAAAAGGGGGGGCAATAGCCTAACGCCCCAGAAAAGGTAGGATGGAAAAACTAAAGCTAACAACCAACCCATGAAAAATGGATAAATAAAAAAAAAAAAAAAAATAATATAAGAGGAGGACCATACCCAACCTGATGTGGACGTGAAGGGAAATGGCCGCCCTCTAACAAAAGAAATATCCATAATAATCAACATATATCAAATGCATCCGAACACAAGGGCAAAGATTAAACAAATAATCTTAACAGTACCAATGAAATTAAAATTCCCAGAAGCTAAGAGAAGTGAAGGACAAAAATAAGGCATGCTATGGAAATGATAAGAGGCGAATAGGCCCGAGGGGTAGCCGAAGCCTAAACGACAGCCTTCACTCTCAAGCAAAGGGACACAAAAAGTTAATCAATCAAAATCACTAATTAGAAGCGTCACGAATAGGAAATATATCCTAAACATGAAGAGGAACAGTGAAAAAGATCGAAAAACAAGGCGACCCAAGACCACGAACCTCGCATGGAGGTCACTTGAGGCCGCGAGAGGAGATCGAGACGGGCGTTATAAATCCCCTTAATTACTAGACTAAAGGGAAATAAGGAGCCTCAATCGCCTCAAATAAAAACTTAACGCTGGTACTCAACTTTGATGAAGAAAGACCTTGCGAGGATGCCATAATGATGAAAATAAGCACAAAATAAAAGGCACAACGAAAACACGTGTGACCGCAGGTGCTTGCTGAAATGGAATGCGGCTAGCGGTGATTTGTATACTGTCCGCGAGTGGTGCATGGGTTTGTAACGGCACCTCTCTGTGGGACTTTTGACTTTGGGATCTCTATAGGATAAGGTTCTGTGTTTTTTGTAGTTCACCCTTTTCCATACACGACTCCATCTAATGGAGCTCGCTCTGGGGGTAGTAACTCCAGCATTTCATTTAGCTTTCTCTGGTATCTAGCAACGGAATTACCTAGAAATAAGTGCTGAATGGACTTTTTCACCGGCTGACACGGGACCCGATCCAGAAATTATAATTATTATTATTACTGGAACTGTTTGGGCAATTGATTTTCTTGATGATAAACCTGGAGCCTAAATTTAGCTTGCCTTAGATCAGGACTGTCAGCTTGCCAAAGTTATGATAATGAACAAACAAACAGTAAACTCATATTGCATAAAGGAAAAACATCCACATTAAATGCATTGAAATTGGGTAGGCAACAGTAATATTTAGTAAAAAAAAAATCATTTCACTGGAACCATGCCACATTGTAAAAGTGTTGCATATAAAAAATTTACATTGAAATACTAATTAATAAAGAATAAAGGCTAAATGTTTTATCCTGCATAAACTCTGAATAACCTAGGCTGGATATTTTTTTGTGCAGTTGTGCTCTCCGGATGACACACTTAGATGTAGTGAACTAATTAAATGCAAAGTATGATTGAGTATTATTTAGCTTATATGAAAACAAAGCTAAATGTACTTGGTTTACAAGCATTGTGATAAATTGCTGCTGTAAGTTATTCTAAACATTTAACAATACTTATTAAATGCATAAATAGGCTGTCTTGCATATTGAATATAAAAAAGTTACATATAGTATATGTAATTATGAAAACGATTATGACTTAGGAAAATGACCAAGGTTAAATATGTTTAGCTAACTTCGATGTTTTTATTAAATCTCCAACCAAGACCAATTTATAATCAAGAAATTTTATCACAGGGTGCTTTACGTATAGTATATGAAGGGTATTACAGTTTAAATGAACTAAGTGAATGTAAAGCAAATTACTGTAGATCAGTTAAATTTTTTTAAAGGCTAATCTGCTCCAAACAAAGATTATTTCAAAGTTATGTAGCTGTATTGAACTCATCCTTTTGTTTTCATACAAACTTCCCTGTTGCCAAATAGAACCTGTGCCTAATATTCTTATCTAGCATTAACACTCAAAATAATTAGAAAACAGAATCTATCAAATATTTCAAATAAATATGATCAACATCATCATCATCCTCACTCAGTAGTTATGTTTTTGAGTAAGTAAATGGCAAAAAAAAAATGATTTTGTATTGGGTCATTTTTGCAAACAGGATAATGACCTTGTCAGCATCAGCTACAATATTGTCTGACCATCAGTGCTTTCTTGGTTATATACTGTAATAATAATATTTTATTATTATTATTATTATTATTATTATTATTATTATTATTATTATTATATTAATTATTTTATTATTTTATTATTTTATTATATTTATTTATTATTTATTATATATTTATTATTATTATTATTATTGGAAGGAAGTAGACCCTTTCTAGGACATATCTTGATAAAAAGGTTGGCTGCCTCATGCAAATTAACCCTTAAACGCCTATTGGACATATCAAACGTCGACTAAAATTGTCTGTTGGGTGCCGAGTGGACGTACCGTACGTCGACTACAAAAAATTTCAACCTTCGGTCAACTTTGACTCGACCGAAATGGTCGAAAAACGCAATTGTAAGCTAAAACTCTTACATTCTAGTAATATTCAATCATGTACCTTCATTTTGCAACAAATTGGAAGTCTCTAGCACAATATTTCGATTTATGGTGAATTTTTGAAAAAATTTTTCTTACGCACGGGCGATAACTCAGCCGAAAATTTCATAAATTCTTTCGTCATTTTGTCGTAATTTTTGCACTGTTCTATATTAGCCATTACATAAAGTTTTATATATGAAAATGTGCGCAATTTCATGTACAATACAGCAAAATACAACCCATGGTTGTAGCTTTTATCAGTTTGGAAATATTTTCATATAAACCACGATAACTGCCAAAATTTCAACCTTCGGTCAACTTTGACTCAACCGAAATGGTAAAAACGCAATTTTAAGCTAAAACTCTTACGATCTAGTAATATTCAATCATTTACCTTCATTTTGCAACCAATTGGAAGTCTCTAGCACAATATTTCGATTTATGGTGAATTTCTGAAAAAACTTTTTCCTTACATCCGCGCAGAAATTCTTTCAATCACGTTGTCGTAATGTTTGCACTGTTTTATATTAGTCATTACATAAAGTTTTATATATGGAAATGTGCGCAATTTCATGTAGAATACAACAGAAAATAACTCATGGTTGTAGCTTTTATCAGTTTTGAAATATTTTCATATAAATCACGATAACTGCCAAAATTTCAAGCTTCGGTCAACTTTAACTCGACCGAAATGGTCAAAAAACGCAATTATAATCTAAAACTCTTACATTCTAGTAATATTCAATCATGTACCTTCATTTTGCAACAAACTGGAAGTCTCTAGCACAATATTTCCATTTATGGTGAATTTCTGAAAAAAAAAAAAAAATTTTCCTTATGTCTGCGCGCGGTGAATCGGCCGAACATCTCAGAAATTCTTTCGTCATCTTGTCGTAATGTTTGCATCGTTTTACATTAGTCGTTACATAAACTTTTATATATGAAAATGTGCGCAATTTCATGTAGAATACAACAGAAAATAGCTCATGGTTGTAGCTTTTATCAGTTTTGAAATATTTTCACATAAATCACGATAACTGCCAAAATTTCAACCTTCGGTCAACTTTAACTCGACCGAAATGGTAAAAAAACGCAATTGTAAGCTAAAACTCTTACATTCTAGTAATATTCAATCATTTAACTTCATTTTGCAATAAATTGGAAGTCTCTAGCACAATATTTCCATTTATGGTGAATTTTTTAAAAAAACATTTTCCTTACGTCTGCGCGGTAACTCGGCTGAACATCTCAGAAATTCTTTCGTCTCGTTGTCGTAATATTTGCACCGCTTTATATTAGTCGTTACATAAAGTTTTATATATGAAAATGTGTGCAATTTCATGTACAATACAACAAAAAGTCACTCATGGTTTTAGCTTTTATCGGTTTTGAAATATTTCCATATAAATCACGATAAATAGAAAAAATTCGACTTCGGTCAACTTTAACTCGACCGAAATGGTCGAAAACTGCAATTGTAAGCTAAAACACTTACAGTCTAGTAATATTCAATCAATTAGCTTCATTTTTCAACAAACGGGAAGTCTCTAGCACAATATTTCGATTTATGGTGAATTTTAGAAAAACATTTTTTTACGTCCATGCACGTTACTTAATTCATGCATCATTTTGTGATAATATTTTCTTTGTGTTGCTTGGATCGTTTTAAAATTTGTTATATACCAAAATCATCGCAATTTAGTGTACAATACAACTAAAAAAAATTAAGTCATTAGCTTTAACCGTTTTGCTTACAGTGCGATTTGTATACAATTATATACGAGTTTTTTTTTTCGCTGTCATATATTCCAATATTTATATATGATAATGATATTTTTTTCATTTCTGATGGTTGCATACTAAACTTCAGGCAATGACAAAAAAATGAGCCAAAAATGAACTCTTAATCTTAAAAACTAAGCGTGCTGTGATTTTTTTTGAAAAAACTTTTTTCCGCTTATTTAGCTAACTCACCGAACGCCGCCGGCATACGGGAGACGTTTTTGTAAATAGGGCTTCAGCGTTAAAGGGTTAATCATATGTTGAGTCTTCTCAATTTTTCTTATGACACACTCCTCTTGCATGTTAATATTGGTCAACTGGCCAGTGTTCATGTTTTGGCAAAGAGAAATAAAAGTGCAGGATAATGAAGAATGATGTGATAAATCTGTAGACTTGCCAGCAGATCCACTGGGAGATTCTTCTGTCGCTCATATTTTATCAGCAGATGGATTTTGGATACTTCACTGTCTCTTTTTCAAGTTCCTTGTGATGTTACAACCAGCTTGTTGGTTGTCATCTTAGATGGGTGAAAAGAATCTAGAGAAGGTGTGTGTGCGGAGGTATATATAGGGGGCCAGCACTGTGTTGGAGGCAGTGCTGAATTTTCATTGGTCACCTAGGGAATTATCAGCCCTGAGCAAAGCCTTCTCCTGGACACTGATGGTTGCACCCTTTCCCATGTGCGTGTGTGTTGGGGTGTGCGGGGGAGAGGGTAGTGTTACAGGGAGGATTGCTGCCCATATATGGATGCTCCTGATTGGTTCACTTGCCATGAATACTGGTGGGTGTCTCCCTTCATGCCAATGTCAGGAGGAAGGGGTCTCCTGCGTGGCATTCAGACTGGGCTTCCCTCTCCCGATGTGTAGGCCTGCCGAGAGGCACAGGCAGTGATGGTCGGTCGTATGGTCAGTTATCTCAGTGTTAGGGATAATGCCACCTCTTCTTATTCTTGAACTGTGGGCTGTCCTGGCATGATTATATATAGCATGCTCCTAAGCATGGCAGGAGATCCTCTTGGAGAAACGCGTGGTAGTCATACTGATGTAGGTGCCGAGGCACTCTTGGACAGAGCATTTGTATTGGTAGACCATGTTGTTTGTTCTCTTGAAGAGATCCTGCTTGGGCTGGGTCGGGTTATTCTTTATCACCAGGCTGATGATTATCTTATTTCTGTAAAATATAACGAGTTTGATCTTTTTCTCAAGGTTGGATGGGCTGACGTTGCCCTCAGTGATACTCTTCAGGGAGTGCTCTTTGTCTTCATGTTCCTTGTGGAATTTCCCCTGTAGAAGGGTTTTATGTCATCAGGGGTGGCAGGTTGAGGTTCCTGATGGCACCATCTATTCATGACTCTTCTAAGGCATTAGAAGACTCAGGAATACTGTAGATGGTGCCATCAGGAACATTGCCCTGCCACATTAGAAGAGTTGTGAATAGATGGTACCATCAGGAATCTCGCCCTGCCACCCCTGATGGCATCAAACTCTTCTATGGGGAGAATATTCTATAAGGAATATGAAGAAGATGAGCACACCCTCATTTCCATCACAGAAGGCAATGTCAGCCTATCTGACCCTGAGAAAAAGATCAAGCTCATTATATTTTACAGAAATATGAGAACCAGCAGCCTGGTGATGAAAAATAATCTGGCCCCCCTCTTTGTAGGATTCCTTGAAGGGAACCAACAACATGGTCTACTGATACAAATGCCCTGTCCGAGAGTGCCTCAGTGCCTACATCGGTATGACTACCATGCGCTTCTCCGAGAGGGTATCTTGCTATGCTCAGGAGGTTGCCATATATAACCATGCCAGGACCGCCAATAATTCCAGAATAAAAAGAGGTGACATTATCCCTAACACTAGAATAACTGACTATACGACCGACCATCACCTCTTGCGTCTCCTGTTAGCTCTACACATCGGGAGAGAGAAGCCCAGTCTGAGTACCATGCAGGAGACCACTCCCTCTTGACATCGGCATGAAGGGCAATGCCCACCAGCATCCCTGGTGAGCGAACCAATCAGGAGTGTTCATCCACAGACAGTGATCCTCCCAGTACCACTATCCTCTCCCCCACATACCCAAACGCTTACACACTGGAAAGGGCACAACCATCTGTGTCCAAGAGAAGGCTTTTCTTATGGATGACAATCCAGCGACCAATGAAAGAAAGAAGGCTGTTGGAAGGGAAGTCCCTTCATCCGCTGAACCCAGACTTGAATTTTTATTCCAACGCGTTGGACATAGGCTAGGAGCCTTGTTAAAAAATCAAGAAGTCTTTGGGACATGGACTCCAGATCAGCAGGGCTTAGACATCAGTGTAAGAGAACTGACGGTAGTGCCTCTGGGCCTTCAGAGTTTTGTCTCCCTAGTCCACTGTAGTGGTTCATGTGGGCAACACGGCCTTAGCCTATATTCAGAAGCAGGGCGAGACCCACCCCTTCCCTCTGTCAAGTAGTGAGAGACTTACTGCTGTGGGCAGACTGAAATCAAGTGACTGGTCACTCGGTTCATATAAGGAAGACTAAATGTGATGGCGGATGATCTGAGCCGTCAAAAGCAAGTCCTACTTACAGAATGGACCCTAGAACCCATAGTTTGCCTAAACCTGTGGAGATTAAGGGGCAAGCCAATGATAGACTGGTTCGCCACCTCAAGGAACCATCGTCTTCCTCCTCTGTATTGCTTGCCAGCCCCAGATCCCCTTGCATGGGCCACAGATGCCATACTGCAAGATTGGTTGAACCTAGACCTCTGCACCTCTCCTCCCTTCTGCATGGTCAGGGAGGTCTTGAACAAGTTCCAGAGGCAAGGCAATATGACATGACCCTCATAGCTCCCTTTTGGCCCTGAGAGAGTGGTTTCCACACCTTCTTCATCTGCCAGTAGACTTTCCAAGAATGCTTCCTCAAAAAACCATCTCTTCTCAGACAACCCCACTTCAGAACACACACACGGGGTTGTCCACTCTTGCTTTGACAGGTGAGAACAAAGGGTTTTTCAAGACGAACTGCAGAAGCGATTGCTCAGTGGAGAAGATGATCTTCTACCCTTGTCTATCAGGCTAAGTGGTCAGTCTTTTGACAGTGGTGCCTCAGTCGCAATCTCAACTTTTACGACTACTGTAACTCAGATTGCAGACTTTCTCTTCTTCCTGAGGAATAGAAGGAACTTGTCTCCTTCGAGCATTAAAGGCTGTAGAGTTGTTTAGCTCAGTCTTTAAACATAGAGGGTTGGATTTCTCTTCAAACCCCAACATCAAGGACCTGTTGAAGTCTTTCGAGATGATGAAATCTAAAAAGGACAATTCTTTCGTATCCTGGAATCTGGATTTATCCTTAAATGATCCTTAAATGGCTGTTGGGCCCATCATTTGAACCCCTCAGGACTACTGCCCTTCTAGGTTTTTAGCAAAGAATGAGGTCCCGTCTAAGCCCTGGCCTTGTTCTTTCATGGTTAAGAAGTTACCAGATACTCTAGGACAAGAGGAAGAAGAGAGGGTTGTATGTCCAGTCAGGGCACTGAAACACTACCTACATAGAACAAAAAAGATTATGGTTACTTCTAATAACCTCTGGTGTTTGGTTAAGAACCTGTCTCGCCCTCTGTCAAAGAATGCCTTGTTGTATTTTCTGAGAGATTTAATTGAAGAAGCACATGACATTAGAGGTGTGTCCACTTCTTTGGCATTCAGACATAACATGTCCCTGTCCACTATTATCCAGTCCACTTACTGGAAGTGCAAATCAATTTTTGCTTCTCACTATTTGAAAGACGTAGAAACCGTGTTTAATGATTGCAGTACCCTGGGACCTTTATCGTGGCTGGCATGGTATTAAGTGAAGAATCATAGGAAGCACTTTTTTTTTCTCCTATCTTTTCACCTTGAAGTAGGGTTTTCGAGTTTTTGGGGAGCCTGGGGATACGAAGTAACTGGAGTACTGTATACACCAGTCTTAGTGGATAGGGTATGGTTTTTATCTAGTGTTTTTAAATTAGGTGACAGTGGTCTGGTTTTTTATCTTAGTACTGTGCCCAGGGCAAGGGCACCTTTGTAAATTTTGCCAGCCATCGGACATTATACCTTACTGCAAAGTTCCCTCCTAAGTAGAGGCAACACAGAGCTATACTGCCACGCCACTACAGGTCAAGATGAACACCAACCAGAGGCAGTACTTGCCAGCAATAGCTCCCTTGCCAGGTAAGGAAACAACAAGCATTGTGTTCAATGCTGGCAGATATTTCTATTTCAGTCATTATCATGCTTTAATGTTTTGGAGTAGATTATGTCCAAGTGTCCCACCGCCATTCAATGTAAAATTCAGCTATGTAATTACTTGGTAAGTTACTTATATAAAAATGACATTTTTATGATAAAATAAAGTTTTATATATACTTACCAAGTAATTACTATATTAGAGCCCTCCCTCCTCCCCTCTCATGGACATGGGGGCATAAATGAATTGTCAGCCAGCTGCCGTGTTGTTTCAATGTTCCCCATAGAGGGCAGGGCTGTCACCTAGGTAAAACAATTAAAAGACGCTACTATGAAATTAAAAAAAGTTGCTGTGTGAGGTAGAATTATTAGGGTATATAATTACTTGGCAAGTATATATAAAACTTAATCGTAAAGGTGTCGTTTTACAATTTGTGGTTCACAGTGCATACAAGTGATGAACAAAATTGTCAATAAACCTATCTCAACAAATTTTTTTTAGCATTATCGCTTCAGGATATGTTTGTTTAGCCATAAAACAGTTGAAAAATTAATAACGCCCCAAAATTTGGTGGTTGGCGCACCCCATAAAGGGGACAGACAGCACAGTAATACCTGGTTGAAGGCGATAGACAGCATAGTAATACCTGGATAAAAGGAACAGACAGTACAGTAATACCTGCTTAAAGGGGACAGACAGCATTGTAATACTTGGATAAAAAGGACAGTTACCACAGTAGTACCTGGATAAAAGGGACAGACAGCACAATAATACCTGGTTAAAGGTGACAAACAGTACAATAATGCCTGGTTAAAGGTGTCAGACAGCACAGTAACACCTGGATAAAAGGGACAGTCACCACAGTAATACCTAGATAAAAGGGACAGACAACACAGTAATACCTGGTTAAAGGTGACAAACAGTACAGTAATGCCTGGTTAAAGGTGTCAGACAGCACAGTAACATCTGGATAAAAGGGACAGTCTTCATAGTAATACTTTGCTAAAAGGAACAGTCACCACAGTAATACCTGTACCTGGATAAAAGGGACAGAGAGAACAGTAATACTGTACCTGGATAAAAGGGACAGTTTTTTCAGTAATTTCTAGATAAAAGGGACAATCATCACAGTAATACCTGGATAAAAATGACAGTCACCACTGTAACACGTGTCAGTTCACCCATGACTGTTCAAATGGTGAACGTTTACATGAAAAAAGTAGAACTGTTAGTCGGACCATCAACACACCTTACCCCCTCTTCCTTCTCCCTTCCCTATGCCTTCCCCCTCCCCTCCCCTCCCCTCCCCCCCCCTCCTCCTCTCCCTTTTCCTTTTTCCATCCCTTACACTTTGACTGTCATTCAGAGTTTTCCTGGGCAGCGCTGGGTTGGTCAGCTAGTAGAGAATAAGTCTGCTGTATAAATGCTGTTTATACATTTCTTTTTGTCAAAATACAAACACTGGCTAGTTATTGATCAGTATTAATATGCAAGAGAAAGTAAGTCATAAGAAAACTTGAGAAGACCCAATATAAGATTAATTCGCACAATGCAGCCATCCTTCTTAAGAAGGCATTACAGGCAGTCTCCGCTTACTGGGAGCATTGGTTAACACGTTAACCACCATACAGCAATTTGACATTTTCCTCCTGGCGCCATGACGTCATACCTCTCTCCTTCCCAGCTGGGAAAAAAAGATCAGTTCATGTTTTGATCTGGTTAGAAGGGTAGTGTAGAGAAGTGAGGAAAAGATGCAGAGGTTGTTATGAGATACTTATTAAAAATGAAGGAAGCCAAATTGCAGTATGTAAAACTATGAGAGTAAAGACAGTACATGTTCAATGTGAAGGCAAGTCACATTCATGCCCTTCATGCTTTGAAAGAATGCATTCAAATGAGTTCTAATGTTACTAGGATGTATCTAAAATGTGTCGTATTGGTATATTCATGATTTTCAGCCCATAAAAAGTTGATATTTAAAATATTTTTGAAATATTGTACTTTTTTGCTTACTTTTTACATGGTCACATTATCATGAATACGACACAAATTTTTTTCCTTTATATTTCAGGAAGGTTGCTTTTATTTTTTTACTTTTATAAAATTCAATTATTAAACTTTGATTTGCATGCATTTTATGATATTTCTAACCCTTTTATATATTTGTATAAAATAAAAATTTAAAAAATCATCAAAATCCAAACTTGCCTTTAAGTCTTTTTTACAATGTACCACCGACAGTACACATGGCAGTGAAAGGTGTTAACAGCGTTTCGGCGTTATGGTGCTTGGCTAGCGATGTAGTTTACCGGATTATTGGCTATTAATCTGGGTTTTCGGTGCCTATATCCAGTTATCAGAGCCAATATCCGATTAACAGCGCCGTTAAGCTGTGTTTTCGGCGCTATTATTGCCGATTTTCGGTTACTGGTGCTCAGCCGGAACAGAACCCCTGCCTGCATTATTGTTATTTTTTTTGTCATCCTATTCGACTGGGAGGTATTTTGTAGTGTGGGGTTCTGGGTTGCATCCTGCCTCCTTAGGAGTCCATCACTTTCTCACTATGTGCACTGTTTCCAATAGCACACTCTTCTGCATGAGTCCTGGAACTACTTCGGCATCTAGTTTTTCCAGGTTCCTTTTCAGGGATCTTGGGTACAATTTCCACTGGCATATCCCATGTCCTTCTTATTTCTATTTTCAGGTTGTGATACTTACAAATTTTTTCTCTTTCTCATCTACTCTGGTGTCCCATGGTATTGCGACATCATGGAGTGATATTTTGTTCTTGATTTTGTCAATTAGCATCAAGTCTAGTCTATTGGTACATGTCACCCTGTCTGTTTTGTTACCATAGTCCCACAGGATCTTTGCCTGACCATTATCTATCGCTCCCTCAGGTTGCTGTTCGTACCACTTATTACTGCAAGCTAGCTGGTGTTTCTTGCACAGGCTCCAGTGGAGGGCTTTTGCTACTGAATCATGCCTCATTTTATACTGGTTCTGTGCAAGCGCCAGACATTCGCTTGTGTGGTTTATGATCTTGTCTTTCATATTGCACTTCCTGCATGTGGGAGAGATGTTATTCCTGTTTATTGTTCTTTGGACGTATCCAGTTCTTAGGGCCTGATCTTGTACCACTGTTAGCATTCATTCTGTTTTCTTCTTGAGTTCTCCCCTCTGTAGCCATTGCCATGTTTCATTGCTGACCAGCCCTTTAGTCTGTGTCATTTACTGTCTGTGCATTGGTTTGCTGTTCCATTCCTCTGTTCTGTTTTTCATTCTTCTGCCCCTGTATATTTCTGGTTCTTTGTGTACTTTTATCAGTCCTTCTTCCCATGCACTCCGTAGCAACTTGTCTTCGCTGGTTTTCAGATATTGCCCCAGTGCTCTGCTCTGGATGTTGACACAGTCCTCTATGCTTAGTAGACCTCTCCCTCCTTCCTTTTGTGTTATGTATAGTCTGTATTTGCTCTTGGGTGTAGTGCTTTGTGTATTGTCATGTGTTTCCTAGTTTTCTGGTCTATGCTATGGAGATCAGCCTTTGTCCACTCCACTACTCCCACTCTGTATCTGATTACTGGTACTGTCCATGTGTTTATGGCTGCATGGGAACACTGACCTTCACTGACCAAGCTTATCAATAATTTTCATTGATCATTGTGTAACATTATACTTCATGTTCCTAGTGTCATTTTAAAACTAAGAGTTTAAATTTATTTGCAAAAAATAAGAAAATTTCATATCAGTAAAAAGTTAGCCATAATTTTAAATTTTACTTTAAAAATTCACAATAAATACTAGAAAAGGGATAGCCAGTTTCTTTCTACTCATTATAACAGTATGATAAATTTCCTTTCCAGTTATATCAGATTTATTACTAGTTGAGCATGTATATCATCACAAAATGTATTAAAAAAAATGGAAATTATACTTGAGTGGCACAAGTTCACTGAGTAGAACAGTGGTTTGTCATTAAAAAAAATTGCTATAATTCAGAATATGAGTATATGCTGGTCTCCATGACAGCATGCATCCGTATGTGCATAATAAAATTAAATTTTATAGCCCCTTGTTTTATTTTTGGTAAATTAAAAATCTCAAATGGTTAAGACTATGTAATGTACTAGTACAATTATGCTATTATATATTGCATCACTTTATGAAATATATTGTTCAGATTGTATTTCTTTTTTTTATAGTCTGTATGTTAATTAGTGAGAAATTTTTTATAATTTGAAAAGAAGAATCAATTAAAGCAAGTGAAAATTAAAACCAAGAAAAATTCATGTTTTATGCACTTTTTTAAGTATTATGTCCAAATCATTATGAAATATTTCATTATGTTTAGATATGAACAGTCCTACCAACCGTGTTAACAGAGTATCAAGTGTATAAAGAGCTTCTGTTAAAAGGTTATTTTACCAATAAAACATAAGTGGGTAGTGATTGGCATATCTAACGTTATCAGATTATCACCTGTTTAATATCTTTCTGTTAAAAGAATGTTGCTTTAAGTTAGCAAATAAGATATATGAAAAATATATGATTTATATAATTTCTTTAAACTAATGTAATTATGAAAAATATATCATTTATAAATTCCTTAAACTAAATACAGTCCACTTTCCTGAAGGGTGGTGAAATGCATTGCCATATGAGGTTTGGTTGGCATGCCTGCAGTGTCTAATGTTGAGTACAGTAGACCGCTTTGGATGCATGATTAGTTCTAAATTTTACGTATGCCAATTTTCAGTACTATCAAAAGTGTTAAACTGAAATAGAAAATTGTTTACAAAAATAAAGGAGAATTCAGGTATACCAGAGAAGGAAATTAGGAATATTGTTTTCTTTTATAAATGAATGGTTTAATGGGAGTCACATAGGCCTAAAATGAATGGTAACTGGTAATGTCATGTGTGAACAGAGTTACAGTATTGGTGCTTTTGGGGTTACACTAAATATCAGGATGTGAATAGCATTCATAAACTGAAATTGGCTAGAAAAACCACTTTTACTGGATATATGGAATAAACATAATTTATTGTTGTGTTTCTTTAATTTTGTTCGAAAGAATATATTGACATCTTTAGATGATGATGTTCTTTAATTATATTCGAAAGTGTTTATTGAAGTTTTACAGGTTAATATTTTTCTACTATAAGAAATATTTTAATGTTAATTTTTCAACCTCTTGCTCACTATCAGTATTATCTACCACCCATTCTGATGTTAATAATATATGGAAGTATATTATTTTTGTTTTTCTGTTTTATTTCATTGTAGAGAGTATAAACATTTTTCTCTCACGGAGTGAATGATTCAGTCCTCAACCATATGGGTTCAGAATTGGGTCAACTGGACAATTCAAGGAGGCCATTCAACAGTGAAATGATCAGTTGTATATTTGCATAACGGCTGTAAAAGAACACATTATTAATTTTGAAAATATAATACCACACAAATATTTAATAACAAAATCAAACTGCATATTATAGGATTCCCTAGCTTTCAAGATCAGGCAAGGATCATTAGGCCTAGCCAAACACTTATAGGTTAATATTCAACATTTATTTTATATTTTGATTGTGACAAACAAAATCTGATAGTTTTGTTTTTCACACTATATACGCAAAACATATAGACCTACAGACTTTGAGTGCTAAAATAAAACCTCCTTCAGACCAAAAAAAACTGGTGTAGGCCAAGTTACAGGAAAAGAAAAACATGCAAAAGAACAATCAGAATTTTAATGTCCTTTAAATAAAATGTTATTTAACTCCGCTACCAGGATACACATTGCCCGCATAGCATCCATTAGCGAGTGACTCTTTCGTTTGTTTTCTATCAAGCCAGCCTTGTTCAGGAATGGCCTCTTGCTCTTGGGCAACTCATAACCAAGTGATAGAAACGGTTAGTCTGTCATCATGGCACTTCATGTGCCAGCGCCGCCTGGCCAACAGTTGCCAGATGCTCCTTGCTGAATCTGCCATATGCCTTTTGTCTGAAACTTTAAAGGAACTGATGCAATATTTTGTGGCATTTATTATGGATTCTAGATATAAGGCTCAGCACTGTGATTTTAATAATGATAACGTACTGCATCAGTGAACACTTATAATAGGACATAGTGTGTCATGAAATAGGTTTTCAGTTTTATTTAACAATATGGTCAGCGTTGTCATACATTCAATTATTTTTTGTTCCAGGGTAATCATGAGCGGAACCCCATAGAAGAAATGCGTGCCGCAGAAGCTGCTGGAACTTTTGTATACATCCCTCCAGAAGGCGAAGAAAATCAGTTCGTTGATGCTCCATCACCCACAGAAGCTTTATTACAAAGTAAGAATAAAGCCACCTTATTCTCAAGAGTTTTTGCTAATATGCTTTGTTGCTCTGGAGCATCTGACATTTTTCCATACCATTCAGGGCTTTGCTGCCAGCTTGCAAGAATATTTGTGTGATCAGTACCTTATAGAACTCTTTATTGATCATGGATAGCACAAGTGTGACCAGTAAATTCTTTGACTGCTCATTTTTTTTGAACTCAGTAAAATTTTGTTTCTACTCCGAAGACCATAATTAATTGAGATTCATTTTCAAACCATTGGTCAAGTAATAGTTCCTCGTTGGACGGGTCGATATCGTACTTGGCTAGCACTCTGCTGGGCCCGCGTTCGACTCTCCAGCCGGCCAATGAAGGATTAGAGGAATTTATTTATGGTGATAGAAATTCATTTCTCGGTGTAATGTGGTTTGGATTCCACAATAAGCTGTAGGTCCTGTTGCTAGGTAACCAGTTGGTTCTTAGCCACGTAAAATAAGTCTAATCCTTCAGGCCAGCCCTAGGAGAGCTGTTAATCAGCTCAGTGGTCTGGTTAAACTAAGGTGTACTTAACTTGGTCAAGTAATATAGACCACTGTTGATGAGGTCTTGTATTGGAAAACCACAAGTGTTAAGGTCTTGTATTGGAAAACCACAAGTGTTAAAGTGTTACACCCCACATCTTCAGTGTGGTGTCTATGTGTCATGTATTCAAAAGACACCCCTCAGAGGTAGAAGCTTGGAGTTTCAAAATGTTTTTGCAGTTTTCCAGTGAAGAAGGTCATCATCAAAAGTGTTTGTCATTACTTACCAAGACAGTACTGTAGTTGCTGTAGCATGGGAGTTGAAGTTGGTTTAGCACCATCTACAATTGGTTCATAACTTACTGATGTAAAATGTCATGAGGAGAAGGAAGCTATTTGGTGACTAAATTCAGTGAAATAACTCAAAAGTAACCAATTTGTGGTTAACATGCAGATTGTTGTTTGAAATCACTCTCCAGTAAGATAAAAAGAAACTGGACAAATTTTTTACATCTAATTACTGTAGATACACAATGGTGGGTATTTAATAAGCTGCTGCAGTTATTATGGATCCACAAACTTTTTTTTTCATCATGGATAGTCAAAGCTCCTTACTGAGAGTCCATCATATTCAAACATAAGCATATTTTTTGGGTTTTGAAATTATTTAAATCTCCCAGATTTGACTTTTAAGGTTTTCTTTATCTTAAATAAACATGAGTTGTTTTGCCTCTTCCATAAAAATAACAAAAATCAGCTTTTTCTCCAAATACAGGCAGTCCACGCTTATTGGTTAACAGTGATCTGGTTTTACAGAGCTTGTCTAATGATGTCATTAACCAGATTTTTGCTGACAGTAAGCGATTTTCGGCATCAGTAAGCGGTTTATCGGCGTCGGTAAGCAGTTTATTGCGTTGATAAGCTGTTTATCAGCGTTGGTAAGTGGTTTATCGGCATCGGTAAGCGGTTTACCGGCGTCGGTAAGCAGTTAACCCTTAAACGCCTATTGGACGTATCATACGTCGACTAAAATTGTCTGTTGGGTGCCGAGTGGACGTACCGTACGTCGACTACAAAAAATTTCAAACTTCGGTCAACTTTGACTCGACCGAAATGGTCGAAAAACGCAATTGTAAGCTAAAACTCTTACATTCTAGTAATATTCAATCATGTACCTTCATTTTGCAACAAATTGGAAGTCTCTAGCACAATATTTCGATTTATGGTGAATTTTTGAAAAAAACTTTTTTCTTACGCACAGGCGGTAACTCAGCCGAAAATTTCATAAATTCTTTCGTCATTTTGTCGTAATTTTTGCACTGTTCTATATTAGCCGTTACATAAAGTTTTATATATGAAAATGTGCGCAATTTCATGTACAATATAGCAAAATACAACCCATGGTTGTAGCTTTTATCAGTTTGGAAATATTTTCATATAAACCACGATAACTGCCAAAATTTCAACCTTCGGTCAACTTTGACTCGACTGAAATGGTCAAAAAAACGCAATTTTAAGCTAAAACTCTTACGATCTAGTAATATTCAATCATTTACCTTCATTTTGCAACCAATTGGAAGTCACTAGCACAATATTTCGATTTATGGTGAATTTCTGAAAAAACTTTTTTCCTTACGTCCGCCAGAAATTCTTTAAATCACGTTGTCGTAATGTTTACACTATTTTATATTAGTCGTTACATAAAGTTTTATATATGAAAATGTGCGCAATTTCATGTAGAATACAACAGAAAATAACTCATGGTTGTAGCTTTTATCAGTTTTGAAATATTTTCATATAAATCACAATAACTGCCAAAATTTCAAGCTTTGGTCAACTTTAACTCGACCGAAATGGTAAAAAAATGCAATTATAAGCTAAAACTCTTACATTCTAGTAATATTCAATCATGTACCTTCATTTTGCAACAAACTGGAAGTCTCTAGCACAATATTTCGATTTATGGTGAATTTCTGAAAAAAAAAATTTTTTTCCTTACGTCTGCGCGCTGTAACTCGGCCGAACATCTCAGAAATTCTTTCTTCATGTTGTCGTAATGTTTGCATCGTTTTACATTAGTCGTTACATAAACTTTTATATATGAAAATGTGCGCAATTTCATGTAGAATACAACAGAAAATAGCTCATGGTTGTAGCTTTTATCAGTTTTGAAATATTTTCACATAAGTCACGATAACTGCCAAAATTTCAACCTTCGGTCAACTTTAACTCGACCGAAATGGTAAAAAAACGCAATTGTAAGCTAAAACTCTTACATTCTAGTAATATTCAATCGTTTAACTTCATTTTGCAATAAATTGAAAGTCTCTAGCACAATATTTCGTTTTATGGTGAATTTTTAAAAACATTTTCCTTACGCCTGCGCTGTAACTCGGCCAACATCTCAGAAATTCTTTCGTCTCGTTGTCGTAATATTTGCACGGCTTTATATTAGTCGTTACATAATGTTTTATATATGAAAATGTGCACAATTTTATGTACAATACAACAAAAAATAACTCATGGTTGTAGCTTTTATCAGTTTTGAAATATTTCCATATAAATCATGATAAATAGAAAAAATTCGACTTTCGGTCAACTTTAACTCGACTGAAATGGTCGAAAACTGAAATTGTAAGATAAAACTCTTACAGTCTAGTAATATTCAATCAATTAGCTTCATTTTTCAACAAACGGGAAGTCTCTAGCACAATATTTCGATTTATGGTGAATTTTTGAAAAAAACATTCTTTTACGTCCGCACGTTACGAATTCATGCATCATTTTGTGATAATATTTTCTTTGTGTTGCTTTGATCGTTTTAAAATTTGTTATATACCAAAATCATCGCAATTTAGTGTACAATACAACTAAAAAAAATTAACTCATTAGCTTTAACTGTTTTGCTTACAGCGCGATTTGTATACAATTATATATGTTTTTTTTTTCGCTGTCATATATTCCAATATTTATATATGATAATGATATTTTTTTCATTTCTGATGGTTGCATACTAAACTTCAGGCAATGACAAAAAAAAATGAGCCAAAAATGAACTCTTAATCTTAAAAACTAAGCGTGCTGTGATTTTTTGAAAAAAACTTTTTTTCTGCTTCGCCGCTAACTCACTGAACGCCGCCGGCATACGGGAGACATTTTTGTAAATAGGGCTTCGGCGTTAAAGGGTTAACGGCACCAATAAGCAATTTATCGCTCCTACGACATTGTAAACGCCATTTATTACCATAATTATCGGCGATTTTCATTTATCAGTGATTTTCGGTTTGTGGCACTCTTGCCAGGAACGGAACCCCCGCTATTAACTGGGGACTGCCTGTGGTAGTAAAATGAAAAGAAATTAAACTATGCTAGGCATAGCTCTCTTCAAAATTTCAGTTTCAAATATCAGTACAAAAGCCCAAAGCTATCCATATGTGTTATATGGCTTTTTTAACACTTGGCCTGTGATGACATCTCAGCCAGCACTGTAAAATAGAGTGAGCGTAGCTTCCTGGTATGTTTAACTTTTCAGATGAAAAAACACTGTACTGTACCCAGTTGTGGGGTACTGTCATCAGTGTCCCATGATGCAAAGTGCTCTGTAGTTAGTACTTGAGGGGCCACCTCTCTTAGAATCTAAAATAGAGAATTGAATTTACTGTAATGACCATCTTAAATTGCTTCATATTGGAGTGATTGAGTTAATGCTGTAGAGCTTTGTGAAACTACAGATTTTTTTCCCATTGGTGATTTAGGGAATTGTTACAATCCACTGGTGTATTGCTGCTACTCTATACCTAGACCAAGCTGGCTTTGTTGTTTCAGTGCCATAAATAATATACTACTGTAATTTAAAGTACTGTATGTGGTAACTAATTTATAAAGTAACCAATTTCATATTTAACTTTTCTTCCACTTGCAGACACTGATGGGCAGTATCTTGTAGAAATGGATAGGTGCTTCATATGTATATATAACTTCAATATTGAAATTGTATTTAAAATTAAAATTAAAAAGACAAATTTTTCCTTAATCTTAAATGTTTTCAAGATGGTAGTTTTGAATAACCAGCTGCATGAGTCAAAAATGTTCTAATTTTTTTCTTCATTATTACAAATCATTAAACTGCACTGAATACTGTATTTATCTTCATTACAGGCAAAGTTGACTTTTCATTACATAATTTATGGCTTTGGAAGGGGTGTTCATGTTTCATTTAATACTATGATTGCTTTAGTGCAGCTTTTTGCTATTGGTTTTCCGTTGTCCTTTAATCATAAGGATATGAATTGGTATCAATTTGAAAAAAAAAGTGCCAAAAGTAAAGCCAGATTTTACAATCTTGCCATTTATTGCATTTTCCCTGATTTTATGCTTAAGGGGTAAGTTTTTGTGCATTCCTGTGCATCAGAAATTTCCAGCCATATTCCAGCTGGTTTTTGAGATCATTGTAAAGCACCTCATCGTAAATATTACCATTTTAAAAGGTTATAAATGAAACAACACACTTCTGTCCTGTTTTGGGTGTGGATTGTGGAGATGTTAAGTATACCTTAGTTTTACCAGACCACTGAGCTGATTAACAGCTCTCCTAGGGCTGGCCCGAAGGATTAGAGTTATTTTACGTGGCTAAGAACCAACTGGTTACTTAGCAACGGGACCTACAGCTTATTGTGGAATCCGAACGACATTATAGCGAGAAATGAATTTCTATCACCAGAAATAAATTCCTCTAACTCTTCATCAGCCGGCCGGGGGAATTGAACTCCGGCCCATCGAGTGACAGTCTGAAGCTCAACCGACTCAGCCAACGAAGGGCTTGTGGAGATGTTACAAGGTTTAAAAAAACAAAAACAAGTTCCTTTCTTAAAACCTAGCTTGATTAGTATGGACATATACACACACAGTTATATGACTAATACTTATAATAATAATTTTTTTTACAAATCTTATACTTAGTAATACTTAACTAAGATTTTACACTTATTTGTTTTACAAATAGTATTTTGCCTAGTATAAAGAAGTGTCGCAACTTGTGTTGAAGTTCAAGCTCAGTATTTCGATCAAACACACGCCAAACTCTTCTGTCACAACTCTGAACACCAAATTTCACTGTTGCCAACTAATTACCAAATTCCAATGTAAATTTACATTAATGAATACTAAAAAGAAGTTGTCAGCAAGGGTGTTCTGAATAACTTTCTTTAATCTTGTTAACACACTGCAACTGCCTCAGGGGTACACATGGAGTAGCAGGAGAGAAAGTAGAAAAGTGACATAACAGAATTCATTCTTCCTCCTCAAGCTCTCCACTGCCAACTCTCAGTCCTCCCTGTTGCATTCATTTAAACAATATGAGGGTACAACTGGGTTTATAAACAAGTCATTCACAAATCTGAAAAAAGTGACACTTTAAAATAACTATTACTAACTAATAAAGAAGTGAACAAAAAGTTTCATATATGCAAACTTTTACCATAGCTACCTGAATGCCCATCAGGTCTAGACATTCATCAGTCCCCCTGTTCAGTGAATTCCTGGGCCATCCAACAGGCCTTCCTCTTTCTTTGTCCATATGTATGGCTTTTTTCTAACCAACTATTCATCATCTCTTCCATCACATGCCATACCACTTTGGTCAGTGAAATTTCAGTGTACTTTTATACCTCATTACACTACATTTCTGGGCTCCTTCTTAATTGGTAAAACATCTTCCCACCATAATCTCACCATCAATCTTAATATTCTAGAGTCACGTCTTTTTGAAATCTTATTGTAAATCACAGCAAGAATGAATAAAGACAATGATCACAGGACTAGCTAAAAGATGCTTGGAGTTTTGGTTAGCATTCACATGCTTAACTGCTTGCTTTACCACAGCACAAAATCTACCTGGCGACGAACTCCTGCTCCCATCTGCACCTATCGATCCTGTCGCTGCTGTGCCGCCTGATGTGTCCTCTGAGCCTTTAATGCCTTCATCTTCTATACCACCATCTTCTAGTTCTCCAGTTCCAGATTCTAGTAGGTTATCCTGTGTTACAGATGTGAATGTGTTTTTGAAGTATGCAACAAATATTGGTGTTATATTCTAAACTTTAGGTTTATTTTTAAATCCTCAGTGTTGACATACATTCCTTTTTGTTTAGTATTTTTTCATGTGCAAATATTTTTGTTTAGCACTTTATACATCCATGCCATATAGATTATTTTTTTTTATAAAACACGTGTCTGCTAGATTTTAATAATATTGTCACATTTCTGTTTTTGTAAGGAGTGTTTTTCTTACTGCTGAAATGCCTCTCTTATTGTTCCATTAATCACCTATTGTTTTGCCTAGTGTAGGCTTGTGATTTCTACTAGTAGAGTACTGTTGAGTAATACTTGTAGACTTCCTATTTGTGTTTTACTCTTGCTAGCACTACAGCATAAAGAGTAATACTGTTTTGCAATAGAAACTATAGGTTGTATTTTAAATTTTCAAAATTTTTGCAGACTGAAATAATCACCTCTTGTTGCAGGCCACGTGAGAAGTGTGATCAACAGCCCCTGACTTTTATTTTCTTTAAGATGCTCTATACCATATGGTGCTCTTCTACTTTAATGGCTTATTGATATACTGCTCATTGCTCTTTTTCTCTTGATACTCTGTTAAGAATTATTCATAGTGCTTCATTTTTATTCCAGCATCAGTATATTATTTTCAAAAGGGCGTATGACAGCAGATGCCATCATGTTGTTGTTGTATATAATTTTGATTTTCAGTTGTTTTATTTTGATATACCTTGTTTTTAGTGATTGGTGAAACAGGCGTCAAAGGATTGGAAGATACAGGCTTCAAGGGATTTAAGGAAAAAGAGGCACCCTTTTTTGATGAGCCCTTGGGTAACAGAAATGAAGTATCAGAAACTGAAGTGGATTGGCAGAACCTGTCAAGTGCTAGCACTCTCCCCACTATTCCCACTCAGGAAAGCTTAGAGGTTGACAGTGATTTGGGTGCAGACAAAGTAACCCAAGTCATTGCTCCTCTTGAAAAGAACATAATAGAACAAACGGCAGAAGCAGAGAGTGATGTCAAAATCTTGAGTGAAATTCCTGAAAAAGAAATGCATGGATTAGGAGAAAAGCCTTGGGACAGTGACGATGATTTCATTGAAGATAATTCGTCTAAAATGGTATTAGATCCTGGGTTGAAGGATTGGGATGGTGAAGAAAATCTTTTTGATCAAAATCCTTCTGCCAAATCTCGAGAAGATCCTGAGATGAAAGACTGGGATAGTGAAGAAAATCTTCTTGACAGTAAGCCATCCATAAAGAAGTTGGAGGACTCTGGGGTAAAAGATTGGGAAAGTGATGAGAATCTGCTGGAATCTGATTCTCCCTTAGTGTGTGCACAGGAAGAGCATGAAAAAGATACATTAAAACCAAATGTGCAGCTTGATGAAGAGGATATTTTAGGTTTAGAAGATGAAGCCAACCCTGAATCTGGAGCACCTTTAACAGTAGCAGCAGTAGGAGAGGCTGCTGTAGTATCGTCCCTAGGTTCAACAAGAAAGTTCTTAGACTGGGATGAAGATGAAGCAGAAGACTGGGGTTTGGAGCAAAAGACTGTGATAGGTAACAAATTTTGGGTTGGACGTTTTGCGATCTACTGAGGCTTGTCTTGTAAATTTTTGTCTTGCGATCTGTTGAGTTCAATATTAGCTGGGATGAGTACACTGAAGCTTCATTTGGTGAGATAATAGAGCACCAAACACTGAGGATGGGTAATTGGTAGGCTTACTGTTTTGCCTTGTTACATAAGTTTAGAAGGAAGTAGAGTCCAGGTGTTTGAGATATTGTTGCATGGGGAAGGAAATTTATTAGTGATGTATTCAGAATATTTGAATTTCATTGTAAGGTCACACAGCTGATGATAATGGTGTGTATGACAAATGGATTTATGATGAACTAGGAAAGCTTTTGAGTGTCTTCAGTTTGCTTGAGTGACAAGAAATGCAGTAGTTTAATTTTTGAAATGAAAACTTCTCTATTGTGGTAGCTGTAATTCCTGCGTCAAGCAGGAGGATGATAGTGTGAAAACTTAAAAATTAATGGGATCATTTAGTTTTAACTGTGTATTGACCCATCCCTTTTGGGTAATTCAAGTGTGTATTGTTTACCATTCAGATTTTTCGCTGTTGTTGGCCCACAAGGTTGTATTAAGTGATGTTTACCCTGGTTTTGTCATTATTTAGGTTGCCATCCAAAGAGGATAACGAAATAGTTTCAAGTCTGTAAGGTAAGAGGGTGTATACCAGACTTTACTTTTCATTTTACAACGGTCACGATGTAAGTGTTAGATATAGGAACAAGTATTGTTCTTTTAACGATCACTGTGATCGGGGTATTGTTTGGTTAGATGAAGTAATGAATGTTTATTTAAAGTATAAGCAAATGTGAGAAGGAGATAAGAACAGGAAAAGACAGAAAAAAAGCTTCTTCTAACACAAGGATGGGAAATGAGGTTAGGAGTGAAGAGTTTCTCTTCTTTTCACAACGTGTCAGGCAGCAGCTCTTCCCATTCTCCCTGTTTTCCTAGCAATGCTTCTCCTTCAAAATTTTCTTCTCTCAAAGCTCCCCATATTGTTAAGGATATGATGTTTGGCAAATTAGAAGCCGTTGTAGCTAGTCTTAGGGCTACGTATGAAGTTTATAGAGATAACCTCCTCGACATTTGCTGTTTTGCAGGTCAAATTTAGTTGTCCTTTTTTGGGTTCCCCCCCTTGCAGCAGAGGAAGTGTTAGCACTCTCCCTCCCTGTTAGCCATACCTTAGCCATGCCCTGTGACGCTCCATTTGCTGTTAGAGGTGCAGAGAAGTGAGGTATGTCCAGAAGTGGAAGCGGTTTGTGCCTGTTGTTGTCTTCCTCTGGCCAACCTATTCAGTGTCGCGTATAGGTTGGTGCCCGGTCACCAAAGGATAAGCTCAGCAAGATCAAGCGAAGTTTGACTAGGCAGGAGGTAGATACACTAGGTAATGATAAGTGCACTCACTCGATATCTGATTTAGTATCCCATAGGCCTTGCAGGAGGCCATGTACTCCTAGCAATTCCTATCTGGGATATTGCGATGGTCCTCCTTTGCAAGAGGGTCTGGCATTGGCTTGGAGGTGCTCTCCTCCAAGAAAATATCAAGTCCTCCAGGTGGGCACTGGTGCTTGCTTGGTTTTTTAGGTACTAGCCTGGTTTCAGGTGCTTGCTTGGTTATGGGCATTTGCCTGGCTTCAGGAGTTCACCCAGCTTCTAGTAGTTTGGCTGACATTGGACACTTGCTTGGCAGCGGGTGCTTGCCTGACATCAGCCGCTTGCTTGGCAGCAGGTGCTCACCTGACACTGAACACTTCCCTAGCACAAAGCTTTCTCTTGGTGCCAGACACTTGCTTTCTTTTTTTGGTCTCCCAGGGGGGTTGGCCTTGCTGGTTCATCTTCACATTATTTGTCTGACGTGAGGGAGTCGTGCAAGTAGCTGTGATCGGGTTTATGATTGCATTTGTTCTCCACAATCTCCAACCTTTCTCAGGCGTTCTCATTCACTTGAGACGCCTTGTAAGACAGCACTATTTTCTCGCACAAGCCAGAGAAGTAGGAGTTTGTTTTATTCTCCCCGTTGTGTCTCACGTCCTCTGTTGAGGACACACAAGGTCTGAACACTTAATCATAGTTCCTGTTCTCATCTCAGGCATCATGCTTCTGGTCTTGGGTCCCTTCTTTGTTGGCTCTGGCTACTCCTGAACATTCTAGCCATTTTCTTCATGTTCAACATCGTGGATGCTTCAGGCTGCTTTTTAGTCACTGAGGCAGGATTCGAGGTATTCTTGAGGCTCTTTTAGACGCTCTTGGTTGCCTCTTCAGTGCCGAGGATTGGCATATTTGCCTGTTAGACAAGCTGATCCTTCTTTGATTGCTGCTGTCTCAGGAGTAGAGCAGACTGGATTATCTTCCCCTTAACTAAGTTTTTTTTTTATATCAGCTCCTTCATCATTTTGACTTTGCCACCTGTTACCTCAGTGTCAGCACAGGATGGTGTGAATGGTCAGGAACCTTCTGTTCCTTGTGCAGATGGTCCTTTGACAACTGGGCACAAGACAGCACCAACCATTGCTCTGGTATGGAGCATGTTTTTGCTTTCAAATTGAAGTAATTTTTGGGGAATTGAAACTCACTTCTTCTCTGGGAGGGAGCAGGTGGTTCTGCTGCCTCCACCTCTGCTTCCCAGTATTTCTCTCTGATGAGCCTTAGGTGTCTGATTGGGCTCTGATGCTGAAGAATTGTAGGTATTGTAGTCAGCTTTTCAGGCACTCATTCTCCTTATTGGTCCCCCAGACATTTGGGTCTGCCAGTTCGTTTCCATTTCATTAGTCTGACGTGGGAGGTTTATTTGCACATCATGGATTGAGTGTACAAACCTAATTGGTCTGCTTATTCTAGATCGCTGTTCCCTTTGGCACTGTGCTGCTCTAGGTCTCCTTTACAGAGTCGACACTCGCTTGCTTCCCTGAACAGGCTTTGAACCTGCACCTTTTGACTGCTTCTGTTTCAGTAACACAGAGGTTGGACTTCTCCTCAGCCAGGTTTTTCGTTGTCTGCTTTTCAGATGCTTTCAACGTTAGTGCACTCAGGCACCAGCGTCTCCTCAGGCATTGCCTGCCACATCGTCTGCTCTTCAGACTCTTTCACTGTTAGCACTAGCATCTCTGGGCGTTAACCAGGCTTTAGCGCTAGCCGCCACTTCGTCAGCACTTCAGACACTTTTGGCATTTGCTCCAGCATCTCCTCAGACCTTGACCGGGTATTAGCACCAGCGTCTCCTCAGGTGTTAACTGATGTTAACGCCAGCTACCCCATTGTTGGCACTTCAGACACTTTCGGCATTAGCTGCCTCATATTCAGTGCTTCAGGTGCTTTCTGCATAGTGCCAGCTGCCACATTGTCAGCTCCTCAAGACACTTGCAGCATTGGCGCTGGTCGCCTCATTGGGCACTGGCTGCCACATTGTTGGTGCTTCAGACTCCTTCGGTATAGGTGTTGGCCTCCACTTCATTGATGTGGAAGAGTGCTAACATGGAGTTCTCTGCTTGGATAGAAATTGTTTTGACTCCCTTGGGGAGTCTTTGCGCTTATTTACATAATAAGGTTGAGTGTTGAGAACAGTTATATGTATTTGTCACTATACTTCAGTCTCTTTGTATGACACCCGTCCATTTTTTGGCTTTGGACAGTATTGTGCAGGAGGTGGAGAAGTAGAGCCCAGGAAGTTGTTTTGTCACTCACAGATGTTTAAGCATTAAGCACCCTTAACCACAGCAATAACCTACATTTTATGTTGTGCAAAGTGCCCTTCCTACAATAAAAGAAGCTCCAGATCTTGCAGTGAGATGCAGATTTTTTGCAAGGGACAATGGAATTTGTTGCAAAGTCATCTCATGGCTTCTACGATTGCCTGTTTATGGTATCGATGCTTCAGGGGGATAGAGGCCAACACTGATTGCTTCAGAGCAAACCTTCGTTGTTTGCCTGACTCCATTTACTCTGGGGGTGACGAGTTTGGTTTTAGTGGTGACCCAGAGGAAGACTGGATCCAGTTGGTAGCCATGCCGGATGCTAATTTCCGCTTTTTGGTTCTTCCCAAGTTTTTACAAGATCCTGTCCCAGTTGGGCAAGTGGGCTCTCTGGTTGCTTCTCTTTCTAGAGAAATGTCTTGAGTCTAGCAGACAGCCAAGCAGAAGCCTGAAGGGAAAAGCCAGTCTCCTTTATTAGTAAGTCTGTGGTGAATATTGATAAATTTTCCAAATGGCTGTCTCTGCTGAGACAAATAGCATCCATAGAGAAACTGGAACCAGTTTAAGAATGAGACCAATCCAGTTCTTTCTGAAGAATCGACGGAATAGGAAATCAACCAGTTTTCGTGTAATTCTGGTCTCCATGGATTTAGAGTCATTGAACTCATCATTGTTTATAAGGTACCTCCCTCCTGTTGAAGAGCTCAGACCTCGTGTTGTATTCGGACATGTTGAATGAAGGTTGAGATGTGGATGCAGCTGGCAGATATATCAGGTTTGGTCTGTGGAGGAATAACGAGCTACACTTGAAGCAACTGGAGGTGCTTACAGTGTAGAAGATCCTTTTAGCATCGGAAGAACTAGTATAGGGCAAGAACTGGCTTACCAAACAGTTAAGAGGCACAAACTCAAGAGTTTTGTACCTGATCAAGTTACATTTTCTCCTGGGCAAAGGAAGGAACATGTCCTTTTGTTTAATTGTGGCAGGAAATGAGTATTTTGGCTGTTCAGCTGAGCAGGGAGGATCAAGTTCTGTCCTTGGAATGGATTCTGCATCCACAAGTCTGCAGGTAGATAGGAGTTGAGGGTACTCCCCTTGTAGATTTCTTTGCCACAAGATTCTACTTTTGTCTGCCAATTCAAGATCTGAAAGCTTGAGCAGTAGACACATGCTGTTGGACTGGTTTTATCTGAACCTTTATATTTTCCATCCTTAGCTTCTTTTAGATGGTTCTGACAATTCTGGTTAACTGTATTTATGCATGACATTGGTGACTGGTAGCCACACAGGGAATGATTCAAAAATTTTCTCCTCAGCTGACAGACTGCCTGAGACCCTTCCCGCTAAGGAGGGATCTCACCATGCACCCTGGATGGGTGCATGAGTGTCACCAGAACCTCCCCATGCTTCAGCTGACTCAGTTATTTCATGTAAACAAGGGGTTTCTAAAGGAGTGCGGAACCATCATTGATTCCAGAAGGCAATCGATTAATGCACTGTACGAGAGACAGTGGTCAGTCCTTAGAGCTTGGTGCTTTTCCAAAATTTCATGCACCCACACCTCTGTAATAACGTAATGAAGTTCTTGACTCATTTACACTTCACTATAGATTTGTCAGTTCGTGCTCATGGGTTACTGCGCTACGTTAGCATCCATATTAAGGTGTTTTGGTATAGATCTCTCTGTTAAGCTGGACATTAAGGAAGCCCTCAGTTCCTTAAGTCTAGATTCCTTAATCTCCAATCAAACCACTGGGCTGGGACGTAATGTAATGCTGAAGTATTTAAGTATGCCTCCATATAAACCCCTAAACTCAGCCTTCCTAAAAGATTTGATGATTAAAACTTTTTTAGTTATTGAACTCCAAGCCTTCTCCTGCAATGTGGGCTTTACTTCACAAGGAACAGTCCTCTCCTTTTTACCCTTCTCTTGGGCAAAGAATGCATGTTTATCAAGTGTTGGGCTCTTTCATGATTATTTTGTGTTCCCAGTCTGTCTTCCTTGATTGGTAATCCTCCCCATGTCCAGTCACAGTGTGGTCTCTAAGGGCAAAGGACTAGGAACCTCAGACGGTTCTACACCAGATTGACAGATGGGAAAACTACCTTGGCCTCTGTTGGAGAACCTGGTCAAGGAAGCACTCATTAATCTAGACCGCTCTTTCTTTCACTCCTAAAGGTATATAAGTTTCACAAGGTTAGACCAGTGAATAGTACCTTCACTTTCCAGTCTTGCTTATTGTCATGCAGCCCTGAGATGTAATTACATATTTGCCTTGCACTATTTGCAGTATATAGGGATTTGGTACATATCATGCAGAACGTGTTTGCCCTTGGTTATGACGGGAACTTGTATCCAAAATGATTAGGGTAGCTATTTACTTAGGAAATTTTGGGGGGAATATAAAGGTGTCTGTTTTTAGATAGATAGAGCCCTCATTCATTTAATATCTCTGCTCTGCTGGCCTAGGCACAAGGCCTTTTGTCTCACTTTCATCAAAATGAGAGTGGTATTCCTTGCAAGGAGCCTCCAGCATCTTTCAGAGGTTCTTGCAGCTTAATGAATTAGTCCTCCGCTGGTAATAGTACAAGCAGATGATTTTTAATCATTAGATAAGAAGCGTCTTATTTCTTGTGGAATTTTCTTGTTTCCTTGTGGGTTATAATTATTTGTCCTTGTGCCTTTCCCCCAACACCTTTTGTTCAATGTGCAAATCAGCTATCATAATAGGTTAGATTCATTTAAAGAATAAAAATTTTTATAATAGAATTTATTTTTTTAAACACTTCCTCTCTGTACCACCCCCAACCTCCCCACTCATGGAAGGAGAAAAAACTGAATGGTAACAGTAGACGCTTGAATCACCTGAAAAGAATGGGTCAGTAGACAGTTAAAACCAAACAATCCTATTCATTGTTTAGTTTTCACACACTTATTGTCCTCCCGCCTGACAAAGGAATTACAGCTGTCATACTAGAGTGGCAAGTATTTAGAAAATAAATTTTATTAGAATTTCTATTCTATCAGTAATCATTAAATGGAAATTCAGACCAGGTCATGGCCATTACTCAAAACCTTGAAGCGTATGGTACAGTCTGACCCCAAAAATCCGGCATTCCGTGGTCTGGGAACTCCCATGGTCTGGGATATTTTTGAACCAGCCGCTGTTAGTCCTTGAACGGCTACGAGGGCGGCACCACGTTTCAGTTTTTGGAATTTTTTTTATATCGGAACTGAAGCTTGCTCCTTAAATATACACACGCACAGTTCATTTCCAGCGAAAACATTCTGTAAAACTAAAAAATGTACAGCATACAAGAGAACTGTAATTTGTGTATATACTCATGTATCTTCCGCGATCTCGTGTATCATGCGATCATTTAAATTTTGTCCAAAAACATGATTTCATCATATACATTGTGCATAGTGCAAGATGTATTTTCAGTATGCTAGGCTTTATATGCCTGTCTCGGTTTTGGTAGATAACACTGATAATGCATATTACATCCAAGTTAGCTTTTAAGAAATAAATAGGTGTAGAAGCCAAAGTTCATTAGGTTAAGTGCAAATCTTCATACATTAAATCAGGCTTACCAACATTGTGACTTGTCTAAGAATTCATCAATATTTCTTATAATTAACAACCACTTACTACTGCATGCAAGACATTGGCATAAACACCAGCAAGTACTGACATAAACAATCAATCGAGAAACAGCCTTTTGCTGATGTCAGTTACCGTAAAACTAACACGTTTATTAACGGTTGTGTTACAGTTGTCGACTTGTTAAAAATTTTCTGATTTTCAACAGTGACTTCCATAAATAAGAATAAAATCATTATTCATCTTTCACTCAATACGTAGAGGAACATGTCAAGAAATTACTGTATGCCAGTAAATTTATGGTTGTAGCTGTGGCTGAAGAAAAGAATAATGTGCAGGCCACAAAATGTTTCGGAAGAGCCAAAAGCAACATCCGACACTGCAAAATCACAGCTTTACTTCATTTAATTTACTGCATTATAAATAAAGTAAGTTGCATTTTTGAACTCTGCTTTAATAATGTATGTATAAAACAAATCTCCAAAATGCATTTCATTTAGCAACTAATGGCTGTGATGATATCGATAAAATGCAATCAGCTGATGATTTTAAGATTGTAAACATTAGCAGAATGCAAATGGCACATGTTTGCTGTGCACATAAATTAATATACGATAAATGACATAATGCATAAAATATAGTTGAATACAGATTTACTAAAATTATCATTATTCTTAATACAACTATATTACAGTAATTTACTTTTGCAAATGGATATCTGGCCTGTGTAACAACCTAACCAGGCCAATAGCTCTCTCTCTCACTAAGCATTTCCAGAGATGCTTGTGGAGCAGGCCAGAACTTTGCTAAGGAACTAACCTTACGAATGACATTGATTATTCATAAGCTTTGTTCTACTTTTGATAACAGCACTATATATATGTGGAATGAGCTGGCAAGACTGTTTACATAGGGGTAATTTCTAAAATCCGGAATATGTGGTCTGGCAGTGACCTGGTCCCAAGGGTGCCACATTTTCGAGGTCGGACTGTACTTAGTTTCACTCAAGTTACAAGATGAAGTACAGTACTGTATTTTGAATTTGCTTAGTTTTTACAAAAGTTGTGGATTGCCTTTGGTAACATATCCTGCTTTATTATGTGCTCTTGATGTGATGTTGGCCCTGCAGTTTGAGGTATAAAGTCTGAAGCAATTTCAGTGTTTGAGAAATTCTTATTGTTATACTGTATTATACAAATGCAGTATATCCTATGTTCCTTGCCTTTAGCCAGATTTGAGAAAGATGATTTATTGCTTTCAGAAAATTTTAATGGATTGAAAGGCCTAATTCTTTTAAGTAATTTGAGGGGAGATATTGCTTTAGTGAACCCAGTTTTTTTTTAACTGAATTCAGCTTTGCTGGTCAAGCTTATAATTTGATACACTACAGCACTTGACATTTAACTTAAACTGGATTTTTAATGAATGCATTGTTTGTAGCAATGAACTTGTCTCTGGAATTTTTAGGTTTCTCCTTTAAACAGTACTGGTTTACCAAATTAACTAATCACTTATTTCAGGGCATATTTGGTAAATTGACAGGTGTATGTATCCTTTTTATCGAGATTTTCATCTAGAACTGTAGTTCTAAATTATCAAACATCAGTGTAAATCATTCCCCAGAGATATTTCAGCTTTTGCAGAATTTAATGCCAATATGTAGAATAATGTGATAGAGAGAGAAGAAAATAACGAATGAACGATAAACAAAGGAGACAAAGTGAGTTAGTTAAGATGTTTACCGAAAGAAATAGATCCCAGGAAGCAAGGTCCTCAGTATATATACTCATCCAGAAACATAATTTGGCTTACTTTTGTGTTGAATCCCACTTCAAAAGCCCACCAGATCTTGGCACAAGTTCCACCAGATGTCAGTGTAAACTTCTACCAAATCTTGGCACAAAATTTGCTAAATATGGCAGCAGTTGTCTTGAAAAGAGTTAAGAATTGTCTCAGAAGTGCTTCGAGTTGTCTTTGAAAGTGGTTCCAGTTGGTTTTTTCTTTTATAGACTTAAGCAGTATTACAAGTAAAAAACTAAGACAGTAGTATATGATGCTGTCAAGTAAAATTGCAGCGTGTATTATGTTGATTGTATGAGCGCTTGCACAAGTAAAAGTATCAAGAAATCATTCAGAAGTCATGGCAAAATTAATGAAAGACATGGCAGTGTGACATTGTGTCACCCCAACAGAATGGAGTTGCTAATGGTATGTAAAGCAAGTTGTACAGGGTGCTTTCTTGAAAAGCTTAACCACTACTTCAAGCAATAATATTCCAGGCTGCAGATTTATGGACAAGACAACAGTGTACCATTAATGTAAAATGAAGAAATAATCATTTGGAAGTACAGTAAATCTTGCAAGATAAGGTAATCAAAGAATTTTGAGTGGAATTGGGCCTTATTATAAAAATCAGGATTAAACTCTGCTAGGAAGTAATTCAGTGGAAAATTCCTCTCATTATTGGAAGATTCTGGTCTTGGCTTGCATCATACTCCAAGTATTTTTTTTTTACGCTGACTTTCTTTTGGATATATGTCCAGCTGCTGGAAAATAGAAATGTCACAGATTGAGGTGAGGTGGACTGGACAAGTGATGAGAAGGGATAAAGAACAGTTAAGTCAGAAAAGCATTCAGTATGGGAGCAGCAGGACAAATTGAAGCAGGAAGAGCACAAAATAAAGAAGAGTGGAGAGAAACATTTGAGATCTGGCCCCATAAAAAGAAAAGCTGACATAAAATTCTTCATGATGATGACAGTTTTTTTTTATAAAAACTCTGCATTTCTTGTTAGGTAAATTCATGGGAAAAAGGATTACAGTAGTTGATATCACAATAGACATATAACTCCATCCTCTTCGAATGCTATTGAAAGCTGCAGTGACTTTGCGGTTGTTTGATTACATATTTTAAGCCTCGAAAATCACTTAATTTCTATAACTGTGCTTGTATGATCAAATTTGTATTAGCTATTTTCCTATAAGAAATGTATGTTCTCGGGTTAGCAGATTTAACCAAAATGACAGGCAAGCCCAGTTTAGCAAGATAAGGCAACTTTTCTGAGGGCACATCATGAGCTAATCAAAAGGAACCTTTTTTCATTTTTTGGACGTAATTTTTGGCATTTTCAAAGTAGTTTGCTTTTTATATTAAAAACCTGTAATAATCTATGATGCTGGTTTTCATATAGAAATTTTTGCCACAATTTTTCCTGTATAAAATTATGCTTCATGTAATCAGGTTCTTAAGATTAGGTACAGTGATTGCCTTAATAACATTAATTTTTGGGATACCTGAGTTTCTTTTGGAGCTGCTGTGCTGTTGATTTTTAGCTTTACTGTCTTTAGTTATTATTTAGCTTGGCTGTGGTTTTGACAGTAGCTCTACCTTTAAATTGTTACTTTTTCTACACTATACAAATTTTCACATTTTTTTTTTAATGCCTAGTTTTAAAGAAGAACACTACAAAAACTAGGGTTTTGAATTGCCATATAAAGGTGTTCCATCTTCTTAACTGAAATTGATTTCTTTTTCTTTGGATTTCAGCTTATTAGCCACCAAGATCTTTAGTCTGTATGATTACCGAAATAATGAACTTTTAAAGCATCTTCATTAGAGAGGGATACAGCAAAGAAAATGATACCCATAATTTGCAGTGGAGTACTTAATTGGGAGTTTTTTCAGTAGAAATGAAAATCTAAGCATAAGACAGGATCATGGCCTTAAGCAGTACTAAGATTCTTTGTAGCCACATCATTGACTTTATAGTTTACTTTTCTTCCCCCAGTATTCACCCCTAATTCAAGAAAAATTCTTTTGGTCAGTCATGCTAGAGAACAAAAAGACCCTGTGATCAAAAGAAATAGCAATTTTTGCCCATTGCCATTTACTTCAGAGAATGGGTTTTTATGAAGTGCAGGAAACAGTTACTGCTTCCTTTGGAGTAATGCAAAGCCAGAATGAAGTTGGAGAGAATATTGAGCATAGTTGTTTTTTACCAGTTACATTAAAACCTTTTATGTTGTAAGATTCAAATTAGGGCCATTGATTTTGAAATGAAGTCTCTCTCTCTCTCTCTCTCTCTCTCTCTCTCTCTCTCTCTCTCTCTCTCTCTCTCTCTCTCTCTCTCTCTCTCTCTCTCTCTCTCTCTCTCTCTCTCTCTCTCTCTCTCTCTCTCTCTCTCTCTCTCTCTCTCTCTCTCTCTCTCTCTCTCTCTCTCTCTCTCTCTCTCTCTCTAGACATGTAAGTGATTTGTAGGTGCTTTGATAGTGTGGGACTAGACATACCCTCAGTGTTTTAACATCCTCTCTCGCATTGTTGTTGCAATAATCTACAACGATTGAGGGAAGGTATTGGATATTTCATTAAAATGAGAGATCTTTTATAAAATTACAATTTAGAGTATTAGAATAGAGGTTAAGACACTTCCTAGGATAAACATCTTGGGAGTAGCTAACCATAGTAAGGCTTGTTTTTGTGCATATTTCATTATTGGCTGTGTGTTAATTATAACTGGCATTTAAACTTTAGTATTCTAGATATATTGTAGGAGTTGCCAGCAACAAATTACTTCAGCTCGCGTATGCTGTATGATAAGAAGTATGCTTTATGGTCTTATTAAACCACTTAATAATATGACTTCAAATACAAGGTGTGTAGTATCAGTGCTGTGAATACCAGAATTTAGATTATTGGGAAGTAAAAATATCAGACATAAATCCCTTAAAGAAATTTTGTAAGAACATTTTTCAGGTTCCCACTCATTAAGATTTTACGGAGCTGTAATTATTCACATTCTTACAAACAAGCCCCTCTGACAAGCCATGCAAAAGCTAAGAATGTAATTCATTGGTTTGTTTAAACTGTTTTTTAAAATTAAGTGAATGGAGTTGATATAAATTTAAGCCTTACATTCCATGTGGTAATGTCATTACTCTTTGGAAAGAAATGAAAGAATTTGCTTTAATCTTTTCTGACAAAAAATTGATCAGAAATGCATAATATTGGAAGAAGGGTAAGAAAGAAATAAATAAGAATACTCCAAACATCAGAACTGTGAAGAATTTAGGTAGTGATGTCAAATGTATGATATATAAAGTACTTTAAATGAGATAGGTTAAGGTTAGCAATGCAAGAAAAAAAGTAGAGCAATAGAATAGTGTAATTTTTTACAAACAGTATATCAATAATTTCAGGACTTACGAATGGGGTGATGTTGACAGGCACATAGTTTAAGGTCTTAACTTGGTGATAGACTTGATTAGCTAATTGGTCCTATTTTATTGAAAACACTTGCGATGCCTGTGTTCCTATCTCGAGTCCATGTACTGTAATGTTAAATTTTTTACTCTCTATCCTCCTGCATTCCTAAACTTCTCTTAGCCTCTTAAATCTGTTCAATAATTTTGATTTGCTTTCCCATAACTTATGTTATTTACTGAATCTTTTACTGATACATTAAGAAGTAGCTATACAGTATGGAATAGTTACTATCAAGTTCAACTAGATCATTTCATCAAATTTCAAATATGTAGGACTGATTCATAGCTTGTGATGAGAGAAAGGGAGAAGTTGGAGTGAAAAAGATAAAAAAAAATGTTGACAACTAATTGAGAAGAGTAAATAGGGAATAAATGAAAATGAAAAAATAAAAAGTGAAAATGGCAGGTACATAAATTTTGAGTTTAGGTAGCTGAAAGTTGTTTAGATTTTACTGTCAAGCAAGGACATGGTCAGGTGGATTGGTGGAAGAAGATAGTGTTCAGTTTGAAATATTCATTTTGATGTGTTGAGAGTTTGATACCTGGGGCTCAAAAGGCTACAAAGAACCCTTATTACTGACATGCAAATATATCCCTTTAGTTTTATTATATTGGAAGAGCCATTATTGTAACCAGTAGTTTAACCAGACCACTGAACATAAATTTATGACTCCAGAGGGCTGTTAGTTCAGAATTAGCTGGTACTATTTAGTGGAACATGGAAGTGAAATGCCAGTGAAGTATGTAAAGAGAGCATTAGTTTGCAGAATGTATTTCTAACGTTATTGAGGGTGAAATATTATAAAAAATGTTCTTGGTGTGAGCCGTTTCTTACAGTAATAACTTATAAGGGATTCAGATAATGTACCCTTGATTAGTGAGGTTCAAAAAACCAGTATGTGGTTTCCAATTTAGGCTAAGAGCTGAATGGTAATTTGAGAGACTGAAGAAATTAATGAAAGGTAGTACATGACTACGGTATTTTGAGAATGGGAGAATTTTTGTAGATACCTTGAATAGCACTGACCACTGAGTGGCTTGTTATGAGTAAGTGTTGAATAACTGTGTTATTAGTGAGTAAGAGATTTGCAGATTTTTGTATGAATGGCCCTGTTCATAGGAATAGGGAGGTGTGGGATGAGTGAAGGATGACTTTCAGAAGTGATCAGAAGATTTGTATTTTAAAATGATTACTGAAGAATGAGAGTATGATGGTGCTGTTATTTATTGTGAGCAGTTGTTGAAAAGGAATGTTAACATATTGGTTATTGGCAGTAGTAAATTGGAGAGGTGGTAAACTTTGTCATATTGTGGTGGTAGAGAAGAATTTTTAGAGAAATTTAATGTAGTACTTATTAAATTTACCATATTTTACAACTTAATTACTCATTAAACTGCAACCTTATATTGTAGTATGATTTCAAAATCTTTGGTCAAGGATCCTTGTCAAGAGCTTTGTAATTAAAGCTAGGTGGGTGTTATTTGCAATTTGAGAATTGTTTGTAAAATGTATTATTTGAGATGAATTTTACATATGGGTAAAGATAAAGATAGTTTACATCTCTTAGCCAATAGGTTAGGAGATATAAGCTATCTTTAATGTAGATAAGTATGCAAAAAATAGATTTTATTTTGAAAATTTATATTAAAGTCAAGAAGTCGGAAGTATAAAGCTAGGTAACAAGATAATTAAGTCTGTGTTGACGCCAAGTGGTTGAAGTGTAATAGAATGAATTTTGACATTAGAATTAAAGTGATGTTCTGTTTGAGATGAATTTTCACATGGTTTACTGCTTTTGGGGTACATTTCAAGTCAATTACAAACAAAGTTAAAGAGTTGCTTGAATTAGTTATGAATCATTACTCGACAGTTTTTTTAATTTCTGAATTGTCAGTTGATAGCATTATTTTTATCAAATGGCTCAAGATACTGTATAAAAAACAAAGCAAAACTAGAACTATTGGGACAGGAGAAAACTAGCTGAGCATTAGAATAACAAAGTAATAAAAAAATTTAATTTAATAATGTAGAAGGCAAAATTTTCTTTTGAATAATAGAAGGGACAAGTAGATAGTGACAAAGTTGACAGATATACTATGAGTATTATGGATGTTTTAGGACCAAGTCTTGAGATTTGGTATTGGTTTGAGGCTTTTGGTAAGCTGAACTTATCACCCCTGACAGTCACTTCACTTCATTCATATTCAGATTTTCAGCCTGTAGTACTTTAACATTGCTTCAGTATTTCCTCCTACGTTTTTCCCATTCTACTGTTAATGATCTATTCAGGTAATATGTGCTGCTGATGGTATATGTAGTATGCTTACATTTTTGTCTGGTATGGTTAGAATCATTGTTTAAATAGTTCTTAGCATTTCTATGCTCAAAAAGTAAAAAAAAAATCACCTTGTTACAACTGTTTGAAACCTGTTGATATAAGATTGTTGGAGGATAAGAATCATATTGAAGATTTTGAAAGGGAGAGGTTCAGTACTGTAATATAAATGGAAATGACTCATGTAATGAAACTTGCACTACATTAAAATAAATATTACTGGTAGATATTTTTATGACTTATTTTACGGAAATACGGATAGATGTCTTCAGAGCTAGTTTTGTCGTAACATGTTTTCTCTAAATACTTAAATACTCAGATATCTGTTTTTTTAGTGTTTGTTGTTTCATTTATTCTTTACAGAAGGGAACTTAAACCTTGTAAGGTTGGGTGCTTTCTCTCTTTAGATGATGGGTTTACATGTACAAACGAGATATTAACGTTGATTACTGGCTATTTTGGTAATTTAATCATTTGTAGATGTATTGCTGATAATATTTATCCTGTTTGTAGATCCCCGAGATCAATTTTTGGACTGTTTTGAAGATGTTTCCCTTGAATTCCACTTGGAGAAGAAAATTCACGACTCTCCCCAAGTAGGGACCCCCTTAGTTGACATTAGTGAAACAAAGGAACTGGTTACTCCAGGTTTAATCAAGAGCTTGCCATCATTCGCACATTGCCCAGCTGAACCTTCTTCAGGATTTGAAAAAGAAACAGCTCATGGTGGTAAAATTATCTCAGTGCTTGACTTCCCTTCTGAGGAACCTGGCATTACTACTTGCAAATCAGAAACAGTTTCTGCAAAGTCTGATGCTGCCACTTTTATTCCTAACATGACCCCATTTGGATGTGAACCACCACTTATGGGATTAGTTGCACAACCAGCTAAAGCATTTTCTCCTCGATATAACCTTGCAGTTGATTTAAAAACGGACTTAGTACCTCCTGAATTAGCTGTTGACTCGAGAGAAACTGCTGCATCTCTTCTTGAATTAACTGATAGTCCCCCAGAATTAGCTGGGCCTGTCCTTGAGCCTTCAACCAACCCATTTTTAGGCTCTGGAAAGCCTCTTTTGGAACTTGATTCTATATCATCATGGCATCATTTTGAGCACTGTTCCACCGATCCTAAGAGAGATACCCCAAAAGACCAACGCAATCCTTTTGTAGGTAAAGTTCAGCGTCGGTTACCAAATGAGGAATGACATAGATTTGGTGATTATGGTGTGCATTACTTGGGCATCTACTCGAAATGGCTTTTATGCAAGTCCTCATGAAAGTTTAGATGGCACCTTCAGTAAATGTTTAAATACTAATGCCATGTTTTGTATTAAAAAAAGAGAGATCCCTTTCCTTTATAGACTGCTGTATTAAGAGATTAATAACCAATTTGAAATCGTAACAGACAATATTCTTGTCATTTTTTTTAGTTTGTGGAGAAAGACTGAGAGTTTTACTTTTATGACACTTGAGTTTTTCCTTTTTATTTTTTATTTTTTTGTAAAAATGTCCCATAACATTTTCAATGAGTTGTCTGGGAACCCCATTTATTATGTGTTTATATTTGCTTATATTTTGATTTATGTAAATAGTTTCCTTTTATTTTTGCTAATTCACAAATACAGGTTATTCCTTGAATTTTTCTCTTATTTTGGACAATTTACAAATACAAGGTATTCCTTTTATTTATTTTGCAGTGAGACAATTTGAAGTGCAATATGTATTATTGTTGAGGTTAGACCAAGTTAGAGTGAATGAGTTGAAGCAGAATTTACAGGACCCAGCTTGTTTTTCAGTTACATATTTAACACACACCTGCTTGAAGCATTTTATTTTTTAGAAATATTTTATGGAGGTTTATATGTGTATCTACCTTTCCAGCATTTATGTTACTAGTTTTTTTGCTATTTTATAATTTTAATTTTGCTTTCTAGATTGTTGCTCCCAATGTAATTTCTCATAACATTTCTGTATTTGTCTTTCGCCTTGTTCTTAGGTATTTAATAGTTATGGATGGTTACAAAGAAAAATTCTGCTCTGAATTTCTTGCTGATCTTTTAACATTTTGTTTGTCTTTGGCATTTTAGTTACGCTTTTTGTATTAGCTGTGGCCTACTAATTTACTAATGTTCTCTTCCCAGTTCAGGAGTAAGAATTTTTCGTGGAAACCAAAGATAGCCATTTAACGTATAACTAACAAAGTTGTTTAAGTTGTCCCTGAAATTCGTTTAAAATTTGGTTTTCGGCAGAAATTCACCTTGGCCTCTTAGGTTTGCACTTTTCTTTCTTGTAGTTTGTGAGAGATAATATATATATATATATATATATATATATATATATATATATATATATATATATATATATATATATATATATATATATATATATATATGTATGTATATATGTATGTATATATGTATGTATGTATGTATGTATGTATGTATGTATGTATGTATGTATGTATGTATGTATGTATGTATGTATGTATATGTATGTATATATGTATGTATATATATATATATATATATATATATATATATATATATATATATATATATATATATATATATATATATATATATATATATATATATATAGTATGAAAGAAACTCAGGAGAGTAGAAAAATTAGACTGCATATGCAGTTATGTTAATGAATAAGAATTTTGGTGGTTTTCAGTTATCAGAAAATCTTGATAGCATAGTAGAGTTTAAGGGTTAAAGATTTTTAGCATTTTTTTCTTTTTATTCACCTTGATTACAGAGTTTTTGCAGTGATATTGCTTTAGTCTGTTTTAATTGGTTTGTGACTTAACAGGTGGTGGTACTGCATGTTTTGTTTATGAGGGTGGTAGATACCTAGTTATTCCCATGATGCTGAAGTTTTCAACAATTTTTTTTTGCAGAATATAATAAAGAAAACTGAAATTAAGAATTCAGTTTTCCCAGTCTAATCAAAAGAATTTTTTTCTAATTTTTGTGTTTTTTCCAAATGTAATGGACCTGAAAGTATGAATTACTGTTTTTTACCAATTGTGTCCCTTTCTGATTGTTATGATGCAGAATTCCATCCTTCAGTTTTCTCAGCCTCTGAGATTCAGGTGGCTCGTAATAATATATGTAGAATAACTTAAAAGTTCAGTAAAAATATTGTGTATGAGACTTCCCTTGTATGACTAACACAGCTTGTCTTGAAAGGATCAGTCAGAATGAATATTTAACTTAACAGTATTTCTTATGAGTTATAAGAGATAATATAGGCAGAGTGCTGAGTGGCTCAGATTGGAACTGGTTAATATACCTCTAGATAAGAGCTCCAACAATTTGGTTTCCATAGGCCTGAGAATACTATGTATTCTAAAATTTCCAGGTTATACTTTAGGTGATGGGTTTGAAAATGAGTTTTATATTTTTAGGCTTTGTGAAATAGGAAGTTTTGCATATTGTTTCATGATACTTCTGATTGTTATTACCAATAATTTTTGTCAAATTTTATCAGCATGTTTAAATACAAAACTCAGCATCATGGTCCCTGATTTTCACATTAATGGTAACACTACTTTTTTGCAAATTTTACCCTCTTGTTTTCTCAGCTTGAACATTTATTTAGTGTTGAATTGATAACTTACTTATTCGTGTATGACTATTCGTGTTGTGAAAGCTTCCTTTACAGTCAGTGTAGTAGGAGGGGTGGACTTTTAGAAAGTTAATTTTATCTGGTATTTAATTTTGTGTAAGAATGATCTTAGTTTAAAGAATAATTTTGGAACAATTGAAAGAGATTACATAAGGGAACCCAGTTTGAAGACTAATCTTTGAACATTTTGAAACATTATATGAGGGAACCCATTTCATCATTATGCATTAAGAAGGTTGGGTAAAACCCACCTGGTGGGTATCAACATCTCATCTTTTTTGAGAGATTAGGTTGAAATTGTTGATGCCATCCATTTTTCCATTGACTTGATAGAAAATAGTTCGAGTGATAAGAAGCCTTTTGTCACAGTTTACAAAGTTAATAAAGCCACTGGTTAATAATTTTTAACAGGTTGTAATTCTTGAGAGAGCTTATCATCATCCACATACGCTAGCATATACTGTAGATCACCTATATGCCACTGAAAGTAATAAGCATAAATTTATAGAGTACTCACTGTGTAAGAGGTTTTTATTTGTAGGGTTTACTCTTATAATACTTCAGTTCAATGCAGTTTGTTTCATTGAAGATGGTAGGCTTTGTTTTCAGAGTAATTTTTACATTTTATTTTGTCCAGAGAATTTTAATATTTAATAAATGGCTTATTACTGTAGAACAGTTGAATTTGGGGATTTTGGCAAATTTTTCATTTTATTCTTCTACAATGCTTGAAATAATTTTTTCATTTAAATTTTTATTTTTCTTGTGTTCAATAGTTACATATATATAATTAAATAAAATTGACTGTCAGAGCATTTGCTGAAATAATTTTGTCTAGGACTGATAGGTAAAGGATGAGGATGAAACTAGAATATTGTCATAAAAGATTAATGAGAATTAATCATTAGTTGGTTCTAACTTGGATGTGTTACTAATATCTATTTCTTTTAGGGTTTTTAGATGTTCATTGTTAGGGAGTGTAGTTCATGCATTCCAACTAGCATTGTAGCTTTTTTGCAGGTTCCTTTGTTCCATTGAAATACAGTCAGGTCATAAAAACAATCTCTTGTGCACCATGCATTTGTGAATTGCTGAAGTATTTATATATTTTTGGGGGCTGTTTAAATGAAGTCCATTTAGCCTTCTGTGAGAATGAAAATTGAATGGTGTTTAAAAGGTAATTTGCAGGTTGTTTTAATACAACCCTCAGTCAAGTGTGTGCAGCTGTATTTTTTTTTTTTTTGAGAAGTTGGGTATACATGTTTACAGGTTGAGTATTCTTATAATAGTTTACATGTTAAGTTGATTAGCCATTCAAAAATTAAGACTATTACAGAAGTTGTGTAAGAGAATGCTGTTAACTTTGTGCCTTGCTAAACACACCTTAACAGTACAAGGGTGCTTTGCAGGGCACCTTTGGCCCTCAGCTGTGTTGCTGTTTGTCTACTATTTTATTTGTTCAATCAGTAGTTACTTATCTAGATGTCAAACCTCTTTAACACTGCCTTACTTCAATTTTTGTCTCATCTCATGTAAGAAAACAAAATCTGGCAGAATTGCTAATGTATCTCTAGTGCCTTTATAAACAAAAGGAGTGGCTGCTTGTATCAATTTCCATTACTTATTTTTTAGGAAATTAAACTACTCTCAGAGCCAATTTTTTTTTATGAGTGCCACATCAAATATTTATGGGCCCTTATAAACTGTGGCAAACATTCAAGTAATGACAGTTTGAAGTTTGGACAGTAGGTGAGACATAATCACAGGTAATGAAGGAACAGTGATAAAGGAAGAAGAAGACTAGGTGAGAGGTCAGCCAGAATGTGTACATTACAGAGGAGAGTTGAGAGAACTCATTGGACACCTAAACTCATAAAGGAAAAGTGACATTAAAACATTTATGTTGTTGATGATGAATTTTATAAAACCGTAGTCTTGCTCTTGGCCAAAGGGACATTGCAATGAATCTAATGCTTGGCCTTGAGCATTTTTGTACAGTGCACAATATTTGCAGTAAACTTTAGCTGGTACCAACAGTGGGAGAACAGTCCTGTCTTGATGTTAAGATGCAAAGATCAGACCTTTGTAGGTTAATTTCATCACAGTTTGTTGCGCATTCCAACTCATGGTTAAGGAATTTCATGGTTCACAAATGCTTGGTTTTAGGTACTTTTTAATTTTTTTTTATCTACGTTTTGCATTTAATGTTGCTTCCAATATTGCCTGTGACAAAAGCTAGGATGCAGTAGTCACTTTATTTTTTACATACACTTTGGTAGTATGTTGAAGCACAATTTATGTAATGCACAATATTTTGACTTATCAGTTGAACATATTTTTCACAAAATTATATGATACTTCAGCAAGTAGTTCGTTTTGGTAAATTATAGGAACTTAAGGCATTAGGTTACCTAAACGTCCATGGTTTATAGACTTTAAAATTGAAATGATCGGTCCACACAGGTAGCGGAAGATCAACTATAGATCAAGCACAGCTGGAGAGAGAATTGGAGTTAGACCTGGAAAATGTTCGAATTGATGATAATATTGATCCTAACGTAAGTACTGTATGACATATTGCAACCTCATTTGCATCATATAAGTGTTTGACAAGTAGTGATGCTTGTGTAGGTCTTTCTATTGCTATACAAGCTTTATGTAATTTTATGTGTAAAGAGATGTTTTCATCATCTTGCCAGTCCTTCTGTTTTGTAAAGCTGCAAAAAATTTTCTTGCAATTTTTATGTTGATTATCTCCAAGTTTATTGGGAGGAAGCAAATGTGAGTTAGTTCTTACATTTCTTGCAATCATGGGATAATGTCATTATTGGTAAGTATTATAGGGTTCTTCCCTTTTTTGTGTATTACTTTTCTGTGCTACCATGTGTTTTCCTGAAGATTGCATTCCGTCCAAGTAGGCACCATTCTACCCCTTGAGATATTTTCCTTAAATCTATTGCAATGAAAATGTAGGGTGGTGATAAATGTTATATTTATAGTAAGTTACTTAATATATTTCTAAAGTTGTATTTCTTTGTTATATTACAGTATTGTTAGGAATAGTAAAGTTTTAACGAAAATCATGAAATTACAGGGAAGTTGTCTTAGCCTCATTACAGTAACTCACCGAGATAACGGATTAAAGCGTCCGAGCCTCCACCGCTGTACAAGAAACTCCTATACTGTATATTGTTACATATATATACGTGAATGCATGTTTTTGCTATAAAGCACAGGTATTTTTTATACCCTGTACCCCTGATATTACTGTATTGTAAAATGCTTATAACTGCCTATTTTAACAATTCGCTGCCTAATTTAATACTGTAATTAAAAAAATATATATATATAAAAAATAGTCGTATGAAAACAATTTAATATCTGTTCAAACAAAAATACACCAGACCATCATCCCAAAACACCCAAAGTCATCTTACATTACCTCCTACAACTGTTATTCTTAAGGATATACACCCCTGAAATGCTTATAACAATGATTTACTAATTTTAAAATATTAATATTAATGTAAACACAGCAAAATATCTATATATTACAAATTAAATAAATGTCTTACAGAAGTGTGACAACTAATCAAGTTACCCCTGCATATGTAAGCATAGTCGTTTTCTCTCATAATACATTCTGTTTTCTGTTTTGCTATAAAGCATATATTTATATAAACAAAAAGTTGAAAGCAATGTAAAGTAATGAAGAAACAGTAACAATAACAAATTTTACGCAGCTGTACAATAAACATGGAAAATATTTGGGTAAAATAATAAATAAAAATTATTTAAATTAGTCAAGGCTCGATCCAGAGGTGAAAACCCTCAAATCAATATTTCTATTTCACACCGATATATCTGGAAGTACGATATACCACAGTCCGTTATCTCAGTGCACTACTGTATTGTCAAACAGTCATGTTTTTAGCATAATTTTTGCCATAATGATAGTGAATGTTATTTAATCTCTTTTCAGGATGTGAATTTGGATGAAGAGGACTTGTTGGCTGATTAACCTGACAGCTTGATGAGCATGGAGAAAAGATTTTGTTTTATTTAATGTTGTGTAAATAGCATATCCTGGTTCAGATTTTATTTGTTATGCATATTTTATATGGTACGGCAAGACAGGAAAGGTTTAGAACCTACAGTATGTTTTTGGTCCTTATATTAGAGTTTCGGACAGCTAGTTGCAATTTTCCTGTGTGGGATAATTTTTCCATTTATAAAAGGAAAACCAGCCATTGCTATCAAATGTTAGGTTAGGTCCATTCCAATATTTAATTTTTATATGTAAGAAAAATAAACGTTAACAGGTTGTAGCTATTTAATTCCCGTTATTTTTAAGATAGTTTTGAAAGAAAATACTACTGTACAAGTCAGAAGGAATTTGGTTGATTTCTTCAACTCCAGATGATGATTATGACTTTGTTGATGGTTGTAGTCTCTGTGACAAAGTATTATTATTATTATTATTATTATTATTATTATTATTATTATTATTATTATTATTATTATTATTATTATTATTCAGTAGATGAAACTTATTCATATGGAACAAGCTCACAGGGGCCATTGATTTGAAATCCAAGCTTCCAAAGAATATGGTGTTCATTAGGAAGAAGTAAAGGGAAATACAGAAGGAGGAGATCCCACTTATTATAAAAGAAGAAAATAAATACATAGATAAAATTGTATTAAAATGCCAGACGAATAGTATTAGGGTAGTAATGCATTGCCTTTCACTTGAGCTTCTGAAGTTCCAACTGCACATCTTCTGAGAGGCTGTTCCACAGTCCAATGGTGTGAGGAATAAAGGACCTCTGAAACAGAAGTTTGACAGCGAGGCACATTACTGCATATTGGTGCTGCTGTTCAGCGAATCTGTTCTCTGCTGATAAATGGGATCTGGGGATCAATTGCGAGTGTGAAAGATCTCTGTTGAAATACAACTTATGAAAAAGTAACAAACAAGAGACATCCCATCGATGGTCCAAGTCATAACTGCTATATTGGGAAATGGAAAGCTACCACCACGAATCACTCTTATCTAAAAGAGATAAATCTCTGGCAGAAGCAGATATCTACACCAGAGAACAGTATTATAGTAAAGGAAGTACAAATGACCTAAAGCAGTTGCATCGATTTTATCACTGTTATAAATATATGAGGCCTTACGAACAATACCTAACTTTCGTGCAGCATTTGCTGAAACTTTAATTAGAGGTTTCTAAACAGTTAGGTGTGAGTCCAAAGTTACACCTAGAATAGTTAAAGCTTCAGACTCAGTCAGCAAAGTTCCATCCACCTGAAGGGGAAGATGGGATGGAGATCTGTGTGAGATCTGCTAATCAATAGTGTTTTTGTTTTACTGGAGTTCACCCCACTGACTACACCCTTCCCTGATCTGGTCCATGTCCCAGTGGTGAATCAGAGCATTCTGTTTACAGTTTTAATGAAATTTAAGGAAAACTAAGGTATTCTGAGGTAATCAGTTGAAAGGGAGCTATTACAAGAAACAGTAACAATTTCTGGTAAAACCACAACACCACCACTGAAGGTAACTGGTAGGTTTTACATGTATACAAACCATTGCTTTACCATATTTCTTACTGGTAGCACCATTTAGGAACAAAGATGGTAAAAAACTGTGTTTAAATGTTAGTTTGGTAGGTGTACTATTGTCCAGTTGCCTTTTGTGTATATTGTTTGGAGGATTTTTTTTTCACAAGTCTATTTGAACAAGTGTAATGGTGTTGCTGGTATGTAAAATTATTTTGTAGCTACACAAGATCATGAACATGACCTGTGGATATTTGATATACCATGTAATGTACAACCATATTTAGTGTGTGTGAAATGCATTAACAATGAAAAATGGTGATGTGACTCCCAGTATTTTAATCCCGAAGAAGTGCAAGTTTTGGAAATTTGTTGTGGTTTAAAAAATTATCTTAGACCATATCCATTGGGCTAGCCCTATGAAGTAAGTGTTGCATAGAAGTGTGTCCAAATGTGATTCAGTGATCTGCAATAGGTGGTTTGGTCATTTGTTAGTTTTTCTTTATATTAAAAGTTAGCTAGTGTGGATACTGGGCAAAGAGACTGGGAAGTTTCATCATAATTCTTTGTCATGTTTGTAGGGGACTTCGTGGAGTTTGCTGTGCTGCTGTGTAGTACTGGTGACTTGCAGAGATGATAAGATAAAGAGGTACACAATAATTGCATTCTTTGCTTAAATCCTTATTATAATGATATTTGTTGGTAAAGTGACAAACGTCAGGTAATAAATCATTGTTTTGACTACTCAGTAGTCGTCCACATAATTGTTATGTTGGAGGATTTATTAGCAAGTGGCTTAGCATCATGAGGCTTCAGTCCTATGATTTCTACTTACCTTTGTTTCCATAGAAGGATATTGTTTACACTGCTCCTTGTCTACCATGCTGCAGGTTTGTAGGAGTTTCATCCAGCCTTATCTCATTTTTTTAGTGTTTATTTAATTTCTGTGTTAGAGTCTTTTCTCATAGAGCTGTCAAACAGCTTTTGTTATGGTTCATTTTTACTTGATTCATTTTTTGGGTAGCCCTGAGACACACACACACGTACGTACATATATACATACGTGATTCACCCACTTAAAATTTGTTTGAACAAGACATTATCATAAATAACCATCCATCCTGCACCCTTCCCAGATTTAGATAGAACTGCCTCCTCTTCCCTGGCTAATCAAAAAAACAGGCATGCACTCATGAACATCATAACACAGTAGAGTACTGTATACAAGACAAGAAGCTCTTCATGATGCATTTCATACTTTTGGTACCAAATCTCTTACCAGGCTTAGGATTAGCTGTCATATCACCTAATAAATCAGTGGTTATGACCAGAGAATGATTGTTTTCACAACAGGACTATGTACAACGAGTTCAACAGGTCCTCTCACATCTCATCTGGGCCTCTCTTTATCAGGGAAGGAGGGGGTAATATCTCTATGTCTGCTATTAGACAGCAAATCCTTTACTTCATCAAGCAGGCTAATCCTGACTCAGTCCCAAGAGTTCATGATATTAGAGCTGTGGCCACCTCCATTAACTACTTCCATTACATGAATTTCACGGATCTTACCAAATACACTGGTTGAAGTCACCCTTGGTTTTCAAACGTCACTATTTGAAATCCTTAGAAGCTCTTAAATTCTCAGCAGTCGCGGCAGGGAACGTTGTCCCTCCCTCTGGTACCCTTTCTGATTCCTAGTCAATTCTTCCTCCACTGCCTCCTTACAGTCATTTCAGTCAGGCGTGCCTGACCGTGTTATCTGTATATTTGTCTAATTGACACATTTATGTTATAATGTTTTCAATTTTGTATAGTTATTTTGTTTAAGTATATTTTTCATATTGTCATGTTAATTTTAAGCTCCCATCAGTTACATTTGTACATTATTTGTTATTATTGCTAGCAATTAAAATTTTTTGGTGGACCTTTGGTCTTCTGTTCCCCTTACATTTTGTTATCTTTTACAGTTTAAGAATGATATTTATTTCTCTGTTAATTTTTCACCGGCTGACACGGGACCCGATCCAGAAAAGGGATTTTGACAAAGGAAAAATCTATTTCTGGAGAGGGGACCGTGTCACCCAGTGACCCACCTTTGTCATGTGTCGTCTTCCCCCCATAGTAAACATCACTCTGGTGGGGTGTTGCTTTCATGGAATGTGGCTAGCGGTGATTTGTGTACTGTCCGCTAGTGGTGTATGGGTTTGTAACGGCACCTCTCTGTGGGACTTTTGACTTTGGGATCTCTATAGGATAAGGTTCCCTGTTTTTATAGTTCACCCTTTTCCATACACGACTCCATCTAATGGAGCTCGCTCTGGGGGTAGTAACTCCAGCATTTCATTTAGCTTTCTCTGGTATCTAGCAACGGAATTACCTAGAAATAAGTGCTGAATGGACTTTTTCACCGGGTGACACGGTCCCCTCTGCAGAAATAGATTTTTCCTTTGTCAAAATCCCTTTATTAACAATATGACCACAGAAATTTTTTATTTTCTCTATGTAAGCATGTTATAAGGGTCCTTCAGAACTTTTGCCCTAAAAATTTTCTTGTTCATTGGATTATGGCTTTATTTAGCAAGGAATGGACACACTCAAGTAACTTCATCTTGTCTTTGAATTGGTCATGCTTGGTTGGCCCATGGATGGCTATCTAACAGCCAAAGTATGCACATAATCCAGGTCAACACTTAATATTTACATTAAAGTAAAATCTCTTGATTATTGATTATTCAGATTAAAAGAGCCAAATCCCTATCAGATAAGGGCAAGTCCATATAGTGACAGGTAAAAGCTTTACGGGTATAAAACGGCAACTCTGTACCCTTGTTTCCCCTGTCAACACTGCATAACTATAAACAGTCAATAGGCTTATAAACAACAACCATCACTTTAAACTGAAAACTTTGTGAAAAAAGGCAATCATGTACCTTTTATCCCATATCTGTAACAAAACATACTGTATGAATACAATAAAAAAGGCAGACCCCTTCTTTTTATCGCCCATAAGCAAAACCCAGTCAGTAAGTAGGTAGGCTGCCTGTGTTTACCCATAGCCTACCGTGGTCTTATCACCATTAATGTATTTTTATACAGCAACTTCCTTATCAGTTACCAGTGTATTACCTTACATAAGAATGCTGTGTAATTTAATGTATTTTTATATTTCCCTTCTTTTTCAAAGGTTTTCCTCTTGCTCTCTCTCCCCCCACCCCGTATATGTAAAATTTTCAGTTAACTGTGATAGGTAGTCTTTAGTCATTATGATGTAGTAAAAGTATTGATGATTGCAAGTAATAAATTTAGAAATAAGTTTAAGCATTTTTTGCATTAGCAGTGCACTCTGATGTTTATATATGTACCATGTTCCTCTCGAGATAATTGTGCTCATTCCCATAGGGGGTTAGTGCTGCCAGTGCATCTCATATGGTGCGCTGTAGGCATTACTTTATGTTGATTAAAAAGCTACAATAATATAATTGATAAATTGTATATTTTAAGACATAAAAATATACAAGAAAGGGGATAAAAAGGGCTTTATTTGCAACGTCCTCTTCAGCCAAGAGGACCATTTTGCAAACGGTCGAAAGCTCCTCGTTTTTATCCCCTTTCTTGTATATTTTTATGTCTTAAAATATACAATTTATCAATTATATTATTGTGGCTTTTTAATCATTATTTTCGATCACAATATAGTGATGCTCCACAGTTATTACTTTATGTTCTTTTGCAGAGTCTGTTTGGCCTCTAGGTGCAAACCCCTTTCTTTCCTTTTACTGTACCTCCGTTCATATTCGCTTTCTTGTATCTTACTTTCCGCCCTCTCCTAACAGTTGGTTTGTAGTGCAGATGCAAAGTTTTCCTCATGTTGCAAAATCCTTTTTATTCTATTTTCGTTTCAGCACTGAGCGACCTCCCACCTTGTGGCCTTTGGCCTCAATTTTATATTCTATTCTGTTCTATTCCATCCTGCATTTGTTGCATCGTTCTCCCCAATATAGGTGGAACAGAGGCAGTTGGTCTGAGTGGCTGGTGTCTAGTGTAGGAGCAGTGCCTCTTAGCACCCTTGCATGGATTAGAGTCATGCTTATTCCCCATTCAACAGCTCCTTTGGGTTTGCGCTGGAAGGGTGTTGCATTTTTTCTTAGTATCATAAAATGCAAGATATTTTTGTGCAGAAACCAAATCTCGAAGAAAAGTAATTCTTGCAGAGGCCCTACTAGAAAGCTAAATTTGATAATTAGGAACATGGTTAAAAACAAACCCAGTGCACAAATGTTCATTATAAATACATGAAAAAGGAAAGTTCAGAAAGCTTTTTATCATTCTGTAAGTATCATGGAACTCCTTTTTCACTAAAGAATGTAGAGTTCTGTTGTCTATATTTTTGTATAGCATCTCATACGTTGCATCAAAACTTTAGGCGAAAATTAGCATACCTGAAATATATATGTTCAAGTTTTGATTAAGGCTGATACCAGAAGTGTCAATATTTGGAGAGGTGTCAGTTGGTGACTGGACTGAAGTGTTTATATGATAGAAGTTGTGTGAGAAAGTTGAAAGGAAACAAGATCGTGGAGTATGTTGAAAATGTGTGCTGTAGAAAGTACCATCATTGGTTGAGCGCTGTTTGCAGGTTCAATGAAACAATATATGTAAGCACATGAGTGCCTGACTCATGTGAAAACGGGTCTGCTTCATATGAAATGGTATGAGCTGTAAGTGCAGGTTTACGGAACGAGATCGGAGATGCATAAAGGACTTAGAATAGTTGGGAGAGATTTTTGTTTGTAAATGACACACACACACACACACATGATGGTTCTAAGGATCTGTAGGTACTGAAGAAAATGCAGGCAGGCTATAAGTGTACATGAAATATGGAGCAATGAATGTTACTATAGATGGAGGAAGAATGGAACGTGGCAGAAGTGCACAGTCGATGAGCCTGTCATTTAAGTGGAAGAAGCACTTGACGTGTTTTGTAGTCTCTTAAAATGAATTTCATCTTTGAATCAGCATTTATGAGTGAATGTGTCAGCAACTCTAGATTTATTTTTGTTGTGGCGGAATTCTAACCCTCAAACAAAACAACACTCACCCTGATCTTCGGTTGCTGGAGATGGGTAAAGGTCCACGGTCGCCAATCACAGCACACAGAAACCACAAAAACAAAATTTCAACCAAACCCTCCACCAACAACGAACAAAAAAAAGAGAGACATGCACCATCAATATCGGTACCGAAAAAAAACAAAAGCCAGACGAATTCCCGTTCACTTTCAAGGTTGGACCTCAACTGCCCAAGACCTCCCCAAAAAACGAAAAACTCCCGACAGACAGAGAGACAGCCGTAAAACCAACTCCAACAACCGAACCACTCACAATGACAATTACACTCTCTCTCTCTCTCTCTCTCTCACAAAACGTTGGGAAATGCTAAATAAAAACAAATTTCTTCATCCCTCTATATTTCTCCCCCCTTTTAGCATTTCCCAACCAACACCTTTCACACCCCTTTCAAATCGCCTTTACGCAACACCCACGGATGCTCACTAGCAGGTCCTCTAGATCGCGTTCATGGGCACGCAATCATTCATTCTCTCAGACTCGCTCTCTTCCAGCAACATTCAGATTTACATTTTCTCCTCCATTCTCTCTCAGATTCACGCTATCTTCTTCACTATTACCACTCTCAATTTCATCCACAATCTCATCTATACCCTCTAACTCGTTCCCAAATACCTCCCCAATTCTTCAACTAACCCATCCCATTCGCTCATTGACCTTTCCAATTCTTGCAACGATTCATTCATGCTTTCAATCACTCGTCTATCACTGCTACGCTCTCTTACTCTTACACTTTCGCCACCTCCAACCGCTCACTAACCCCTACACGTTCAGTCAACTCAGTTATATCAAACCCGCATATGCTATACGTTCTATCCATACCATCCCATTCATCCGTATTATTCGCTTTATCACTCATTTCCACTTTGGCACTCACACCCCTATCACACAACTTACGACCACTCCGTTCACTTACGTTCTTCCCTTTCTTACGTTTTCTACCATACTCTATCAAAACAAATTGCTGATCCTCATGCAACAACCCCTCACGTACATGCATCACACGCACCGCTTGCATCCTGGAGGACCCACCCATTTGAACCCCCTTCACACTCAGTTTCCCGAATTCGCTGTCACAGTCACCCTCTTTCGTCTACATACACTTGATACATGCCCTTCCATTCCACATTCGACACACTTCGCTCTCGGTTCTGAACACATTCTCGCATAATGCCCATTCTTACCACAGTTACCACATATTACATTCACTGGTACCCCTACAACCATTAGCAACATGACCCATCTGTCTGCACCGGTAGCATTTAACCCCTATCTTTCGTGACACTCCCTTACCAAATGTCCTGATTGCCCACACCAAACACGCTCCTAAAGCCCACCTACACTCATTCTTTGTATGTCCTTCCTTTCCACATCTAAAACACTTCGCTCGGCTTCCACTCATCGACCTTCCCTTTGTACACTACTATCCCTAACCCGTCCAACCCGTTGTTCCCTTACAAACCCACCATTCATCCTCACTGGCACCTCCACATTACTTGCTCTTACACTCCTATCTATTACACTATCGGCCATTCTCATTGGGCCCCTCAACACTGCATCCCTAAAGCTTCCGAACTCTGGTACTCTCTCATCTACCCCAGCCCTTACACTTACACTTCTGCTCTCTTTTATAACCCTGTCAAGCTCATAATCTTCTACAATTTCCAAGATTTCTCCCCAAGTCAACCTTTCATTCGTCCATCTTTTCTTCTCCTTCCGCTTCAAGTTCACAAATTCTCTAACTCCATCTGGCACTGTCCCTAACAACTTCCGTACTAACTCCTTACATTCATCTATCCCATCATCCCCAAACTTCTTCCTTGCCAACGTCTCCAGCCGACAAGCATACAGTGACAAGGTTTCCCAGCTTTCATTCTTGCCTCATCAAATTCATTCTTCCTCTTATACTTAACACTCGCTTTCATACGCCTCGCTTGCTCAACTAATCTAGCTTTCACCTTGTCATACTCAACATCTCCCACACTCATAATAACCCTATACATGTCAAGTAAAAACCCAGTCAAATACTCTCCTAATTCTCGTGCCCATACTCTCTTACTTTCCCCATACTTATCCTGACAAACCTTTCATACTCCCTAAAGAAATCATGCACATCCCTACTTCCATACTCATTATACTTTTCACACCGGGGTACCTCCTCACATACATAGCCTTTCTCACTTCTTTCTCACTTTCACTCTCACTTTCGCTACTTTCACTCTGTCCTTTCATACCCTCTTCCGAATACAAAGAGTCCACTTCTGCACTTACATTCATCTTACTCATTACACTCTTCTTCCCCCTCTTTTTATCCACTTTTATCCACTCACCTCCATCCACCTCACTATCACTACTGCCTTCACCCTCTCCCTTCTTTCCTGCCTTTCCCACTTCCTTTCCTTCTTACCAGTTTCCTTTCCCTTTCCCTTCTTCCCTTTTTCTTCCCCTGACTTATCCTTACTTTCCTCTGTTCCTTCCCCTGCTTTTCATTCCCTTTTCCTTACCCTGCCTCTCATTCCCTCGTTTCTTACTTCCTATTCCCATATCACTTTCATCACTCACGCTTCCATTCACTTCTTCCTCCTTTTCTTTCTCTCTTGCCCTCTTCACACGTTCCAGAGAACCTGCCTCCAACAGCCCCTTCTCCAAAAACACCCTTGAACATACCTTTCACCATTTCTTCCACACCTTTCATCATTCCCTCCAACTTTTATCCATCCTCTCTTCCATCCTCTCTTCCATTCTCTCTTCTGCCTCTTTCATCTCCCCTTTCATTTCTTCTTTGCACTTCTTAGTATTCCCTCCACCTCCTCCAACTGACTCCTCAATCTCTCATTCTCACCCCTCAACCACGTATTCTCCTCTCTCAACCTTACCAGTTCCTCTTCCATCCTTCTCTTCAGTCACACTACCAGCCACCAACCTCAATTGCAGCTGCAATACCAGCTGCCCCACGTTGGGCGCCAAATATTATGTGGCGGAATTCTAACCCTCAAACAAAACAACACTCACCCTGATCTTCGGTTGCTGGAGATGGGTAAAGGTCCACGGTCGCCAATCACAGCACACAGAAACCACAAAAACAAAATTTCAACCAAACCCTCCACCAACAACGAACAAAAAAAAGAGACACATGCACCATCAATATCGGTACCGAAAAAAACAAAAGCCAGACGAATTCCCGTTCACTTTTAAGGTTGGACCTCAACTGCCCAAGACCTCTCCCAAAACGAAAAACTCCCGACAGACCGAGACAGAGAGACAGCCGTAAAACCAACTCCAACAACCGAACCACCACTCACAATGACAATTACACTCTCTCTCTCTCTCTCTCTCTCTCTCTCTCTCTCACAAAACGTTGGGAAATGCTAAATAAAAACAAATTTCTTCATCCCTCTATATTGTGATCCTGTAAGAGGTGCAAAAGAAACGAGCAGGTAAAAGTTACTGGTGGTTTATTACAGATTCAGGCAGTTTATATAGCGGCCGACTGGCGCCGAACCGCGGAAGACAATGACATTGAGCGTGACCTGAGGTCAAAAACAATTAACAATAATATTCGGCGAACAAGTACAATTTACAATACAAAAACATACAGAACTCCAATATGGATACAGTCTTGATGCCTGCAAATAAAGAAACATACGATGCATAATTTGCGACAGTTGGACAAATACATATAGAGTTGAAATGGTAGAAAATGCGTGACCTGGCACGTTAGGCGTGACGAATTGAGTGCGAAGAACATGGGAAGTCACCAAAGAAAACTTGCTCAGCGGAGACTTAATTAATGCCGCCTTCGAAGCACTCCGCTGACATCGATGTGGTGACTTTACAAATACTCCCCCTCCAAGACGTGGGACACATCTGACTAATCTGTGTATCTGCTGGGACGCTGAAGGGTACCACGGCTTCTTGAGGACAACGGATGGGCCTCCTGCGCGTGAGGGTGCTGGGCTGCTGGTGCGGGCGGTCCCTTCCTGGGACGGCCACGCGCCTGCCGTTTGCGGGGCCTGGGCATGGCGAAGGGCGGCTGGGCGGGGAAGGTGCTGCGGTGACGTCGGTGCTCTCCTCCAGGAAGGTGGGCTTTAACCGGTCTATTGAAACCCAGTCATTCCTCCCGGGGAGTGCCAGCAGGAACGCCTTGCTGTTCCGCTCCAGCACGTGGAAGGGGCTCCTGTAGGGCCTGGTCAGTGGCGGGCGGAGGGCATTGACCCTGACGAAGATGTGGGTGGCGGATGACAGGTCTGGCGGTGTGAAGGTGGCCGACCTGCCGGTGTACGTGCGCTTGCAAGGGACGAACTCGCCGGCCACGTCGCGGAGCCTCTGCAGTGATGGGATGTGGCGATCTTCTGTCACAAGTTCGCCCGGGACCACGAGGGGCTCTCTGTAGGTTTTTTCGGCTGCGGATGGGGTGCCGTCGGGTCTTGGGGCGGTTCTCAAGGCTGCGGACGGGGTGCTGTCGGGTCTTGGGGCGGTTCTCAAGGCTGCAGACGGGGTGCCGTCGGGTCTTGGGGCGGTTCTCAAACCGAGGAGGACCCACGGCAGCTGATGTGTCCAGTCCTCGGCGGTGCAGCAGGCCATGAGGGACGCCTTCAGGGATCTGTGGAACCGCTTGACCAGGCCGTTGGCCGCCGGGTTGTACGCCGTGGTGGTGTGATGTGTGGTCCCCAGCAGCTGGGCCAGGGCGGACCATAATTCGGTTGTGATGTGGTCCGGGATGCCGAAGCGGCTTACCCAACTGGAAAGCAGGGCCTCAGCACACGCGCTGGCGGTGGCTTCTTGCATAGGTGTGGCTTCGGGCCACCTTGTTGAGCGGTCTACTACCGTCAGGAGGTATCTGGACCCACCTGATGGGGGAGGGGCCCGACGACGTCGACATGAATGTGGCCGAAGTGGCGCTCTGGCTGCGGGAACTCGCCTACCCCGGACTGCGTGTGACGTCCCACCTTGCTGGTTTGGCACTGCAGGCACTGTTTCGCCCAGGACGTGGCGTCCTTCTGCACCCCGTGCCAGACGAACTTGTTTGAGAGCAGCTTGGCCGTAGTTCTGCCAGAGGGATATGAGAGGCCGTGAATTATGTCGAATACCTGGCGGCGGCGTAAGGCTGGAACCAAGGGGCGGGGCTGACCCGTACTAATGTCGCAGAGGAGACTTGGGCCTCCGGGAGCGAGGGTCACGTCCCGCCACTTAAGGGACGTGATGGTGGTGCGGTAGGCTGGGGTTTCTGGGTCAGTGGCCTGTTCTCTGGCGAGGTCTTGGTAGTTTACTCCGAGCTGCACTGCATTCAACTCGACTCTGGAGAGGGCGTCTGCTACAGGATTTTTCCTGTCGGGGAGGTACCTGACGGAGCAGGTGAATTCGGCTGTGGCTGAGAGGTGGCGCTGCTGCCTGGAAGACCATGCGTCCCCCTGCTTAGTGAAGACGTGAACCAATGGCTGGTGGTCCGTGAAGATTGTGAAGGGCGTCCCCTCTAGGAGGAACTTGAAGTGCCGGACTGCGCGGTACATCGCGCAGAGTTCCCTGTCGAAGGTGCTGTAGCGGGACTCTGCGGGATTGAATTTCTTGCTGAAGAAGGCGATGGGCTGGGAGGCGCCGTTGATGACCTGCTCCAGGACAGCACCACAGGCGACGTTACTGGCATCCGTTGTTAGCTGGAGAGGGGCCTTGGGGTCCTGGTGTTCCAAGGCGGTTGCGCCGGCGAGGGCGGCCTTCGTCAGGGAGAAGGCCTGCTGCTGGCTGGGTCCCCAAGACAGGGACTTTGGTTGGCCTTTGAGAACTTCCGTCAGGGGGGCCTTGGTGTGTGTGATCCCGGGGATGAACCGCCTGTAGAAGTTCACCATCCCGAGGAACTCCTGGACGGCCTTGACGGAGGTGGGGGTTGGGAACCTGGTTACGGCTGCTACTTTTGATGTGAGTGGGCGGACGCCTGCCGGAGATACCTCATGGCCCAGGAAGTCGGCTTTCTGGACGCCGAAGGTGCACTTGTCCAAACAGACGACGAGGCCATTCTCCTGGAGGTGCCGCAGGACTGCCCAGATGTGCTGCTGTTGTTCACTGTGAGACCTGGAAAATATGAGGATGTCATCAACGTAGCAGACGCAGAATTTCAGGTCCCCGAGGATGCTGTCCATGAGCCGCTGGAAGGTCGCCCCGGCATTCCTCAATCCGAAGGTGGAGAAGGTGAACACGTAGGACCCAAACGGCGTGATGATGGCGGTCTTTGGTATATCCTCTGGTGCGACAGGTACCTGAAAGTATGATTTAAGAAGGTCCAATTTAGTGAATACCTTGGCTCCGTGAAAGGAGGCCGTGAGGTTTTGCATGTTGGGCAAGGGGTAGTGGTTGGGCTCCGTTGCAATGTTGAGACGTCTGTTGTCGCCGCAAGGTCTCCAGGAGCCGTCCGGTTTCTGCACCACGTGGAGGGGGGAGGCCCACGGGCTGGAGGCCTTTCTGCAGATTCCCATCCACTCCATCTCTGCGAATGCCTTCTTCGCCTCCTGAAGGCGCTGTGGGGGAAGTCTTCGGAACTTCGCGTGTGTCAGGGGGCCTTTAGTTGTTATGTGGTGGTATATGCCATGTTTGGCTGGGGTCCCGGGGACTTGTCGAAGTTCGGGCTTGAACACTTCGGGGAACTCCGTCAGCAGGTGTGCGTACTGGTGGGGGGCGACGGAGCTGATGGTGGGTGACTTGGGTCCCACTGTTCATGGGAGAGATCGGCAGGAGTCAGTATCGAGGAGGCGCTTACGCCCCACATCAACTAGCAGGCCGCGACGATGAAGTCCCAGGAGTAACTCTGGCCAAGGATGGAGATCGACAGGGGCCTGGTGCCGTAGGAGAGGATGGGGGATCCGTTGGCGGCCGTCAGGAAGGCGGCCGGGTCTGGTTTCTGGTTGCGGTCCTCCCTGGATGCTGGGAAGATCGATCTAAAGGCCCCTATGTTGACCAACATCATCCTGCCGGAGACGGTGTCGCGGACATAGAAGCCTACTGGTTCTGGGCCCCTGGGTTTTTCGGTTGCCATGGCGATTTGTCCTGCTGGCCGCCGCCACTCCCGTTTTTTGAACGGGCGAACGAGCAGGGTGGCAGGCAGTTTCGGGCGTCTTTGCCCGGGGAACTCCATTTGTTTTGGGGCGGTGGACGCCTCCTGGCGACGGCGTTGATGCCCTGCTCCGTTTCTTCTTCCGGCTGGACGGAGCTGACCGACTGTGTGGGCGCTTTTAGCCGCTGTGTGGCCTTCACGCAATCCGTGAAGTGCTGCGCCGTTTCTATGAGGTCGTCGAGAGGCATGGTGTAGGGGTGAGGAATCTGGGTGCGGACCTCTGGGAGGAGCTGGCGAAGGTAGATCTCCCGCGACAGGCTTATTTCCTGCCGCTTTTTCATGCCATCGAAATCTGGTAGTGACAGAAGGTCCTCGACCATGCTCCATGCGTCTCTTGCGTTGAGGTCATGCCGTGGGTTGACGGCGAGGTCAATAGCACGGGCGGCCCGCTCGGCGATAGGTAGGGAGCACGTTTCAAGGAGGGTCATCTTCGCGACGTATGTGAGGGGGTGTGTGTCGGGGGGCACCCGCGAGGCGAGTTTTCTGTATACCTCCTCCGGGAGGGCGTTGAGGACTGTGTCGGCCTGCAGGATTTCGTCCGTCAGGTGCGCCACCCTGAAGTGGCTCTCAACCCTACGCAGCCACATTGTTGGGTTCCCCTGTATAAAAGGTGGCAACTTTATGGTCAGGGCGGCCCGCGACTGTATTGCCGGGCCATGGAGTGTTCGGGGCGCTGGCATGGGTGTAGAGGTGCGGGAGGGCCTCGGTGTGGGGACGGGCGCGGGTGCGGTGGGAGGAAGGCAGACCTCCGAGTCCGCGAGGTCCGCGGTTAACTGCACGAAGGAGAGGATGCCTGCGTCCATGCTCGCTCTCTGCCCTCTTACTGGAGTGGGGTACTCGTGTCAGAACGCACTTTCGTGCGCCGTGTGGGTCTGTTAGTGACGCTGGTGGGTTTGCCGACGAGAGTCAGCACGCTCAAACGCTGGTTACAGCGCCGTGTTTAGGCCGCTAAGAGCGTTGGAGAGTTCCTGGAGCCAAGACTGAGTCACCGTGTCGGTCCGCTAATGGCTCCGGGATACTCCGGGGGGTCACCACTGTAAGGGGTGCAAAAGAAACGAGCAGGTAAAAGTTACTGCTGGTTTATTACAGATTCAGGCAGTTTATATAGCGGCCGACTGGCGCCGAACCGCGGAAGACAATGATATTGAGCGTGACCTGAGGTAAAAAAACAATTAACAATAATATTCGGCGAACAAGTACAATTTATAATACAAAAACTTACAGAACTCCAATATGGATACAGTCTTGATGCCTGCGAATAAAGAAACACGATGCATAATTTGTGACAGTTGGACAAATACATATAAAGTTGAAATGGTAGAAAATGCGTGACCTGGCACGTTAGGCGTGACGAATTGAGTGCGAAGAACATGGGAAGTCACCAAAGAAAACTTGCTCAGCGGAGACTTAATTAATGACGCCTTCGAAGCACTCCGCTGACATCGATGTGGTGACTTTACAATCCCACCCTCTGTCAGGGGAAAACAGCTTGCTGGTGATACAGTTTTACCTCATTACTTGAATGAGCGATCCCTGAGATATAAGCCTTGTAGTGTCCTCATCCCTAAACTCTTGGGTAAAACAATATGTGTCAGGCAACTTGCCTCATTTTCTGGAAAATTTATTGTGTTCATTGACCTAAACATTGAATATAGGGATGTAACACAAGTTTATGCAAATATTTTGGGAAATGAAGGAAAAAGTCATTCTGAGCAAAAAATGTTTGATGTACAGACACATTTTAAGGCTCTGTCGGCGAGGTGAATTTTTAGAATAACCCTTTACACAACACTGCTGTCAGGCAAGGAAGATGGCGTACAGGATGTCGGAGTAGTCGGGGATGTGGGGAAAGGGTTCATGAAATGCTTTAGGCAACGAGATTGCTAGTCTTTTAATTATGATTTTTTTGTGGGGTTTATTAAAAAATGTAACATTACAGTCCCTTCAACTAATAAATCACCTGTCAACAGGCTTCATGTAATCTAATTTTAATGATCAGCTTTACGTATTGAGTAGCGTGAATGTTGCTTGGCAACATTTATTTGTGATCGTTGAATTTTGTTCACTGTGTCCTGCCGCCTCGTCATGGAATTGCTGAATAAGGAGTCAGGACTATGCCCATACCTTTGCTGAGTGAGTGATAGTGACTGTAGTGCAACTGCAACATTGAATAATGTCAAAATTTTTACCTCTTTCGATTACTGTATGAATAGGCAACCTTTCACAGGAACGAAAGAAGAAAAGGAATTTTCAATGTTCCAATTCTTTTCATCTGACAGACAAGGGCCTTTTTTTTCCTTAGACTGTTGTGAAATGAATACTTTTGATTGACAAGGAGAGATTTTGATAATACGTCTTAAATCATTGATTGGTGCGTACTGAACAGGCCTTGTAAGAGCCTGATGCCCTCTTCCAAACGTGTGTGTGCGTGTGTTCGTCGTCCATCGGAGTGGACAAGACAACAAGAGCATCTCGTTTTCTTTCTCTAAATGAACGCGATTTCAACCATACAATATTTCCATCTGTTTCTCCCTAACCATTGTTGTCTTGATGTATGTACAATCACTACTACTTGCATTGCCATGCAAGCATTCTAATCATGTACTCATAATGTTCCAACGAATCTTCTGTATCAAACTGTGTGTATGTTTCTGTTTGTGAAGACGTCAAACGTCTCGCCATTTCACATATATTATGCTACTGCATTGTATTCATTAATCTGTCTTGAATCTCATGCAATTGGCCATATGTAGAATTTCCTGGCCTTTCCATTGATATATATTTCATCACTGTATGTTAATCGTCTCTCTCAATATTGCCATCTGTTTGTCTGCCGACAAACAGATGCCCGAGTCTGTACCTCTGTTTTTACCTGTCTGTGTGTAGCTACTTTACCGCTCGCACGCGTCGATAACATCTTCGAAGATTCTGTACATTTATGTTACAGGCTGCTCGAGGAGCAAGAGCCCGTGCTGGCACAAGGCCAGCTAAATCTAAAACAACATGTACATTTATCTCAGTAAGGAACTACCAATAAACCAGTAAACACCCAGCCAGTATGTCACTCAAACCCCAGTCCTTACAGCCTATCTTGGACGGCGGGGAGATTCCATTAGACTTGCTTTTCTTTTCTTTATTTGATTTGGAGGTATTTTATTCACATCGGCCTAATCGCGGATTTCCTTTTTTTATTTATGGCAGTGGAGTTCACACCCGTATAATCTAAAAATTGAACTGTTGCTAACCCCATAAATAAACATCATATCTGCATATTCCACATTACTGGAACGGTAAGGCATTGTCTCCAGTTTCTTGCTCTCGGAGTGAATCGGCAATTTGACACTTATAACCCGGACACGATCTTGGCGGAAAAACGAGACTGTTCAGAGTAACAAGTGAACCGATCAGCTCCATCCCCCTCCCAACATCCCTGACTACTACTACTACTACTACTACTACTACTACTACTACTACTACTACTACTAATAATAATAATAATAATAATAATAATAATAATAATAATGATATTTATTTCAGCTCATGGTAGGCTATATACAAAGTAGAGACAATGCAATACACAATCTAGGTACACGAGGTAGTAATAAAAATTATAATCGGCAATATCCACACAGTTGCTGAAGTAGTAGTAAAAGTAGTATTCATAATAATGGTAATGACACTAGTAATTATGAGAATAATAGTAAAAATACTCTCGTCAATGAGACACGAAACTGCCGCTCCTCCGCTCGTACTGCTACAGCATGTAGGCCTATGGGTGTTTCCCTTTGGACGAAGTATACCCGAGAGGCCAAGATACATCACCGCTGTTCACAATGACATTCTGTAACGCCTCACCCAACACACCTCGCTAACACACTGCCACGCAGATGTTCATAAAAAAAACTACCTGGATAATTTAAAAATCATTGTCAGGCGAACAATGTCCGGTTTGATCACCCGACGGGGAAACTACAGCAATTTGCTTATCCAATGCATCTTTAGCAGTGATGGGATAATGTGGCGTGTGTTCCTTCACTTCTCTATTTTTGCAATTAAGTGTCATCTGCAGAATCTGTTATTATTATTGTATCATTATTATTATTGAAATTTGCTATTTACACTTTTCGTATTTGACCCTCTGGACCTGACTTCTGTAACTACCTAAGGTCCCTAGCTGGAAATTAATTTATGCAAACTGCTTTTAATTATCACTTTAAAAATACGAAAAGTGATAATTAAAAGCGGATTGCATACATTACCTTAGGTAGTTACAGAAGTCAGGTCCAAAGGGCTAAATGCCAAAAGTGAAAACAGCAAATCTCAATAATAATAATAATAATAATAATAATAATAATAGGTTTTATTGAATATTATTGCTGCTTCAGCTGCATTTATTTTGTAGAAGACTTTCTATTTTCCTTATTGCAGACTCTTCTGTCATTCTCCAGCGGGAGATAGTAGAGGACTGTCAGGTTGCATAGGTCCTTCCGAATTTATACACGGGCTTCAGAGGGGGTCATGGACAGCGAATTTTGATTGATTGCCGTCGGCGAACTTCAAGCCAAATTTCTGCGGCGAAGCTCGATCCTGACAGATCTTCGCAACCTGGGAATATCATTCATTCCAGCATTCTCATTGGCCTGCCGTTGCGTGATGTCATGCCGACTGAGATCATCGGTAGTTTGGCTGCTATTGGTCGGAGGATGAATGATGTCATTATTTACTCTTTCTCTCGTAGTCAGGGGGTTGTCTCGAAGGAGGGTGCCATCATGAACCACGCCCGTGCTACCCACAATATTTCCATCTCCCGTGACAGTATTATACAAAATATAAGTATAATCGGGAGAGCCGCCGACCCTCGACGTCCGCGCCTGCTGGAGGCGCTCCTCATTGCCGAGAAGAAACCTACAATGAATACGACGCAGGAGGCATCGCTCCTACCCACGAATTCGAGAAGGGTAATGCCGAACACCCACCAAATCCAACAAATACCCGAAAATGACAACCCTGAGAATGGAGACGCCCCCTGATGAGCGAGGCGCCCTTCGAGACAACCCCCCGACTACGAGAGAGAGAGTAATAATGACATCATTCATCCTCCAACCAATAGCAGCCAAACTACCGATGATGTCAGTCGGCATGACATCACGCAACGGCAGGCCAATGGGAACACTGGAATGAATGATATTCCCAGGTTGCGAAGATCTGTCAGGATCGAGCTTCGCCGCAGAAATTTGGCTTGAAGTTCGCCGACAGCAATCAGCCAAAATTCGCCGTCCATGACCCCCGCTGAAGCCCGTGTATAAATTCGGAAGGACCTATGCAACCTGCCAGTCCTCTACTATCTCCCGCTGGAGAATGACAGAAGAGTCTGTCGAAACGTCGCAGCAACAACTATATGTCATAATATTCTAACTGTATAGAATATATAAGAAAGCAGAATCCAGATTTTTTACTTTTTTCCCCCATGAAATGACAAATAGAGGCGAGCTGTTAGCACGCACCTCCAATGAAGAGAAGTCCGCAATAAGGAAAATAGAAAAAGTCTTCTACAAAATAAATGCAGCTGAAGCAGCAATAATATTCAATAAAACCTGTTTAAAAGAGGGTCTGCTGCCAAATTATAATAATAATAATAATAATAATAATAATAATAATAATAATAATAATAATAATCATACAAAAACAACAACAATAACAGATTCTGCAGATGACAATAATTGCAAAAATAGAGAAGTGAAGGATGATAACGTCATTTATGGAACAGGCGCCACATTATCCCATCACTGCTAAAGATGCATTGGATGAGCAAATTGCTGTTGTTTCCCAGTCGGGTGATCAGACCGGACACTGTTCGCCTAACAATGATTTTTAAATTATCCAGGTGTTTTTTATGAACATCTGCGTGGCAGAGTGTTTGCGAGGTGTGTTGGTGAGGCGTTACAGAATGTCACTGTGAACAGCGGTGATGTATCATGGCCTCTAGGGTATATTTCGTCCAAAGGGAACACCCATATATGCTGCAGCAGTACAAGCGGCAGTTTCGTGTCTCGGTGACAAAAGACAAACCTCCTTGCAATCATGTTACCAGTTGCACAAAGTTTACGACGCCTCTGTTCTGTGTCTGCCGGATCTTTTAGGTCGTCCGCGATGACGTGGCCCAAAGACGGAAATTCATGCACGAATTCCAGATGATTTCCGAGAAAAATTTGTGGTTCTGCAATATGCTTAAGCGATCTCGGGAGCAGCGACATGCACCGGGTCCTGGTTTCGTTGTATAGGATATCAAATTCCTCTGCATATCTGCGGCCAGTGTCGATTAGTCGCTGGTGACCTTGCACTGATGGGAAAATCAGAACTACATCGTCAGCGTAACAGAGCCTTAAAATTCCATATTATGTTTATAGAACATTCTCTGCTCAGAATTTTTTCTTTCATTTCGCAAAATATTTCCATGAACTCGTGTTACACCCTGTATATATAATAATTATATATATATATATATATATATATATATATATATATATATATATATATATATATATATATATATATTATATTCAGTATGTAGCCTGTATGTGTGTTTGTGTGTGGTGCGCGTGCGCGCGCAAGAATCCAGTAAAACGAAAGATAAATATTTGATGTTATTTGTAGATTTACAATGAACACTTATAATACTTAAACAGGCAGCTTTTCATTTTTTCATAAGTTACACAAAGATGATTGGAATAAAGCCGTTTATAAAGGCTGAAGTCCAACCTAGAATCTCGATCTTTGTTTCCCGCCGAAACCAAACTTCTCAAATATCACTAGGACATACGAATAATTTTAGCTAGAAAGAATTTTATTACAATGTAACTATTAATTTTTTGTAAAAATTGCTGAAATATAATCCACATGAACAGTGATAAGAATATTTTTCGAGTAAGTTTATACATATCTCAAAAGTTTTTCTATCTAAATCCAAGTCCAACATCATGAAGTTGGTGGAAAGTCTTATGGCATCGTTGTGAAGTGTAACTTGTTCGTATGTTGCCAAACTTTGCAGTTCCAGATATTGTATTAAAATTTAGATAATTTGCGGAATGCAATAGCGGCTGTGGACGGACGCTTCTGTCAATTCTTGTGTAAACACCGGGATTAAAATTAACCCTAACCCTACATGGCAACTACCACAACGCGAGCGATTTTTGCTGGACTTCAAAATTTATCCTTTGGTAAGTACAATGCTTATGTATCACCCATTTTCATTTTAATTTTTTAAATAAGTTTTGATACTGTTAGGGGCAGAAGGAAACCAGTGGGACACTCCAGTGCTTTATTACACGTCCAATCAGTACAGAGGTGTGACTGCAAGCAAGGTGCAGGCGCGCGGGAAATATTGACGCCAATTCCGCTCTCCTCTTGACAACATACAGTACATCACATACAATCAACCATCCTACATCCCCCCACCTAAGATTATGGCATGGCAGAATGGCATAATATTAAATAAGTAAATATTTATTAAATACATATATATAGACAAAGAACACTGTAAAAGGAAAATCCCCATAGGACAAAAGTAATGGTTAACACTGAGCGTCACAGCATACAAGGACATGCATGGCAACAATATATAGTACATGCATAAAATATGTTTGCACAACAGAATTTCTATCCAATTCAGCTTACCGAAAACAAAAGATAAAATGAGCATGAGGGACAACAAAATGTAACTGTACAAGGTGACGCAAGCACAAGCATGGGTTAACGCTCAATATCACCCATGACATACTCGCCCGTCCATGAGGGTTGCACTGTGCGCCTTTCTGGACGAGGTAGAGCGGGTTCCGGGCATGGGGGAATGGCTGAGGACGTTGGGGGCTGCCGTTTCAACACTTTCAAGTGCTTCCCGTTTCTAAGTGACACCCGACCACTTCCATCCAGCCTAATGAGATACTGTCGGTGGCCCTTAGACTCCACTACTAACCCAGATCGGTCCCAGGTTTTGGTTACAGGATCCTGCACTCTTACCCTGCAGCATATGACCAGGGGTAGAAGCTCCCTGGTACCAGTAGGTGGTGAGGTCTCCTCTTGGGACTCTGCCATTCGTAGCTCCCTCCGCTGAATTATCTCATCCCAGTGTCTCTCCACCTTGCAATGCTGTCTGGGTGTTGGCACTCCATCTCTGAGCTGCCTGCCGATAGCGAGCTGTGCTGGGGACTTGTCAAACCCATTAGGGGGTGTATTGAGGTACTGAAGAATTGCCAGGGATGCCTTGTTGCAATCGAGGCTGCCTCCTTTGCCTGTGTTAGACCTGATGATCCTCTTGGCAGTCTTGACTGCTGCTTCGGCCCTTCCGTTAGACTGGGGGTAATGGGTTGACAACAGGCGTACCGTAATCCCCCATTTTCTGAAGAATGATGTGGTCTCTTCACTAATGAGGTTTGTGCCCCCATCTGTCGAGATTAGCTCTGGTGCTCCCCATCTTGTGAAGTATGTCCTCAAAACTGATATAATTCTTGATGACATTGTGCCATGTGGGAAGTGTGCCACTTCCAGCCACCCGGTGAGCCTGTCTGCATAGGCCATGTACATATGGCCCTCCAACTGTAGCATGTCCACCACTGTCGACTGGAATGGGTATTCTGGGGGTGGTGTGAGTACTAATGGTTCAGCAGGTTGTGATGGAGCATGTGCATCACAAGAGGCACATCCATCCCTGTGGCTCTGCAGGTCGCCTTCCATCCCTGGCCAGTAAACCGATTGTCTAGCCCTGCAGAGCATGGAGTCTACCCGCTGATGTCCTGCATGAAGGCCTGTAATGACTTGACGGCAAAGTTCCTCTGGGATGAGCAGACGTGGGCATCCTTGTTCGTGAGTGTAGACTATCAGGTCTTCTACCATAGATAACCTGTCCCTAACTGAGTAAAACTGACGTAGGCAGACCACCTCCTGTGCCTTCTGCGGGCACCAGTCATTTACTGTAACTTTAGCTGCCAGCAGCTGATACACAGGGTCTTTAGAGGCTGCTTCTCTGACCCTCTCCTCATCCAGTATGAGGCATTCTTGCTCAAGGGCGGTGGCCGAAGCAGCGACAAGGACGGCAGTCATATCCTCTTCGAGTTCAGAATCCTTGTCATCTGGTTCACAACGGAGAGCAGGGAAGCGTGATAAGAAGTCAGCAGTGCAATTCCTCTTTCCTGGCAAGTATCTTACCTGGAACCTGTATTGTAGGGTCTTCTCCTTGAGACGGAAGAGTCTTGGGTTTAGTGTATCCTTCAGCTCTCTATCACCCAGGAGCTTGACCAGCGGGCGGTGATCAGTCATGATCAGTAAGTTGGGGCAGCCCAACAGGAGTAGCCTGGTCTTCTTGAGACACCATGTGACAGCTAAGGCTTCTCCCTCAACAGCAGCATACCCAGCTTCAGCCTGCGACAAATGGCGGCTCCCACATAAGGCGATACACTACCCACCCTTGCAGCAAAATGGGACATCAGCCGAGGCACAAGCACAGTACTGCTGCAGGATGACAAACACGATCCCATCCCTGCTCCAATCTGTTAGGGCTGCTGTAGGTCGGGATTTGTCATAGTATACCAGCCCATCCTTGGCCAGCTTGCATATGGCCTCCTGTGCTTGGCAGAATCTCTCTTGTAGGTTGCTATCCCAGTACACATTCTTGCTTGTAGACTTCTTCAGGAGGTCTCTAAAGGGTTCCATCAGTGGGGCAGTGGCGAGGAAGGGTGCCAACTGGTTGACAAAGCCATACCATGACCTGATGTCAGTGACAGAGGGGTTGTCTGGCATAGGGAATCTCCGTATGGCAGCTAGACTCTCCTCTGTGGGCCTGCCTGTAGGAATCCCATCCCAGCTGGAATCCGATGAAGTTCACTTCTCTTCGGCAGAAACTGAATTTCTCTGGCTTGAGGGTTATGCCCTTTTTGGCACATGTGTCCAAGAAATTATAGGTGTGCCAGAAGGCCTCCTCGACGCTGTTGTCATACAGAAGAATATCATCCACACATTTATGTTTTTGGGGGATGTCCTTGATGGCATCATCAAACCTCTTGGTGTAGGCATCTGAAGCTGAACAGTGTCCCATGGGCGTTCTTCTGTACCGGTAACGCCCCCAGGGTGTGATAAAGGTTGTGAGTCTGCGGCTCTCTTCATCTAACTCCACCTGGTGGAAGCCCCAATGCGCATCTGCTACTGTCTTGAAGGAATGTAAAGGCACCCCAGAGATCGAGTTGACAGGAGCAGGGGTGTGATGCGTCTCTCTCCTGCAGGAGGCATTAAGGCGTTGAAAGTCCACAGTGCAGCAGGGCTGACCTGACTTCTTGGCAACAATGACCATCCTCGTACAACATTCTGTTGCTTCACCAGTAGGCACCTCCTTCTTGATGCCCTGGTCCAACTGCTTCTTCACTTCTGACTCCCAATGCTTCGGCACTGATGCTGGGGTGTGGCATGCATAGGGGGTTGCCCCCGGCAGTAGATGAACATGGTGCGGCTTTCCCTCCATGACTGGGAGGGGCTCCCTCTCTGTATAGAAATTTGATGACGAAAAATGGCGCAAGAGCCACTGCTCCAACTTTGGGACGTTCTCCACTGGTGGAAAGGGCATGGATGAGGGCTTAGGCAGGGATGGCCCAATGGGTGTGGGGACCTCATGCTCCAGTGCAAGGCTCGCTGACACTGGTAGGTGTGGTGGGGAAAGGACTGGGGCATGAGGCCAAGGTCCTTACAAGCAGCCAATGAAAGGAAGAAAGACCTTGCAGACTTGATGAGGTAGCAAGAGGTGAAGAGGCACAGGGCAGGAAGGGAGGTCCCACCCCTCCCTTTCAGTCCTTAGCTTCTTTTCCTCTCTCTCTCTCTCCGTCTTTCTTCCTTTCTCTGTCTCTTTCTCTCTCCTTCTCTCTGTGAGAGGTAGGAAGAGGAGAAGGGGCACAGGGCAGGAAGGGAGGTCCCACCCCTCCCTTTCAGTCCTTAGCTTCTTTTCCTCTCTCTCTCTCTCTCCTTCTTTCTTCCTTTCTCTGTCTCTTTCTCTCTCTCCTTCTCTCTGTGAGAGGTAGGAAGAGGAGAAGGGGCACAGGGCAGGAAGGGAGGTCCCACCCCTTCCTTTCAGTCCTTAGCTTCATTAGCTCTCTCTCTCTCTCTCTCTCTTTCTCCTCCTTTCTTTCTTTCTCTGTCCATTTCTCTCTCTTCTTCTCTCTGTGAGCTGTAGAAAGAGGAGAAGGGACACTGGGCAGGAAGGGAGGTCCCACCCCTCCCTTTCAGTCCTTAGCTTCTTTTCCTCTCTCTTTCTCTCTCTCTTTCTCCTTCTTTCTTCCTTTCTCTATCTCTTTCTCTCTCTCTTCTTCTTCTCTCTGTGAGAGGTAGGAAGAGGAGAGGGGGTACAGGGCAGGAAAGGAGGTCCCACCCCTCCCTTCCAGTCCTTAGCTTCTTTTCCTCTCTCTCTCTCCTTCTTTCTTCCTTTCTCTGTCTCATTCTCTTCTACTCTCTGTGAGAGGTAGGAAGAGGAGAAGGGCCACAGGGCAGGGAGGTAGGTCCCACCCCACCCTTTCAGTCCTTAGTTCTTTTTCCTCTCTCTTTCTCCTTTCTTCCTTTCTCTGTCTCTTTCTCTCTCTTCTTCTCTCTGTGAGAGGTAGGAGGAGGAGAAGGGGCACAGGGCAGGAAGGGAGGTCCTACCCCTCCCTTTCAGTCCTTAGCTTCTTTTCCTCTCTCTCTCTCTCTCCTTCTTTCTTCCTTTCTCTGTCTCTTTCTCTCTCTCCTTCTCTTTGTGAGAGGTAGGAAGAGAAGGGGCACAGGGCAGGAAGGGAGGCCCTAACCCTCCCTTTCACTCCTTAGCTTCTTTTCCTCTCTCTCTCTCTCTCTCTCTCCTTCTTTCTTCCTTTCTGTGTCTCCTTCTCTCTCTCCTTCTCTCTGTGAGAGGTAGGAAGAGAAGGGGCACGGGGCAGGAAGGGAGGCCCCACCCCTCCCTTTCAGTCCTTAGCTTCTTTTCCTCTCTCTTTTTCTCCTTCTTTCTTCCTTTCTCTGTCTCTTTCTCTCTCTTCTTCTCTCTGTGAGAGGTAGGAAGAGGAGAGGGGCACAGGGCAGGAAGGGAGGTCCCACCCCTCCCTTTCAGTCCTTAGCTTCTTTTCCTCTCTCTTTTTCTCCTTCTTTCTTCCTTTCTCTGTCTCTTTCTCTCTCTTCTTCTCTCTGTGAGAGGTAGGAAGAGGAGAGGGGGCACAGGGCAGGTAGGGAGGTCCCACCCCTCCCTTTCAGTCCTTAGCTTCTTTTCCTCTCTCTCTTTCTCCTTCTTTCTTCCTTTCTCTGTCTCTTTCTCTCTCTTCTTCTCTCTGTGAGAGGTAGGAAGAGGAGAGGGGGCACAGGGCAGGAAGGGAGGTCCCACCCCTCCCTTTTAGTCCTTAGCTTCTTTTCCTCTCTCTCTCTCTCTCTCTCTCTCTCTCTCTCTCTCTCTCTCTCTCTCTCTCTCTCTCTCTCTCTCTCTCTCTCTCTTTCTTTCTTCCTTTCTCAGTCTCTTTCTCTCTCTCTTATTCTCTCTGTGAGAGGTAGGAAGAGGAGAGGGGGCACAGGGCAGGAAGGGAGGTCCCACCCCTCCCTTTCAGTCCTTAGCTTCTTTTCCTCTCTCTCTCTCTCTCTCTCTCTCTCTCTCTCTCTCTCTCTCTCCTTCTTTCTTCCTTTCTCTGTTTCTCTCTCACTCTTCTTCTCTGTATGAGAGGCAGGAAGAGAAGGGGCACATTTCAGGAAGGGAGTCCCCCCCCCTCCCTTTCAGTCCTTAGCTTCTTTTCTCTCTCTCTCTCTCTCTCTCTCTCTCTCTCTCTCTCTCTCTCTCTCTCTCTCTCTCTCCTTCTTTATTTCTTTCTGTGTCTTTTTCTCTTTCTCCTTCTCTCTGTGAGAGGTAGGAAGAGGAGAAGGGGCACATGGCAGGAAGGGAGGTCCCACCCCTCCCTTTCAGTCCTTAGCTTCTTCTCCTCTCTCTCTCTCTCTCTCTCTCTCTCTCTCTCTCTCTCTCTCTCCTTCTTTCTTCCTTTCTCTGTCTCTTTCTGTCTCTCTTCTCTCTGTGAGAGGTAGGAAGAGGAGAAGGGGCACAGGGCAGGAAGGGAGGCCCCACCCCTCCCTTTCAGTCCTTAGCTTCTTTTCCTCTCTCTTTTTCTCCTTCTTTCTTCCTTTCTCTGTCTCTTTCTCTCTCTTCTTCTCTCTGTGAGAGGTAGGAAGAGGAGAGGGGGCACAGGGCAGGAAGGGAGGTCCCACCCCTCCCTTTCAGTCCTTAGCTTCTTTTCCTCTCTCTCTTTCTCCTTCTTTCTTCCTTTCTCTGTCTCTTTCTCTCTCTTCTTCTCTCTGTGAGAGGTAGGAAGAGGAGAGGGGCACAGGGCAGGTAGGGAGGTCCCACCCCTCCCTTTTAGTCCTTAGCTTCTTTTCCTCTCTCTCTCTCTCTCTCTCTCTCTCTCTCTCTCTCTCTCTCTTCTCTCTCTCTCTCTTTCTTCCTTTCTCAGTCTCTTTCTCTCTCTCTTATTCTCTCTGTGAGAGGTAGGAAGAGGAGAGGGGGCACAGGGCAGGAAGGGAGGTCCCACCTCTCCCTTTCAGTCCTTAGCTTCTTTTCTTCTCTCTCTTTCTCCTTCTTTCTTCCTTTCTCTGTCTCTTTCTCTCTCTTCTTCTCTCTGTGAGAGGTAGGAAGAGGAGAGGGGGCACAGGGCAGGTAGGGAGGTCCCACCCCTCCCCTTTAGTCCTTAGCTTCTTTTCCTCTCTCTCTCTCTCTCTCTCTCTCTCTCTCTCTCTCTCTCTCTCTCTCTCTCTCTCTCTCTCTTTCTTTCTTCCTTTCTCAGTCTCTTTCTCTCTCTCTTATTCTCTCTGTGAGAGGTAGGAAGAGGAGAGGGGGCACAGGGCAGGAAGGGAGGTCCCACCCCTCCCTTTCAGTCCTTAGCTTCTTTTCTTCTCTCTCTTTCTCCTTCTTTCTTCCTTTCTCTGTCTCTTTCTCTCTCTCTTCTCTCTGTGAGAGGTAGGAAGAGGAGGGGGCACAGGGCAGGAAGGGAGGTCCCACCCTCCCCCTTTCAGTCCATAGCTTCTTTTCCTCTCTCTTTTTTCTCCTTCTTTCTTCCTTTCTCTGTCTCTTTCTCTCTTCTTCTTCTCTCTGTGAGAGGTAGGAAGAGGAGAGGGGGCACAGGGCAGGAAGGAGGTCCCACCCCTCCCTTTCAGTCCTTGGCTTCTTTTCCTCTCTCTTTCTCTCTTCTTTCTTCCTTTCTCTGTCTCTTTCTCTCTCTTCTTCTCTCTGTGAGAGGTAGGAAGAGGAGAGGGGGCACAGGGTAGGAAGGAGGTCCCACCCCTCCTTTTTGTCCTTAGCTTCTTTCTCTCTCTCTCTCTCTCTCTCTCTCTCTCTCTCTCTCTCTCTCTCTCTCTCTTTCTCTCTCTAATGGAATCTTCCTTCTCAGTCTCTTTCTCTCTCTCTTATTCTCTGTGAGGAGGTAGGAAGAGGAGAGGGGAGGGACAGGGCAGGAAGGGAGGTCCCACCCTCCCTTTTAGTCCTTAGCTTCTTTCCTCTCTCTCTCTCTCTCTCTCTCTCTCTCTCTCTCTCTCTCTCTCTCTCTCTCTTTCTTTCTTTCTTCCTTTCTCAGTCTCTTTCTCTCTCTGTTATTCTCTCTGTGAGAGGTAGGAAGAGGGAGAGGGGGGAACAGGCAGGAAGGGAGGTCCCACACCTCCTTTTCAGTCCTTAACTACTTTTCCTCTCTCTCTCTCTCTCTCTCTCTCTCTCTCTCTCTCTCTCTCTCTCTCTCTCTCTCTCTTTCTCTCTTTTCTTCCTTTCTCAGTCTCTTTCTCTCTCTCTTTATTCTCTCTGTGAGAGGTAGGAAGTGGAGAGGGGGCACAGGGCAGGAAGGGAGGTCCCACCCCTCCCTTTCAGTCCTTAGCTTCTTTTCCTCTCTCTCTTTCTCCTTCTTTCTTCCTTTCTCTGTCTCTTTCTGTCTCTCTTCTCTCTGTGAGAGGTAGGAAGAGGAGAAGGGGCACAATGCAGGAAGGGAGGCCCCACCCCTCCCTTTCAGTCCTTAGCTTCTTTTCCTCTCTCTTTTTCTCCTTCTTTCTTCCTTTCTCTGTCTCTTTCTCTCTCTCTCTTCTCTGGTGAGAGGTAGGAAGAGGAGAGGGGGCACAGGGCAGGAAGGGAGGTCCCACCCCTCCCTTTCAGTCCTTAGCTTCTTTTCCTCTCTCTCTTTTCTCCTTCTTTCTTCCTTTCTCTGTCTCTTTCTCTCTCTTCTTCTCTCTGTGAGAGGTAGGAAGAGAAGGGGCATAGGAAAGGAAGGAGGTCCCACCCTCCCTTTTTGTCCTTAGCTTCTTTTCTCTCTCTCTCTCTCTCTCTCTCTCTCTCTCTCTCTCTCTCTCTCTCTCTCTCTCTTCTCTTTTCTTTCTTCCTTTCTCAGTCTCTCTCTCTCTCTCTTTTCTCTCTGTGAGAGGTAGGAAGAGGAGAGGGGGCACAGGGCAGGAAGGGAGGTTCCACCCCTCCCTTTTAGTCCTTAGCTTCTTTTCTCTCTCTCTCTCTCTCTCTCTCTCTCTCTCTCTCTCTCTCTCTCTCTCTTCTCTCTCTTCTCTCTTTCTCTTTCTTTTCTTCCTTTCTCAGTCTCTTTCTCTCTCTTTTCTCTCTGTGAGAGGTAGGAAGAGGAGAGGGGGGGACAGGGCAGGAAGGTAGGTCCCACCCCTCCCTTTTTAGTCCTTAGCTTCTTTTCTTCTCTCTCTTTCTCCTTCTTTCTTCCTTTCTCTGTCTCTTTCTCTCTGTCTTCTTCTCTCTGTGAGAGGTAGGAAGAGGAGAGGGGCAAGGAGGGCAGGAAGGGAGTCCCCACCCCTCCCTTTCAGTCCTTAGCTTCTTTTCCTCTCTCTTTTCTCCTTTCTTTCTTTCTCTGTCTTTTTCTCTCTTTCTTCTTCTCTCTGTGAGAGGTAGGAAGAGGAGAGGGGGGAGCACAGGGCAGGAAGGAGGTCCCACCCTCCCTTTCAGTCCTTAGCTTCTTTTTCCTCTCTCTTTTCTCCTTTCTTTCTTTCTCTGTCTTTTTCTCTCTCTTCTTCTCTCTGTGAGAGGTAGGAAGAGGAGAGGGGGCACAGGGCAGGAAGGGAGGTCCCACCCCCCCTTTCAGTCCTTTTTCTTCTTTTTCTCTCTTTTCTCCTTTCTTTCTTTCTCTGTCTTTTCTCTCTTTCTTCTCTCTGTGAGAGGTAGGAAGAGGAGAGGGGGCACAGGGCAGGAAGGGAGGTCCCACCCCTCCCTTTCAGTCCTTAGCTTCTTTTCCTCTCTCTTTTTCTCCTTTCTTTCTTTCTCTGTCTCTTTCTCTCTCTTCTTCTCTCTGTGAGAGGTAGGAAGAGGAGAGGGGGCACAGGGCAGGAAGGGAGGTCCCACCCCTCCCTTTCAGTCCTTAGCTTCTTTTCCTCTCTCATTTTCTCCTTTCTTTCTTTCTCTGTCTTTTCTCTCTCTCTCTTCTCTCTCTCTGTGAGAGGTAGGAAGAGGAGAGGGGCACAGGGCAGGAAGGGAGGTCCCACCCCTCCCTTTTTGTCCTTAGCTTCTTTTCCTCTCTCTCTCTCTCTCTCTCTCTCTCTCTCTCTCTCTCTCTCTCTCTCTCTCTCTCTCTCTCTCTCTTTCTTTCTTCCTTTCTCAGTCTCTCTCTCTCTCTCTTTCTCTCTGTGAGAGGTAGGAAGAGGAGAGGGGGCACAGGGCAGGAAGGGAGGTTCCACCCCTCCCTTTTAGTCCTTAGCTTCTTTTCCTCTCTCTCTCTCTCTCTCTCTCTCTCTCTCTCTCTCTCTCTCTCTCTCTCTCTCTCTCTCTCTTTTCTTTCTTTCTTCCTTTCTCAGTCTCTTTCTCTCTCTCTTATTCTCTCTGTGAGAGGTAGGAAGAGGAGAGGGGGCACAGGGCAGGAAGGTAGGTCCCACCCCTCCCTTTTAGTCCTTAGCTTCTTTTCTTCTCTCTCTTTCTCCTTCTTTCTTCCTTTCTCTGTCTCTTTCTCTGTCTTCTTCTCTCTGTGAGAGGTAGGAAGAGGAGAGGGGGCACAGGGCAGGAAGGGAGGTCCCACCCCTCCCTTTCAGTCCTTAGCTTCTTTTCCTCTCTCTTTTTCTCCTTTCTTTCTTTCTCTGTCTTTTTCTCTCTCTTCTTCTCTCTGTGAGAGGTAGGAAGAGGAGAGGGGGCACAGGGCAGGAAGGGAGGTCCCACCCCTCCCTTTCAGTCCTTAGCTTCTTTTCCTCTCTTTCTTTCTCCTTCTTTCTTCCTTTCTCTTCTCTTCTCTTCTTCTTCTCTCTGTGAGAGGTAGGAAGAGGAGAGGGGGCACAGGGCAGGAAGGGAGGTCCACCCTCCCTTTTTGTCCTTTGCTTCTTTTCTCTCTCTCTCTCTCTCTCTCTCTCTCTCTCTCTCTCTCTCTCTCTCTCTCTTCTCTCTCTTCTTCCTTTCTCAGTCTCTTTCTCTCTCTCTTATTCTCTCTGTGAGAGGTAGGAAGAGGAGAGGGGGCACAGGGCAGGAAGGAGGTCCCACCCTCCCTTCATTGTCCTTGGCTTCTTTCTCTCTCTCTCTCTCTCTCTCTCTCTCTCTCTCTCTCTCTCTCTCTCTCTCTCTTTCTTCCTTTCTCAGTCTCTTTCTCTCTCTCTTATTCTCTCTGTGAGAGGTAGGAAGAGGAGAGGGGGCACAGGGCAGGAAGGGAGGTCCCACCCCTCCCTTTTTGTCCTTAGCTTCTTTTCCTCTCTCTCTCTCTCTCTCTCTCTCTCTCTCTCTCTCTCTCTCTCTCTCTCTCTCTCTCTCTCTTCTTTCTTTTCTTTTTCTCTGTCTGTTTCTCTCTCTCTTATTCTCTCTGTGAGAGGTAGGAAGAGGAGAGGGGGCACAGGGCAGGAAGGGAGGTCCCACCCCCTCCCTTTCAGTCCTTAGCTTCTTTTCCTCTCTCTCTCTTTCTCCTTCTTTCTTCCTTTCTCTGTTTCTTTCTCACTCTTCTTCTCTGTATGAGAGGTAGGAAGAGAAGGGTCACATTTCAGGAAGGGAGTCCCCCCCCCTCCCTTTCAGTCCTTAGCTTCTTTTCCTCTTCTCTCTCTCTCTCTCTCTCTCTCTCTCTCTCTCTCTCTCTCTCTCTCTCTCTCTCTCTCTCTCTCTCTCTCTCTCTCTCTCCTTCTTTATTTCTTTCTGTGTTTCTTTCTCTTTCTCCTTCTCTCTGAGAGGTAGGAAGAGGAGAAGGGGCACATGGCAGGAAGGGAGGTCCCACCCCTCTCTTTCAGTCCTTAGCTTCTTCTCCTCTCTCTCTCTCTCTCTCTCTCTCTCTCTCTCTCTCTCTCTCTCTCTCTCTCTCTCTCTCTCTCTCTCTCTCTCTCTTTCTTCGTTTCTCTGTCTCTTTCTGTCTCTTTCTGTCTCTCTTCTCTCTGTGAGAGGTAGGAAGAGGAGAAGGGGCACAGGGCAGGAAGGGAGGCCCCACCCCTCCCTTTCAGTCCTTAGCTTCTTTTCCTCTCTCTCTTTCTCCTCCTTTCTTCCTTTCTCTGTCTCTTTCTCTCTCTTCTTCTCTCTGTGAGCAGTAAGAAGAGGAGAAGGGGCACAGGGCAGGAAGGGAGGTCCCACCCCTCCCTTTCAGTCCTTAACTTCTTTTCCTCTCTCTCTCTCTCTCTCTCTCTCTCTCTCTCTCTCTCTCTCTCTCTCTCTCTCTCTCTCTCTCCTTCTTTCTTCCTTTCTCTGCCTCTTTCTCTCTCTTCTTCTTCTCTGTCAGAGGCAGGAAGAGGAGAGGGGGCACAGGGCAGGAAGGGAGGTCCCACCCCTCCCTTTTAGTCCTTAGCTTCTCTCTCTCTCTCTCTCTCTCTCTCTCTCTCTCTCTCTCTCTCTCTCTCTCTCTCCCTTTCTTTCTTCCTTTCTCAGTCTCTCAGTATGCACCCTTTTGAAAAGAGGGAATTGCAGGTTTGGTGAAAGATGTTATTACAAACATTCCAAGATATGTCACAATTATGAGATCTATGGCAAATGTGCATATCTAGATGGCTATGAAGAGGAATGCAGCGATCTACATCCAAAAATATGTAGAAACTGGAAAGAAGGAAATGGATGTAGGTTTAATAAGAAATGTAGGTACATGCATCCTGTAGCCATGAAAAACCAAAATCAAAATCAAATACATATAAAAAATCAAGGTAAAAATGAAACAAAGAAAAGAACAAAGATCATGTGATGAAGGCAAAAAGCAAGCCAACAACACATTATGAAATGTCAGCACCACGATATGAGCCATCAGCACCTAGATATAGCACAAGGAACAAGCAATGTATCTATGATGCTAGGGGATGGTGCAGATATGGAGATAAATGCAGGTTTATGCACAAAGTGAATAAATATGAAGCTGGAAGATCAAATATAATGGAAAAGTTGGATTTTTAATGTACGAATTTCTGGAAATGAAAAAGATCAACATATCAGAACAGGAAAGAGACATGGGAAAATCCTTATATTACCCATATTAGATAATGGAGATAATACGCAAACCATCTTAGTGATGAACGCGCAGGGTTTAGTTTCGAGTAACTCAAAAAGAAAGATAGAGTTCTTAGAAGAACTAACCCAAAATTAAAAAATAGAAATATTGAATATAAGTGAAACCTGGTATTCCCAAGAGACTGGTAATGATGACCAGATAAAGGGTTTCCAAACTTATAGATCAGATAGAAAAAACAGAAATCAAGGGGGAACTGCGATATATGGGAGAGATGCCAATCAAGGAAAAATCTGTGAGAAATATAGTAACACAGAATGTGAATTAATAGCGGTAGAATTTGAATCTGAAAAATTAGTGAACATTGTAATATATAGACCCCCTAATACTAAAGAGTTTGACATAATAATTGAAAATTGGATGAAATATGTAGAAATCACAAGGACTGGACTATACTCCTAACTGAGACTTTAACTTTCCTTTGTAGAATGGAAAGAACGAATAGGAGACTGTGGTTGTATTTATACATATAAAAAGAGAGCAATAGTAGTGCAGAAGATAAGAGGCAATTTGAAAAGCTATTAGATATGCTACTAGAACATAACATTCAGCAAATAAATCACCTACCAACAAGAAAGGATAATATTTTAGACCTAGTATTTGTGAATGAGGTGAACTATGTTAAAGAAATAATAGTATATAACACGAGTATTTCGGACCATAATGTCATAGAACTAACAGTCCGTTCCAGAACACACGAAAACAGAGAAAAGCAAGAGACGAAAAATGGGAAGGATATGGAAAATACAATTTCTATAGTAAGAATATAAATTGGTCAAAAATAAATGAAGAATTAAACAAAGAATGGGAAAACATATTTGTAAGTGATGATATACAGGTAAATACCGATATATTATATAAAATATTAGAGGAAATAGTGGAAAAATATATACTGAAGAAAAAAGTAAACATCAGTCACGAATTCCAAGAGACAGAAGGATCTTGTTCCAGAAAATTAGAAAGTGGAAAAAGCTCTTGCAAAAGAAAAGAATGCATGGAAAGTGATGGAACTAAAAAGTAAGATAGAAAATGCAGAACAAAAGATTATACAATCAAAAGAAAATGAAAAATGGAACCTAGAAGAAATGACACTACAAAATATCAAGCAAAACCCCTAAAATTTTTATTCATATGCAAAAAGATGAATAAAATAAGAGTAGAAATAGGCCCTCTAAGAATTGAAGGGCAATTAACGAATGAAAAAGGAAATATGTAACATATTAGCAGAAAGATATAAGAGTGAATTTACACCTAGAATTGACAATGAAGATAATGATACAGAAATAAGAGATGAAAATACTGAATACTTATCAGATATAGATATTACAGAAGCCGATATTGTGCAGGCTATTAATGAAATTAAAAATGGATCAGCAGCAGGACCAGATGGAGTACCTGCCATATTGTTAAAGAAAGTGGTTCATTCAATTGCAAAGCCGCTAGCAATATTATTAAGACAAAGTATAGATACAGGCAAGATTTATGATGAGCATAAATTAGCATATATTACTCCTACTTTCAAAAGTGGTTCAAGACTAGAGGCAAGTAATTATAGGCCTGTGAGTCTGACATCTCATATTATGAAAGTATATGAAAGGGTAATGAAAAAAAATATAATGAAACATTTAATGAAAAATAGATTGTTCAATATAGGACAACATGGTTTTGTACCCGGAAAAAGTACACAAACCCAACTGTTAGTCCACCATGAAAGCATATATAAAAATATGATAAATGAAAAAGATACAGATGTGGTTTACCTAGACTTTGCAAAAGCTTTTGACAAGGTAGGCCATAATATATTAGCGAAAAAAATGAGAAAACATAATATTGTGGACAAAGTAGGAAGATGGGTAAAAGAACTTTTGCATAACAGAAAACAGATAGTGATTGCAAACGATGAGAAATCGGATGAAGCTAAGGTAATATCCTGTGCTGTTTGTTATTATGTTTGCAGACATAGACAGTAATGTTAAGGACTCGGTAGTGAGAAGTTTCGCCGATGACACAAGAATAACTAAAGAAATTACTTGTGGTGAAGATAGGAACTCACTACAAAGAGACCTAAACAAAATATATGAATGGGCAGAGGTAAATAGGATGGTATTTAAATCTGGTAAATTTGAGTCAATAAACTATGGTGATAAAGAAGGAATGCTATATGCATATAAGGGACCTAATAACGAGACAATCACAAATAAGGAAGCAGTTAAAGACCTTGGTGTGATGCTGAATAGGAATATGCTATGGAATGATCAAATAGCAATACTATTGGCAAAATGCAAAGCAAAGATGGGAATGTTGTTCCGGCACTTCAAAACAAGAAAAGCCGAACACATGATTATGCTTTATAAAACGTATGTACGTAGTCCACTTGAATATCGCAATATGATATGGTACCCACACTACCAAAAGGATATTGCACAAATAGAGAGTGTACAAAGGTCCTTTACAGCTAGAATAGAAGAAGTTAAGGACCTAGACTACTGGGAAAGACTACAATTCTTAAAATTATATAGTCTTGAAAGGAGAAGAGAACGCTACATGATAATACAGGCATGGAAACAGATAGAAGGAATTACCAAAAACATCATGGAGCTAAAAATATCAGAAAGAGCAAGCAGAGGTAGATTAATAGTGCCCAAAACTATACCAGGAAAACTAAGGAAAGCACACAGGACATTAATCCACTACGCACCAGCATCAATAATGCAGCGATTATTCAGTGCATTACCAGCTCATCTGAGGAACATATCAGGAGTGAGCGTAGATGTGTTTAAGAATAAGCTCGACAAATATCGAAGCTGCATCCCAGACCATCCAAGATTGGAAGAGGCAAAATATACCGGAAGATGCATTAGCAATTCTCTGGTAGACATCAGAGGTGCCTCACACTGAGGGGCCTGGGGCAACCCGAACGAAGTGTAAGGTCTGTAAGGCCTCTCTGTGAGAGGTAGGAAGAGGAGAAGGGGCTCAGGGCAGGAAGGGAGGTCCCACCCCTCCCTTTCAGTCCTTATTTCCTTTTCCTCTCTCTCTCTCTCTCTTTCTTCTTTCTTCCTTTCTCTGTCTCTTTCTCTCTCTCCTTCTCTCTGTGAGAGGTAGGAAGAGGAGAAGGGGCACAGGGCAGGAAGGGAGGTCCCACCCCTCCCTTTCAGTCCTTAGCTTCTTTTCCTCTCTCTCTTTTTCCTTCTTCCTTTCTCTGTCTCTTTCTCTCTCTCCTTCTCTCTGTGAGAGGTAGGAAGAGGAGAGGGGGAACAAGGCTGGAGGGGAGGTCCCACCCCTCCCTTACAGCAATTAGCTTCTTTCTCTCTCTTTCTCTCCTTGTTTTTTCCTTTCTCTCTCTTTTTCTATGTGTGAATATAGGAAGAACAGAATCGGCACAAGGCAGGAAGGGGAATGGAGGGGGAAGGGGGAAGTGGATGGAAGAGAGAAGGAGAATGAAGGGGCTGGGAGGGGGAAAGGAGGAGGAAGGGTGCGGGGAAAAGGAGGAGGAAGAGGTAAGGGAGGGAGAAGGTGGAGGGAAATGGTAGGGAGTTGGGGGGGGAGGGTGATGGACGCAGCGGAAGCCTCCGGAATTTCCAAAAGCCTTCTGAACTCTCTGGATCCTTCGGAATTCCCAGGAGTCTTCGGAACTCCCAGAATCCTTCAGAATTCTCAAGAATTCCCAGGAGTCTTCGGAACTCCCAGAATCCTTTGGAATTCTTGGAATTCCCAGGGTTCTTTGGAACTCCCAGAATCCTTCGGAATTCTTGGAATTCCCAGGAGTCTTTGGAACTCCAGAATCCTTTGGAATTCTTGGAATTCCCAGGAGTCTTCGGAACTCCCAGAATCCTTCGGAATTCTCTGAATTCCCAGGAGTCTTCGGAACTCACAGAATCCTTCGGAATTGTCGGAATTCCCAGGATTCTTCGGAACTCCCAGAATCCTTCGGAATTCTCGGAACTCCCAGGAGTCTTCGGAACTCCCAGGAGTCTTCGGAACTCCAGAATCCTTCGGAATTCTCGGAATTCCCAGGAGTCTTCGGAACTCCCAGAATCCTTCGGAATTCCTGGAATTCCCAGGAGTCTTCGGAACTCCCAGAATCCTTCGGAATTCTCGGAATTCCCAGGAGTCTTCGGAACTTCCAGAATCCTTCGGAATTCTTGGAATTCCCAGGAGTCTTCGGAACTCCAGAATCCTTCAGAATGGAATTCCCAGGAGTCTTCGGAACTCCCAGAATCCTTCGGAATTCTTGGAATTCCCAGGAGTCTTCAGAACTCCCATAATCCTTCGGAATTCTCGGAATTCCCAGGAGTCTTCGTATCTCCCAGAATTCCTCGGAATTCTCGGAATTCCCAGGAGTCTTCAGAACTCCCAGAATCCTTCGGAATTCTCGGAACTCCCGGGAGTCTTGGAAACTCCCATAATCCTTCGGAATTCTTGGAATTCCCAGGAGTCTTCGTATCTCCCAGAATCCCTCGGAATTCTCGGAATTCCCAGGAGTCTTCAGAACTCCCAGAATCCTTCGGAATTCTCGGAATTCCAGGGAGTCTTTGGAACTCCCAGAATCCTTCGGAATTCTCGAAATTCCCAGGAGTCTTCGGAACTCCCAGAATCCCTCGGAATTCTCGGAATTCCCAGGAGTCTTCGGAACTCCCAGAATCCTTTGGCGTTCTCGGAATTCCCAGAACCTTCCGGGATTCCCTGTGTGAGTTCAAACACACAAATAAGACAGAGTTTTAGTATTTTATATATATATATATATATATATATATATATATATATATATATATATATATATATATATATATATAGTATATATAAATATATGTGCATATATGCATAAATATATATATTTGTGTGTGTTGTCGCAACACTGCATATATATATATATATTATATATATATATATATATATATATATATATATATATATATATATATATTATATATATATATATATATATATATATATATATATATATATATATATATATATATATATATATATACATATATATATATATATATATATATATATATATATATATATATATATATATATATATATATATATATATATATGTGTATGTGTGTGTGTATGTCTGTTTTTCTTTTTTTGCAGAGACGAACGAGGCCTCTGTCGTCACAGCTCCAGGAAGGACAAGTTCCAGACACCAGCGGATCCGGGAGGAACACTTCTGGGCACGTGCCTGCTTCTTTGAAAAATAATGACAAAATAATATTATTGAAGATTTAGATAATAACATACATGAGAAATACAAAAATGTGGAAAAAAAATAAAGAATCTATTATAGAAATATATATATATATATATATATATATATATATATATATATATATATATATATATATATATATATATATATACAAATATATATATATATATATATATATATATATATATATATATATATATATATATATATATATATATATATATATATATATATATAATTTCTATAATAGATTTTTTTCCTCATTTTTGTATTTCTCATTTATGTGATTGCTTATATCTTCAATATTATTATTTTGTCATTATTTTTCATGGGGCTACGTGCCCAGGTGGCGGCCACCCGCCACCGGATCCGCTAGTGTCTGGAACTTGTCCTTTCCGAGGGCTATGAAGACAGAGGCAGCATCGTTCGTCTCTGCAAGGAAAAAAGATCCGCGACACAGACATCAGTTGACCTTCCTGAGAGAGATTTGGGTTTATATTTAGACCCTTCCCTTTTCTACCTTTAGAATTCGTCACCGTGGCAACCGTACCATATGAATTTGCATTTTACATTTTATTAGAGAAAATGCATACATATACGTTAATGGAAGGAGAAACGACGAACACAAAAGCTTTTAAATATGGAATAGTTGCTCTGAATTCATCTGTGAATTATGTCATCCACAAAATTCCGATGGATAAGTTCATAATCTAAAAAGAACCTGTGTTTGAAAAGTTTCACTTAGAGTTCCAAAGTTCTGAAATGAAACTTGCTCGTCACGTTGCTGGATTAAAAAGATTTCATAATTATGAGCCCTCACTAATATAACCTATTATATATACTAAAATAAATACCCACTCACATTAGAATAATAAAAAGATATAAAAAAATTTTTAAAACATGCTTTTATTAAAATGCACTAAAAAGTAAAAAGTAATATTTGAGACACACCAGGATTTTCTTACAATTGGTCATGTCTAGAAAAATGAAAACGTGGGCCCCAAACATGGAAGGAAATACTGCAAGAAAAGAATTTTTTTTTTTTAATTTCTTGTAGCATTTCCTTCCATGTTTGGGACCCACGCCTTTATTTTTCTAGACATGTGATCAACTATAAGGAAACCCTGGTGTGTCTCAAATATTATTTTTTACTTTTTGGTGCATTTTAATAAAATCATATTTTACATTTTTTTATATTTTTATTTTATAATTTTTAGTTTTGACAGAAATTGTAACCGATTTATGCTTGTAGTTAATAAAACTGATATCCGTTATCAGGGGAGGGTGAGGGAAGGGAGAAGAAGAGGGGGAAGGGAGGGAAGAAATATCCGTACAGGGGAGGGTGAGGGAAGGAGGGAAGAGGAAGGGGAGGGGGAGTAGGAAGGTGAGGGGAAGGGAAAGAGGAATGGGAAAGGAGGGGGAGGGGAAGGGGAATTGGATGGGTAGTGGGAAAGGGATGGGGAGGGGAAGGGGAAGGAAGAGGAAGAGCAGGAAGGGGAGGGGAAGGGAAGGGAGGGGAAGGTGAGTGGGAGGGTGAAGGGAGGAGAAAGGAGACGGGGAAGGGGGAGGGGAGGAAAATGAGAAGGGAAAAAGGAGGGAAGGGGTGGATGAGGAAGGGTAGGGGAGGAAAATGGGAGGGGAGGGGGAAGAAGAACAAAGAGGGGAAGAGCAGGGAGGGGGAAGGGGATGGGAGGAAAAAAGAAAGGGGATGGAGGGAAAAGACGATGGGAGGGGGGAGGAAGAAGGGGGTAAGGGAGGGAAATGGAAGGGACAAGGTAGGGGAGGAGGGGGGAGGGGGATGGAAGAGGGGAGGGAATAGGGAAGGAGATGGGAGGACACAGCTAAGTTAACACTTGATCGTGTGCTCCGGAAGGGGGAGGGGTAAGATAGGGAGGGGAGGGGATGTGGAGGGGATGGGGAGAGGAAAGAAGATGGAAGGTGAGGGGAGGGCGAGGGGGAGGAGAAGATGGGAAGGGAAGGGAAGGGGAGGTAGGGAAGGAGGAAACTGAGACGGGGATGGAGGGGAAAGGGGACGGGAAGGGGCAGGGGGAGGGGAAAGATGGGAGGGGTGGGGAAGGGGAGGGGTAAGTGGAGGGGGATGGAAGAGGGAAGGGAAGGAATGCTCCGGAAGGGGGAAGGGAAGATAGAGGAGGGGAGTGAGAAGGGGAGAGGAGGGGAAATGGGAGGTGAGGGGTGAAGGGGAGGGGAAGAGGAGGGGGATGGAAGGTGGAAGGGAGGGGATGGAAGAGGAAAGGGGAGGAAAGGTGGAAGTGGAGGGGATGGGAGATTGAAGGGGAGGGAAGAGGGGAAGGAGGGGAGGACACAGTTAAATTAACACTTGATCGATGCTCTGGAAGGGGATGGAAGAAGGAAGGGGAGGGGATGGAAGAAGGGGAGGGGGATGGAAGAAGGGGAGGGGGATGGAAGAAGGGGGAGGGGATGGAAGAAAGGAGGGGATGGAGGAAGGAAGGAGGGAAGAAGGAAGGGGAGGACACAGCTAAATTAACATTTGATCGCATGCTTCGGAATGGGGAGGGGAGGGGAAGGGGAGGGTACAGCTAAGTTAACACTTGATCGTGTGTTTTGGAAGGGGAGGGGAGGGGGGGATGGAAGAGGGAAGCGGGGGGGCAGGGAAGAGGGAAGACAGCAAAATTAACACTTGATCGTATGCACCAGAAGAAGGGAGGTGGGGAGGGGGAGGGGAGGGGAGGGGAGGGGAGGGGAAGTGGGAAGGGGAGGGGGAGGACACAGCTAAATTAATACTTGATCATGTGATGGGGAGGGGGAAGGGGGAGGGGTTAAAAGAAGACAGATTCTACCGAGTCAAGTTGTGAAAAATCCGAAGAGTTTCATATAAATCCTGAGATACTGGGAGAGGTCACTGTAGGGTCACTAGAGGTCACTGCTGACCTTCTGATCATGCAAGGTTGTACTGTATTGTCACCGGGACTGAGTAACCATGCAAAATTTCGTGTCCATCGGACGAAGGGAACACGTCCAAAATTGACTTACAAGATTTGAGGAAAAACACAGACAGACAGACAGACAGACAGACAGACGCAGAAGTCAAGTTGAATAAAAGCATGTAAAAAAAAACCTATCAAAACGAGGTAGAAGACAGGTATAAGAAACCAGCAATGTTATACATTGAAAACACAAGACCGGAAGAAGAAATGACTGGTTGATTTATTACTCCAGGCAGTTGTCATACAATACTGACCATCAACGGCAAAAATGCAACAGGTGTTAAAATATATTTTAAAAAATCACTCCCGCTGATAAAAGACACTTTTCATAAATGTGAAATAAACTTGAATGTACACAATAAAGGATGAACAAAAGCCACGATATACATTAACACTTATACAATGAAGAATAGCGTAGTATGCACAACTCCCACCCTTCCAAGACTGAAGGAGAAAACTAATCTTTAGAACCGTATTCGAATTTTACTAAAAATAAATAAATAAAAAGTCAAGTCAACAGCGATGTGTTCTTTGACATGTGACGTCTTCAAATACGATAAATAGACAGTGATAAATGCACAATATCAGTAATTGAGCTACATTGGCTCCCAGTAAAAGCTAGAATAGAATATAAATACTACTCACAGTCTTTAAAGCACTAAAATATATGAACCAACATATCTGAGAAACTGCTTCTTTAGATCCAAAATGAATATTGTAATCAGACATGCAAGTGAAGCATAGAGGCTATTTGAACCTAGAACAAGTTGTAAGTCAGGCGAGAGAGCATTTGTACACTGCGCACTAAGACTATGCAACAAAATACCGCCTGAGGTGAAGAGCATAATTTAAAAAAGAACTAGACTCTCCTATTCTGAAGGAGCTACAATACTGACGAGAAAACACTAAAAGACGGTTATAAAATATAAGAAGCGCCTTATTTTGAAAAGGTACAAGGGCCCGCCAGAGAGGGAATTATCCCTGTGGAGGGCTCCACATAAAACCAAACAAAGTGAACGATTAGAAAAACTGGATGGGCGTAAAAGATGATACACTGGAACGGTTCAAGAGCTGCCGCAGTCGTAGAACTTTTGCAATATTATTCGATCATTATAAATCTGCATAAAAAATTTTAACCAAAAGGAAAACCGCCGAGTTGTGTCCTGGGACGGGCGGGCATTTTGTATACACACTTTCGAATCATTACGTAGGAAAACATGTTTATTTTCCGCGCAATTCTATCCACTTATAAACAGTACTAATGACACTAAGACCAAAATGGGGAAAGTAATGAGGGTAAAGAGACTGGCCCACTGCAACATAATGTTTACATCAAGAAACAAGTAAAAAATGCGCCGAAGTTTCTTTGGCGCAATCGAGTTTTCTGTACAGCCGCTACAGCGTATAATCAAGGCCACCGAAAATAGATCTATCTTTCGGTGGTCTCGGTATAATGCTGTATAAACCGCGGCCAATGAAACTTTAACCACGGCACGGTGGTTTCCTATCCTATATCGTTGCCAGAAGCACAATTATGGCTAACTTTAACCTTAAATAAAATAAAAACTACTGAGGCTAAAGGGCTGCAATTTGGTATGTTTGATGATTGGAGGGTGGATGATCAACGTACCAATTTGCAGCCCTTTAGCCTCGGTAGTTTTTAAGATCTGAGGGCGGACAGGATAAAGTGCGGACGGACCGACAAAACCGGCACAATAGTTTTCTTTTACAGCAAATTAAAATAGGTTCGTTGTACCAAAGATGATGAATCAGACCATGAGTTAACTGACACATCGACTGACTGACATAATGATATAAATTAATAAATAGCTGAGTACCGATACAACCTACACGGACTGAGAATCCGAAAGCACCAAAGCAAGAAGCAATGACAACATTCCCGCCAACTCAAGAGCAGTCAGCTCAACACAGCAAAAGTTACGGGACGCTCCCTAACGCAAACAAAGTATAGAGGAATTATTATTATTATTATTATTATTATTATTATTATTAAAGAGAATGGCAGCATCAGTGGAATTGATTTTATATGTGGTCTTTTCAATTCTTCTTATTATTTTCTTCTCATCAGGACTGATATTTGCTAATAACTGGCCGATGTTCATAGTCTGGGTGAGGAAATCGGCCAGTTATTAGCAAATATCAGCTCTGATGAGAAGAAAATAATAAGAAGAATGGAAAAGATCATATATAAAATCAGTACCACTGATGCTGTCATTCTCTTCAACAAGACTTGCTTGAAAGATGGTCTGCTCCCTTCATATATTATTATTATTATTATTATTATTATTATTATTAGACCAAACTGTAGCCTAGTTGGAAAAGCAGAGTGCTACACGACAAAGGACACACACGGCGGAAGAAAATCCGATAAAATAAAATGAGATCCGCGTGAGATAACTCAAAAAAAAAAAAAAAAAAAAGCACGGGGTTAGTTAGCCAATCCGTACGCACTAGTCCAATTAGCACTCAGTTCCAGGGGAAAACCTGCCCCTTCCAGAAATACGATCCAAAGATGAAAATAAAATGAACAAAATATACCTCAATGACCATGTCAATATCCTATACATAAACTTACATGCATTTATCTTAAATAGAAATGGTATAAAAAATATTCCTTTAAAAAAACACTAATTTCTTACACAAAATGTAAGGGACTTTGCGGAAGGTAAGTTTTAGCATTATACTGATACTATAATTTCTTTCTCAGGTTTTGCAGTGCGTGGCCAAACGGCTGAACTACATTTTACAGCAGAAATTATTTGAAAATTGGAAGGGGAGGCTTGCTGCGTGCAAACTGGAAGAGACTGAAAGTAGAATTCCAATTAGTACGCAATATTTCAAGTTTGCTTCAGAGGGTCATAACCAGCATTAAAAGGAAACCTTGGCCTCTTCATAAATACCTCCATCAAAAGAGTGGCTTTCCCTTGACAGTTTTATGAGTGGCCTTCCACTGAACCTGTTGTACCTCACAGCCGTTTAGTACTCATTTCAGCATACCTTTTCTACGCGCGTACAAAAGGGAAGTCTGAATGCGTACTGACTGGTAGTATTGAAAAAGTTTATTTTTCATATTCTCTCCTTAAGCAATACTAACGTTCTTCTTTCATTTATGCAGGCTAGCCTAAGTACCTTTTTTCAGATATATGATTAGAGTAAGCTAACAAGATGTCACCCCCAAAACTATGTCAGAAAAAAAAGTGTATTAGGAGAAGACGACAATATGATGATGAGGCACTTCAGGCTGCTATTCATGATATACAAGTGTAAGTTATTTTTCTCTTCTTGTCTAAATCATTTACAGAAAAATAAATTCATTAATACGTATGAAATTATTAAATAACAATATAAATAACATTTAAAAAACTAAATATTTATTATTATTATTATTATTAATATTATACATGATGCGTATGTCCTCCAGGGCCCCAGGAAACAAACATGGCATTCCTGAGGCAGCAATTAAGCACAAACTGTCTGGCAGAAGAGCAATGGAGTCCAGACTAGGACCTAAACCCCTTTTAACAGAAGCAGAAGAAAAAGTTCTCGTAAATGACATAAATCATGCCAACAAAAGAGCCCATCCTGTGACAAAGGAGAATGTAATGGACACGGTCGAGGATATTCTTGAAGAAGAAGTAGAAAAAGGGGTGCAAAGAAAGAGACCTAACTCATTTATGGGCACCGGCCCTAAACAAAAGTGGTGGACTCTTTTCCTTAAGAGACATCCAAGCATAACATTTAGGACTCCAGAATCTCTGACTTCTGCTAGAAAAAAAAAAAAAAAAACATAAGTGTGGCAGGAATACTGCAGTGGTTTCACTCAACTCATGATGACTTGACAGAAATAAATGCACGGGATATTTTAGAAGATCCACCACGCAATTTCAACATTGATGGGACAGGATTCTGCCTCTAACAAAAACAAGGAAGAATCCTTGCAGAGAGAGGGGCCAAGCATGTCTGAGTAGGTTTCTGTTTATCAGAAGACAAATATTGACACAACAATCATCATCTTTCCAAGACTCTAAATGATCTTAATATAATACTTTATGCAGCCACTAGACGTGGCGGTGTTTAGACCACTGCAGAAAGGATGGGCAAAAGCTGCAAAGTACTGGGAAAAGGAGCACCCACAAGAGATATTGACACGAGTTAACTTTGCACAAGTGCGCCTGCCAGTTTATTACCATTATGTGACACCAGAAAATATCAAAGCTGGTTTTGCAAAGTGTGGGTTACTGCCCTTTAATCCTGATGCTCCTGATTATAGCAAACTAGAATCTTCTGCTGCAGAAAAGGAACATACTAGATTATCTTAATACTAGATTATTATCTTGAGTGCGTGCACGCAAAATACGGGTCAGTGGCAGTGTTCTTTGGGAGGTTCGCTGTGTTGTTGATAAGCCTTATCTGTAGGCGTATGAAGTGGATAGTGTTGCGGAAGTTTCACTGCCTTCAGCAATATATTGCCAATTTTAGCTCCGTTCTGTATTAATACATTCACATACATATAATAATAATAATTTTACAAATATTACTGCTGTTCGCCCTCGTAACTTTTGATTGTAAAAATATCAGCCTGACTGAGACCGGGAAAAGACATTGTCTATATAGGTGCATCTTCAGTTCAAAACCTTACCGTCCGTTGGAGAAGGATAGGTAGCATTTAGCCATTTTTCCCCTATAGGAAAATTCCCATATCAGCCTTAAAAATAGGTGGTCCTACGGCCCTTTTTCCTTTCTACCTGTCTCATGGCGAATGTTTTGAAAACAAGAACGTGGACACCTGGTGGGACTGTTCTGACCTAGGCTCGGTCAGGGAACGACAGAGAGAGAACCAAGCTTTCGGAGAGATAACACGTCCAGTTGGACCTCTTCCCCCTTTCTTTGTCTATTATTCTATTAGTGAAGTGAAGAAACAATTGCAAGAACTCCACGTCGGTCGTTGATGCGCACAACGTTCGTCCTAAGGTAAAGTCGCTTTTTTGTTCAAAACTTCGCCCATTCTTTTATCCTTTGTTTTCTGTATTTCAAATTTCCTTTGTTCCCCCTTCAGCCACCACTTACGGTATATGTGTTCACGAAGTCTAGATTAAGTCAAATTATTTTATTGTTAGCTTCAACCCCATTATTCCAGTAAAATACCTAGGATTTAGGGTAAGCAAAATCAGGTTAAATCTCGATGCTTTTGTATGCCTCGCGTCCGAATGTTTGGAAGAACCGTTGCGTTTAAAATCAAATTCATCTCAAATATTCTTTGTTAAGGTTAATAACCCTTAACTGGCGACCTTGGCTAATTAACGTCTGTCTTTGAGGTTAACTTTTGGCTTCAAGTGACAGGTTACGTGTAATCTTGGTTTGCAGGGCCGTAAAAATTACGTAAATTGAATAATACATGATCAACCAAGCTCCTCACACACGTAACATTGGCGACCTTGCGTGAGAATCTAAAGTACATTTTAGAGAAAGAATCTGGAGAAAAGGAAATTAAAATTACATTAATTCCAAAAAATAAAAGTCAGATATCGAACTCCATTTCATTCTTCCAAACAAGGAACGAGGCATAATAATAAGCAGTAAAGAGAATAGTATAACAAGTGTAGCGAGAATTAGCGTAGGAAAGGGTGCGACTCGAGAGCAGAGCGAATCACAATTTGTGTCGTTTAAGAAAGGGCATTTTACCGTGTTCGGATCGTGAGTCAAGTCGTTCAAGTAACGAATCTCAAAGGCCGAATCGCGGAGCCGTTTCATGTACACAAAGTAATTTAGAAATCGCGTCGGCAATTCCGATCGTTATTGTTTGCATATAGCGGGAATCATTCAAAACCGTGTCAGTGAAGTAGCAAACGAACTGAAATAGTAATTTTACAATAAAGGTACCGTTCAACAACGTAAATTTACGCAGGCAGACTAGCATTTCTCTTTTCATTCTTTTGTTTAATGTCCGGGTGAGGAATACGATAACAAAAGACACAAAGTTGTTTGGTAATTTCGTTTTCCATCCTTAACGTAAAACACTATGCATGATTGGTATATTTAAAGTAAAATCTGGATACCTGCATTTGTTTCGTTCGTTGTTTTTGAATTTGTGCTAAAAGAAAATACCCGCCATCTTGGATTCCTCCGCTGTGTTCGCGAGTTGTTTTGAAATTGTTTGAACTGTTTGTGAGAGAACGGCCATTTTGGGGTTCCTTCGCCAGCCGAGGTTGTTTTGAAATTTAGGCCTAACGGGACCTTGGCCGCCATCTCAAAGACCTTGTTATTGTGACGACTCTGCTCCCGACACTCTTGGGGCATTTCTTTTTTTTTTGCTTTTCGTAGTAAACCCACCTCCTAATATCTTAGCTAGGGAAAAAACAAAAGATAATTTAGGCAGGAAAGATAGGCCTTAGTTAGGAGTAATACCATAACAAGTTCCTATACAAATACCTACTATAAAAATCATATAAAGAAAATTTAAAATTTTTACGATAAACTTTTGGGACGTCGGCTCCCAGGAAAATTAAGATAATAAAGTAATCCCTAAGGAAGCCAAGACGACGCATCTATATCATTTTATTAAGATCCATGCCATTGTGCATGTATAAAATCTTTGTTTAATGTTCTCAACCAGCAAGAAATTGGCTGATTGAAAATCTCTCTCTCTCTCTCATTCTCTCTCTCTCTCTCTCTCTCTCTCTCTCTCTCTCGTCATTCAAGTAAGCATTCCTAACCTAAGTGTACGTGACCCTCTTCAAAGAAAGAACGGCCGACACTAGGCTAATTAATTCGAATACAATAAACCAAATAAAAGAAAACACCTCTGTCCCACAATAGATGAGGACAAGTTAAGAGTAATTACAATACAGTGATAAACTGTCGGTCACGAGTGAGGCCTGCTATCCAGACCGAAGCAAACAGTAGTTTTCACCCTCTGAAAAAGAAGGGGCCAGCACTGGGGCTGGTACTGGGACCAGCCACTCACGAGGATCTTTAAAAAAAAAAAAAAAAAAAAAACCAGATTCACTTTATTCCACAGTGCCAATAATTTGCAGCACTGTCATCACTGAATAGCCTACTTCTCTACTCTCTCTCTCTCTCTCTCTTTTACCTTCCCTTTCTCTCTCATTCGATTGTTGCACTCTGCAGGGGTGTAGAGTGCCTTTCCTCCCATATAGCCTAGTTGGACTCCAGTAGAGGGTCCCTAGGAACACATTGGCACCATAAGTGCCACCAAGCAAGAATCCAGAAAAATAAATAAACAAAACAAAAGGGAACACAGAAGAGAAAGTTCTTCTGGAACCTAACCTGCACCAGTGCCTAGGGATACTGAGTGCCACCAGTGTGACCTGTACACGGCACACCCAAACTACAGTGCCACCTTTTGAAAGGGTGCCACGTCATTGAAGAGACACTTCCTCGCTGCCCAAGTACGCCCAGTCGACCCGGTTAGACGCCCTTCCCCACCAGAACCATGGCAGCAGAGCATTATAAAACTTTCCTGGGGCTGGGGACGGCGGCAGGTCTCACCCGGCTCGGAACTTACCACCTGGGTTAAGGAGCAAGTGGACGACTTGGCCAAGCGGGAGAAGGAAGAAAGACTCGAGCAGAGGAAGTAGAAGAAGAAGAAGGGCGTATGAAGCCGAGCAAAGGCAATATGAAGAGGAAAGAGAAGAAAGAAGGAGACAGCATGAGTTAGCCTGCAAGGAAACTGAGTTAGCCCTAAAGGAGAAGGAGCTCGAGCTTGAGAGAGCGAAAATGGAGAATGCCGAAGCTATGGCTAGCCATCAAGCCTCCAGTCCTACACCTGCTGCATCAAACGCTCCAATTTCGAGCATCAATTCCCTAGTCCCCAAGTGGACTGAGGACGAGCCAGAAGCATGGCTGGAGGAGATCGAGGCTCTTTTCGATAACTACAGCACCACGGAGACGGAGAGAGCCTTAATACTAGCCAAGCATATGGAGGGAAAAGCCAAGGCAGCGCTTCGCTCACTGGAGAAGAGCCAGAGAGGCAACATGGCGGAAGTTCGTAGAGTCATTACAAAGGCCTGCGAGATAACCCCAGAAAAATGGAGACAACGGTTCCGAGGTCTTGCCAAGGAAGTCGGCTGGTCTTGGACGGAATGGGCATGTCACAAAACCCAGTCCGGTACGCGCTGGTTCGACTCCTTGGCCTGCACGACGTTTGAGGATCTCTTCAATCGGACCATGCTAGAAGACCTTTTCCAATGTGTGCCAGGGCCCCTTGCTGTATATCTTAACGATAAACAGCCCTCCACACTTATGGAAGCTTGTCGCATGGCTGATTCGTGGGAAACCTTCAATCAGTCGCATAGCACCTCTCAGAAGCGAATCATCCCTCCGGCCTACCTCTCGAACTCCACTCGCCCGAAGAATGGACTGCCTAGCAAGACCCTATGCAACTATTGCAAGAAGGGGGGCCACGCTGAAGCTGAGTGCCGATACAAACTCGGCACTAATAAGCAGCCTAACCCTACCAGCCAGAACTCCGCTCCCGATTCATCCGCTCAGCCCTCTCCTCCAACAGTTACTGCAGGCCACCGAGCCCATCCAAAAGGCCCGTGCAAATCCTGTGGGGCTGCTAGCCACTACAATGCTGGATCTCCGGCCTGTCCACATCATGTCCCCACCACCAAATTTGTCAACCTAATCAGCACTTCATTTTCTGCTGCTGGTCCGCACCGGATCCTTTACCCCGAGAGACTGGAAACCCAGTTCATCTCGGTGGCCCCTCTTCAGAGCACTAGCCTGCCAGTGACCCTTCCGGTCACAGTAGACACTGCGGCAGACATTAGCCTGATCACTAGGGCCCAAGTGCCAGCCGGTGCCATGGTTGACGAAGAAACCCGGTGGGAAATGAAGTGGATAGAGGGCCACACCATTACCGTTCCTACTGGTCCAACTCCAGGTTATGACACCTTGGGGCACGATACCCCACCGCCTTGGCGTGGTAGGTGGAATTCGGCCCGAGTGGTCTTCTTGTTGGGTCGGGATCTTCTCTGCGGAAGCCCGTCACCAACGCCACTCCGCAGCCACGTTACCTCCTCCACGGAGGCCCCATCTAACTCCCAAAAATGACAAACCTCCACCTTCCGCCCACCAAAGTGGTCCGCGGAAGGGGCACAACAAACCTATTTCAGGCCTAGCCCTCTCCAATCGCGAAGGGCTGGCCCACCAAGAGGTCCTCCCCCTCCGCGAAGAGAGATTCAGGAGGAGCAGTACCGCTGCAGGACGTGCAAGCGGGCAGACCACTCCACAAATTGGGAGGGCTGCCCAAGCAAGCAACGCCCAGCGGACGCCCCGAACAAAACTCTAGGAGAGGCTACGATCTCCTGCTGGGGCAGGAATCTCTGCCGCAGCCAAACACAAGTCGTCCGAGAGGTATTGCACCTCCGGACCCCTTGTCAGGCATGCCTGACCCTCAACTGCTGCCAGTGCCACTTGCGAGCACTGAGCAGTGCCAGACTCCGTCCGCCACGGACGTTGAGCTACCAGTGGAAAAGGCCCCATGCCGGGTCTAAATCATGAGGCGAATCCTCCTCCGGGAGATTTAGGATTCCCCATGCAGCTGATCATCGCGACTGGAGAGCCTCCAGCACCCGAAACCTTCAAGATTCTTTTTGCAAAATTTGAATCCAGGGATGAACCCTGGAGGATCGAAATGGTACCCCTCCTTGGAAGACCAGGAACTGGCATCCTCGGATGCAGAAGTCGAGATCGCTCTCGCTCCGGTTGTCGCAGCAGCCGGAGTAGGGCGTCCTCCCGCAGCTTTTGCAGTTGCCCCTGACTTCGCGCCCGCTAGCCCTTCTGGCCTGTCCCCGGAGTTGGTGCTCTCATCACTTGCTGGGCCAGCTACTGATAGGCCTTGGAGGAACCCAAAGAAGAAGAAGGGGCGGAAGAGAGCCCAGTAGTTGCCGAGCTATAAGCTCATCCTGGCACTAGTGCCCTCTCGGCACAGTGCCCTAACATCTAAGAGTGATCCTGGCCCCTTGCCCAGAGAAGGTAGCCAGTGTGATCTCTTCCTTTATTTGTACCTAGCCTAGGCCGCCTTAAAGTACAGTACATCAATTTAGTAGCCTTGTTCTTTCCACTTACCACCGAGCCGCAGTAATCATGTAAGTAGCCTAACTAATTTCAGTAATCTTAACTATTGTGAAACGAGCCACGATGCTCGTGACACGCATGGCCTAAGACCTCAGTGAGGCACCCATTTATCATATGAGGCAACCCTCATGAATTAACTAGTAAATTTTAATTGTATTAAACATAAACCATGTTGTAATTTAGTTAGAATATTAACTCTTATGTTGGTGCTACGGTCGGGTTAGGATAGGTTAGGCTAGGGAATATCATAGAATGTACCACTAGGCTAGGTCTAAAACACATCATGATTGTAGGAGGTAGCCTATAATAACCGTGAGCACCTTCTAGTACTATTAGAATTAGGTTAAGTAGTGATTATAGCTCATATCCTATCTAGGGTTAGGTAGTTCTGTAGCTAGGTAGGCTAACCAGGACTAATCTGCTCAGGGAAGGAGAGTAACCTACGAGAGGCGAACAGCTTGTTTAGTATAGACCTTCACGCCCGAAAAGGGAGTGAAGGCCCTCTTAAGGGGGAGCTTTTACAAATATTACTGCTGTTCGCCCTCGTAACTTTTGATTGTAAAAATATCAGCCTGACTGAGACCGGGAAAAGACATTGTCTATATAGGTGCATCTTCAGTTCAAAACCTTAACATCCGTTGGAGAACGGATAGGTAGCATTTAGGCCTTTCACCCTATAGGAAAATTTCCCTATCAGCCTTAAGAATAGGTGGTCCTAAGGTCCTTTTTCCTTTCTACCTGTCTCTTGGCGAATGTTTTGAAAACAAGAACGTGGACACCTGGTGTGACTGTTCTGACCCAGCACCGGTCAGGGAACCAGAGAGAAACTAACCAAGCTTTCTCGAGATAACGTCCAAGGTGGCCTCTTCCCCTTTCTTTGTCTATTATTTTTTAGTGAATGTGAAGAAAACACTATTGCACAACTCCATCACGTCCGTTGTTGATGCGCGCCAACGTTCGTCCTTAAGGTAGAGTCTGTGTTGTTCAAAACTTCGTCCATTCTTTTAACCTTTTTTTCTGTATTTCAAATCTTTCTTTGTTTCATTCAGCCACCACCATTGAAGGTAATGTGTTGCACGAAGTCTAGATTAAGCCAAATTATTATATTGTTAGCTTCAACCCCATTATTCCAGTAAAATACCTAGGATTTAGGGTAAGCAAAATCAGGTTAAATCTCAATGCTTTTATGCCTCGCGTCCGAATGTTTGGAAGAACCGTTGCGTTTAAAATCAAATTCATCTCAAATATTCTTTGTTAAGGTTAATTACCCTTAACTGGCGACCTTTGGCTAATTAACGACTGTCTTTGAGGTTAACTTTTGGCTTCAAGTGGCAGGTTACGTGTAATCTTGGTTTGCAGGGCCGTAAAAATTAAGTAAAGTGAATAATACATGATCAACCAAGACCCTCACACGTAACAATAATAATAATAATATATATATATATATAATATATATATATATATATATATAATATATATATATATAATATATATATAATAATAATTTCTGGATAACTATATATTCATTTTAATATTATTGTGTGTGTGTGTGTGTGTTCTAATAATGTTAATAATGGTGTTTGTGTAAATCCATGTGTATATGTGTATGTGTGCGTGCAAAATTATAGCCACGAAGGAAAATTTAAACAGTTTCGTATTATTACCAAGACATGGTCACAACAACTAAAGATATACAGAGACAAGGGCCTGTACAGTATATGTGGTGGGTATAAGTCCTAAGGGAATACAAAAAGGTTGGGAGGTCACAGAACGGACAACGGATTAACATTGAAATCTACTTGTTGGTAATCCTATTTATTCTATTTTCAGTTCCTTCTGGAACATATGCTTTATTACAGGGTCAAAAGAAAATAATCCTTGACTTACATTAAAATTATTCTGCCAAGTCAATGAAACAAAACTGATTCTAACAAGTTCATGGAAATAGTTTCATTACAACGTAACAATATTTGGCTTTACATCCAACGTATTCTGTGGGACTTTTCACTTACAGTATATGTAAAAATAGCGCATTTTAGTCTGACCTGTTTTACTGAGTAACCTGTGTTGTTTTACTCTGGTGTTCAAATCTGTACTGGTCTGACCTGTTAAAATAAATTAAATCCATACATGAAATTTTGTATACAATTTTGCTATCTTTTCGGGTTCTATTTTTCATAAGAATGTTTTTTTATATCATTATATGTAAGGATACGCCTTTGCATTAAACAATTTTAATAAAAGGTTTTACAGTGTTCAAATCAATAAAATGTTGTTGTGGACAAAGGGTGTCAGAGGACACTTCTTTTTCTTTCCGATTTTCCATAGAAGGTCTTGTAATTGCTTTAATTGAAACAAATATCCATAATAAAACATTGGAAAGCATAGGATCTTTTCTCCTTTTTTCTGAAAATTTTTATGATTCTTGATCTAAAACTTTGGACTGACTTCATTCCCAAAGCTCAAGAAACATTAATGAGAAAAAAACTGACATTTTGATATTTATATGATGCTCCAGAATAATAGTGTACATATTTGTTTCTGTTTCTATAAATACTAAATTCACAATTAAAAGTGTTAACTTTTAATATAAATGTCCAAAAAAGGTAAACAATCATCTTTCTAACTCAGTGTAAATTTAATAAATGATCTTGACCATTTAGTTGAGCCAATATGTTATTTTATCCAAATCTGTAAGTACGATGGCTAATCACTATCATCAGCATAATGGTACTATGTTACATAAAAATGGAAAATCTTGAGGATGCAATTACCTTCAAAAAATTCCATATATAAATTTGAAAGAACCTAAAAGTCAGTTTTATAGCCATAAAACCACTGTTTAAAATATTCCCTTTGAAAATAAATTGACAATAATATGCATTACCTTAAAATTCAAACTAATTGTTATTGGCAAATCATATTTAGTCCAGTTTCATCTTTAAGGTATTCCAGTCCTAAGTCAATGGGAACTTTAGTGAATAAGTGAACATACATCAAAACTTATTAACCATGAATCTGGATTGATTGTAAAACATTGATTTTGTCAGAAATCTAAATAATTAATAAGATGGGTGCCAGAAATAGTTCCTAAAATAGTGGACACTAATTTTGTTCATATTTTGAAAGTTTATTTACTAACAGCAGAACTAATTATTGGTCTCACATGTTATTTTCTTGGCCTAAAAGCTTTTTAAAACTGCTTTTACCAGCCCAAATAAAAAATTATCTTCAAGAGAAACAATTCGTTAAAAACTGAAAATTCTCGCCATTTTTTCAAACTCTTTTTAATTTTGTTAACTGTTCAAAGATCTTATTATAGTTCTAAGCATCTCATTTACAGTGTTTCAATTTTCCTTCACGGCTGTAACTTTGTTTGTATAATCATCAAGTTTTTAATTTTTCGTGATTTAAAATCAAAAAAAAAAAAAAACAATATATATATATATATATATATATATATATATATATATATATATATATATATATATATATATATATATATATATATATATATATAATAATATAAGATAATTGACAAACATAAATAAGTATACATTTGATTTTTCAGAGGGTGAGGCGCAACTCCAGTTGATTTGTAATAGCCCTGGAATTGACCCTGTCTGGAAATACCATCCACAGAAACAAAACATTCCTTCCTTGGGTAATTCATTTCAGTTGGCTTGATTCTCAGACAAGAGTCACCTATTATAACTTGTTTAGGATCGTCATAGTCCCTAAATATCATGATGGTCCGGAATATGTCAAACTGGTTTCAAATTGAACACTCTCTGGTGCTTCGGCTGAAGTGAATTTGAGTTTTAGTTAAAGACAAGCAAAGGTTTTTCCAACATAATGACCTTTTATAGACCAGACCTAAAATTCAACATTCTTCGACACGGTTTTACTGAAGGAATTAGAAATACCGAAAATTGTAAGAATGTGGTTTTCTGCCTCTTCATGATTATGGTCACCAGAGGAGAGAACTGGAAGGGAAACACCGGATTAAGACGGCAGTGAAAGAAGCTTGTTTCGCAAAGAAGGCTTAACAGGGTCACCAATATGCCCTGAGAAGACTTTGTTTGTTTTGGTTAATGTAATGGTTAACATTTCTGAAAAATTAAGTTTAAAGTTTAACTAGTTAACCACAATTACACAACCTAACATCTTCAAAAATAAATTAAGACTATTTACCTGTCATTTTTTTTTTTTTATAACTTATCATATTCCTTATTTTTTCCATTGATTTTTGAGACGCGGTCTGTCATTTGCTTTTATATTTTTTTTTCTGATGCTCCATATATTGATATGTTTATGACTTTTGGATCACATAAATGGTTTGATCTGTTGACAATCAGAAGTCATGTGGTTTTGAGTTTTCTCTAAAACAAGATTTTTTTCTCAAAACATAACTGATTTTTCAAAGAAAAAGATTCACATGAAAATTATAATTTTTTATAACGTTTATAATAATGTTTCAAAATAATATATTAGTCATTTCAATAATCATGGACAAGAACTAGGCATTAAAATATAATAAATGCAACTATTGCTTCAATGCAACTGCTGTTAAAAAATAAATATCTGATTTGGAAACAAAAGCAAAGAGCAACTCATTAGTGTTGATTATTTAGTAGCGATTCTTTCTCTGACCTCAGTGATGTTGGCCTGTGTATGTGTGTTTGTGCACAAGCGTGCGTTGCGCCATATTATGAAAATTTACTATCAATAAAAAAGAAAAACATATACAATCGAGATGCATACAATATCAAATTCGTTTAATTCAATAAATCACAGTCTTTAATTTTTGAGATTCAGATATATGAATTCACTGTTGTTGCTTTTGTTTGCACTCAAAATGGGGCAATACTCTTAGGAAGCTGATACCATTAACCTATGTGCCTCTTTGGGCAATTGAATTTTCTTCATGGAACAGAACTCAGGACTCTGGATGCAACCCACACGATTGACAAGCCTGAGGTAACTAAGTGGATATCGCTCCCATCTACAAATTTTTAAGGTGTTTGTATTTTGATACGATGTCCACCCATGTTCTCTACCATGTTGACAAAACCTTTCGTTTATACACGACAACCATAATGACTTTTTATTACATCACCGTGATTGATATAAATCAGTAAGCTACAAAACGTTAAATTAATATCCAAGATTGTGATATTTTTTACCTCGGAAATAATATTATTTTCATATACTATCTGTTACCGAAGTGTGATTTTTTAGTTGATAATAAGTTCGTCCCGTGGGCTAAAAATGTGAAGGAAAGAACTCAAGACTGGGACATTTTTAGCTTAACCCGAGCCAGCAAGTTAGGGTATAACAGTGTTATAAGGCTACCATATCTGGCTGATTGTTTGTATTTAGATTATTCATCACCCAAAGAGCCATGTTGACCATGTCGTTTATCGCAATAGGGCCAATACTATGACTTTTTATCACATCACCGTGATTGATAATGGGAATCACAGCATTCTTCAAAAACCTCGTTTAATATCAATTCGTTATACCTCGATCAAATAATATATTTTGTTATAAGTTATCGAACTTAGCTTTTTAGTTGATAATAAGTTAGGTCGTCCCATGGGCTCGAATTAACCAGTGACAAGAACTCAGGACTACAGTGGACGCCTAGTAACCTTCACGGCCAGAAAAGGTAAAAGTGGATATCGGCTCCATTAAAATCGAACTGACAGGTGTTTGTATTTAGCTCAATATCATCCCACCTCTGCCATTAACATATTTCTGATAAACTGAACTGGGGTGGAGCTGGTTTTCGTTGTACGTTAAAATAAAGATGCTGGAATCTGCTATCATCAATCAAACCAACAATATGAACTTGTCAGGAGGATCATTGGAAATCGGACGACATCGACATTTTAATCCTGAGACTGTTCTGAAGAAGGTGTTCCAGGAACACGACCACCAGAATACGTCGGCAAACGGGAGTTAATGGGCCGAAAACCACTAAAGCAACAGTTTTCTCCTCCTTCTTAGGACTGAGTTCACCTGCAAACCATCCAAACTTAATGCCACACCTATAAGAAAACTGTAAATTAAACATGTAATTTCATTGTCCATATATTTTCTAGAATGAACAGGGGCACAGAAGGAACTGCCCGAAATATATGGTTTAAAATAAATAGTGTTTTATCATTGGGCCTTTTTATTTTTTTCATAGAGCATACTGCATCATTATCACATGGCAAAAGACATTCATATATAATGGCGGTTATATATATATATGATATATTCTATATATATATATATATATATATATATATATAATATATATATTATATATATCATAGATAGAGAATAGATACATGAATACGTATGGCCACAGGAAAAAGTTAAAAAATGGAGTGCAAGATCTTTAACTTTTATCTATGTAATTTTCTACCAAGCTAAATATAATGGAAACGAAAGACTACAAAGGTTTCTTGGTTTTACAAACAACGATCAAGATAAGGGGGGGTGACAAACTTTTTAATTCTTACAACGCTATTACCTTTGTAGGCATTAAAAAGATTACATGCCCTTTTGACCTTAATTGTTTGCAAAACTACCTTTCCTTGAAATCTTATGTTTTCACTGTACTGTAGGTGAAAGATCTGGCATTCCACCGTTTCACTTTCATTGTGGCCATAGACATATGTTTATACAGTATTTAATATCAAAGAGTTATTCCCATGATAGAAATATACTATAATGCTCTCACTCATTTACAAGTTCCTATTCACACCTTTCTCAAAATTTGTTGGTCAAGTTACAAATAAAGAAATCATTGATTTTTAAATTTTTCAATTTAAATGACCAATTCACCTAGGAACATTTGATCACCGAATATAAACACTGCAAAATAAACTTTCACCTAACACTTTTCATTGCATTTAGTACTGCCATGAAATAATATAACGTGTTTTGCCATGTTTAGTAACAGCCCCTTGAGGGATAAATGCATTAGGGACATTTGATACCACATTATACTAGTACTAAAACGGCAAAAATTAACCCGAGGAAAGTATAAAAAAAAAACAGTGTAGCAGATGAATCATTGTTTTGCTGTTTTATTTTTAGCTACTAGCCCTCTGGGATCAAATGTTCCCAAGTGAACGCTGCTAGTTTCATCAAATTTATTTGTAGTGCTTTGTATTTCACATAATCCCTGCAATAAGAGTACAAAATTTCTTCTTAAGCAAATGGATAATCAGGAACAAAATTAACTGTGTTAACAAAAATATTTTAACTTTTTTTATTCAAGCATCAAATCATGTTGAGCTGGGCAAGTGCTAAAAATAACCCTTTTTCCATAATAGAAATTTACTGCAATCATTAACGTTTTATCAATCATTATTTTAAAAAAAGATTATTTGCATTACAAATAGATAAACCGGTTAATGATGTAATGTACACCAGCATAAAAAAATGCTTCAGAGATTTTAATATAAATAATTCTTGCAAAACCCTAATCAAATTACAAGTCATCTGTAAAAAATAAAATACAGGGATGTATCTAAACCTGATCTTAGTTAATTCTAACCTAGATTGCAGTAAAATATATTGCTGCAGTAAGTACAGAAATAATCCCCTTTTCAGCAAACTGTTATTTAATATATAATGCTAACAGTATTTGCCACATTTCCAGACAGAAACTAATAGATGTAAGAGTGTGAAGGATTCATTTGAATATGGATTTTACGCTATAATGAACCTTTCATGCACATTTATTCCCTTGTTTGTTACAACTACATTAATTAAAGACGTCAAAAACTTTTGGAAACCCCATTTTAATGACGAATTCACTTATTAGTGGCTAATACGATTTCATGTTATAAAAAAACTTAGTAATACAACCTAAATTAGCATTGGGTTTTACATATTAATGTAATAAAATGGCTAACATACACAAAAATTGCATCCCGATTTTCATGAACATCATCTGAATGATCAAAGCAAATATTTTCATATTTTATCTCAAAGTAGTTACATCCTGGCAGAAAATCCTTATTAATAAACACACAAACTTGAAATTTTCATGGTTAGAGCTGTAAGGTCTCCCCTGAAACTCGTTCTCCTCCGCTCCGGTTTCTATAAGGGACCTTCCAGCCTTCACCTTGGAGGGCTCCACGACCCGAGGTCGTCGGGTCACGGTCATCGGAAGTGTTCTGCTGTTGAATTATGTAAAAATGAGGCCAGTCGGCATTAATAACGTATTATTATTTATTGTAACATTTGCCTGGCAGGTCATATACCATGCCTTAGATTTTGTTTCTCAAGGTTGTATATTTGTATTTGTATAATTGGTTGACCCAGGTCACACATATGCCCTTAGCCATGCACCGGGCCTTTATCCAGATAAGGCCGCTTGTCCTTTTATGCCGGTTGTATATATTTTTGTCAATAAATCAGAGTCACTGTTCTGCCATCGTATTTTTGGACAACCTTATAGAGCCAACAGTTCTAAAATTCTACAACAATAGCACTAATAGACAATACATATGGAAACAACTTGTTCGGTAATGCGAATGTCTGACATGAGATTCTTCTAGAGCCCCCTGATATCTTACAGTTATGGAGGACCACAGTGTGAAACTGTAGTTTTTGGGTGGGAGAAAATACAAGTTACAAAACAAGTGAATAGATTTACTTGCAGCTAACCAAGAGTGTTGGCCCTTACCAGGCCCGTGGGGTGCTTATAACTGGCCATTCTATGTGTTAATATCAATATATACACATTCTATGTGTTAATATCAATATATACACATATATGTATATATATTTTATATATATATATATATATATATATATATATATATATATATATATATACACACACATATATATATGTATATATATTTTCATGATGTTGCCTTGTAATACATATATCCTTCTATAATTTTGACATGTTTACTTTTTTTTTCCATGTGTTATGTGTAATGATGATGATTGTTGAAGTGTCATATTTAGTTTGGCATCAGATCTCAAAAGAACTAATGATTAAATAACTCAATAGCATAATTTAGAATTAATAATACAATTTTAATAGTAACATAATTTAGAATGAATATCTTTTCTTGATAAAAGCATAGTATATGAACACGTGTGTGTGTGTCAGCAAAGACTTGTTTCATTTCAACTGTCATCAGTTGAGATAAGAGAGAACGCTTTGTTTTGGGTTAACGTGATGACATGTTTTAAAACATTGTTCGAGTCACGTACGCCACTTTGAGAGAAAGAATTTCATGTTGTTGATTGTTCAGTCACGTACACCATGTTTTGTAAGATTGCATTCAAAACGTTTTGCTGGGATGACGTAATTTTCCTTCTACAAATTTCTCTTTTGTATCTCGCACCCAAAATGGTTTAATGACGTCACCTCCCTGCTTCTAGAACTTTTGTATCTCATACCCAAAATGCTTTAATGACATCATGTAATTGTTTCACGTGTTGCTGGAATTCTAAAATTTGTTTCATTCTGATTTCTGAGAAACCAGTTGATTTGGTTCCCTCTCTCTCTCTCTCTGTTCTTAAAAAGATTACTTTTAACGTAGTGTTTTGTGGTCATGTATTAGCATTAACTTTTGAGATCTGAATTTAGTAAAGTTAATAATTTGTAACGGCACCTGGTAAAAAAGTGTGTTTTGTGGTAGTGCAGCTGCAGCAAGTGATTTACAGAGGTTTTCACAAGTTTGTGTAATGTAACGTGAATTTTACTTATTAATATCATGGTATGATAAGTTAGGAGATTTTTACCAAGTAAAATCATTATTGATAAATCTTATGTGTATTTTTGTGTGTTTTTCTATTTATAATCTCTTTATATTTTCACATTTTTTATGTTTGTGATGTAACATTTATTTACGTAGTATTTTAAATGTTTCTTAGTAAATTTAACATTACATACTTGATTTCATTTCATTTATTAAGATTTTCTTTTCAAATCTTGAGTAATTCTTGATAGTTTAAATTTTGCTTGATTAATTTAAATTCCTGATAAAGTTTTTGTGAATTAGTTTTGTTTCATAATTTAATTCAAGAATTAATTAAGTGTTGTTATTTTCAAGTAATAATAAATTTTTCAGATTGTGAATTCTAATTATAAACTTTGAATTTAAAAATAAAATTTTGTATTTAATATTTTTAGAAAAACAGAGTTTCATTTATTGATCACCAGTGAATAGGATTGATTGTGTGTGCATAAGGCAAAGTGATAAATATGTTTTGTTCTTTTAGTTTTGCTAAAGTGAATTAAGACCAGGGAAACAGTTAGAGTTGTTTGATGGAGTGATGCCCTTTTACTCTAGAATATTTCTGGCTTAAATTTTGATACCTCACACATATTCTTATAAGCTTAGTTTGATTTTTCAAGTGACTGATAAATAAGTTTTTTCTTAAGGGATCACTGTTATCTTTAGAGTACTCAGTCGTAATTATTAATGTTATGAGAGTTCAGGTATCTGGCTGAAGTGAGGTATATTTTTGAATTTTGAGATTAGTTGTGTAATAACCAGGTACTTGATACGCATCGTGACATTATAATATATGTATATATATATTATATATATACACACACACACACACACACACACACACACACACACATATATATATATATATATATATATATATATATATATATATATATACATATATGGTATTGCTGAATTTTAAATAAAATGAAATTGTTTAATGGGTGTTGGAAACCTGTTAAGGTTGTTGGTGACGAGCATATTTGTAAATATGCATGGGCTTGTTTGCATAGTTAACGACAGTGGTTAATGAGCACTTTTCCTTTTCATGAGCTGTTATCATAAGCAATCTACTGAAGACAACGCCAGGTTGACGTCGGGTCTTCGGTTGGTATTGAGCTCTAGAGGTAGGGGAGCTAATTCCTGCCTGCTTACTGAAGAACACTTCCATTGTGCCTGCGAGATTCTACAGTGGCCCCGGGGTTCAGGGAATTGATAGTCGTCGTTGTAAGTTTTATGCTTGGCACTGGTTATAGGAGGTGGTGGGCGCCAGTGGTTCTGGCACAGGTCATTTTGGGAACCGAAGATTTGAAGATATTCACCACATTCGCCAAACTGATACTTCAGACTCGCATTGCTTCATCATCGTCGTCATCCAGGATTATCGATGTTTGGTTTATAGGACCTCATTCTGGAGTAACATCTACAGTTATTCGTCTTTTCATCATTCTGATCATCTCTGAAAATGCTGTGTTCCTCAATCTGCTACATGAAGAAAACTTATTTCATGTAAGGAATATTTTATTGCTATGTTTAACCACTGTCAAAGATTCTCATTCTAATAAGTGGTTGCTTAAGTAGTTGATTGCATTTGTAATTGATTTCACCTTTCAGGTTTTTCTCTGATGTCCACTCTTCATCCTGTATATAGCTACATCTAATCATAGTAAAATATGAATGTCTTTTACTGTAATACCACAGTATAATATGAAGATAAAAAAAGCCCATAAAACACTATTTAAATGTTGCAACCATATATTTCGAGCACTTCCTTCTGTGCCCCTGTTCACTGGTAAAATATGGACATGAAATGTTACAAGAGTATATATACAAAACATATGTAGGTGTGACATTAAGTCTCCGATGGTATGCAGGCGACCGTTTCCCAAGAAGGAGGGAAAATAAACAATTCCCTAGTGGCTTTGGGCCTCATTAACTCCTGTCTGGCAATGAGTCTGGGGGTCGTATTTCCTGGAACATCTGCCACAATGCCTTCTTAACTTTCTCGAATATATATGTAGAATCTACTGGTCACTTTTTACCAGATACATATGTAATTGTAATAGCCACAATGCCCTCTTAACTTTCTCGAATTCTTCACTCTTTTTTGGATACGCTTGTCACTACAAAGCCTTAAGATCCAAGTGCAAGAAATATGAAGAAATTCTGATGTGCGGTAATGGGAAACAAACTCGGGTCCACTAATCAGAACAAGGTACCATTTCTTGCACTTGGATCTTAAGGCTTTGTAGTGACAAGCGTATCCAAAAAATGCACGAAGAATTCGGGAAAGTTGAGAGGGCATTGTGGCTATTACAATTACATATGTATCTGGTAAAAAGTGACCAGTAGATTCTACATATATATTTCATCCTAAAAAGCAATAAAAATTGATTGTCCACTTGGCTACAATGGTGAGGATGGGTCTATTCCAGCTCTAATATATACATCTGAAAACGACAGGTATATGTATGTATGAAAGGCAGTAGACTTTTATCCTTCTCGTGGTCAGGTGGACAATGGTACCTTGTTCTGATTAGTGGACCCCGGGTTCGTTTCCGCTACCGGGCATCAGAATTTCTTATTTCTTGCACTTGGATCTGAAGGCTTTGTAGTGACAAGCGTATCCAAAAAAGCACGAAGAATTCGAGAAGGTTAAGAGGGCATTGTGGCTATTACAATCACATATGTATCTGGTAAAAAATGCCCAGTAGATTTTAAATACAGATTTTGGCATAAAAAGCAATAAAAATCGATTGTCCACTTGGCTACAATGGTGAGGATGGGTCTATGCCAGCTCTAATATATACATCTGAAAACGACAGGTATATGTATGTATGAAAGGCAGTAGACTTTTATCCTTCTCGTGGTCAGGTGGCCAATGGTACCTCGTTCTGATTAGTGGACCTGGGTTCGTTTCCTGCTACCGGGCATCAGAATATTTTCATATTTCTTGCACTTGGGTCTTAAGGCTTTGTAGTGACAAGCGTATCAAAAAAGCACGAAGAATTCGAGAAAGTTAAGAGGGCATTGTGGCTAATATACTCATATATATATATATATATATATATATATATATATATATATATATATATATATATATATATATATATATATATATATATATATATATATATATATATATATATATATATATATATATATATATATATATATATACATACACATACAGTAGACCCTACTGATGTGCAGCTTCCTTGATATGCACATTTTTCTGTGGAACGTATAAACACATTATTCACAGAAAATTTGCCTATTTGCAGTATTTATCATAGGGAAATATTCACTAATTACTGCATTTTCATATTTTGTGACTAAATGCATTTTTTATGATAAAACGTTTAAAATACTCAGGTATTTTTGGTGTTTGAACTCTCAAAATATGCAGTTATAGTAGTTTTTAGAGGGTGTCAAGTAATTGGATTTTAGCTATTTGTGGGGGTTGTGATATATATATATATATATATATATATATATATATATATATATATATATATATATATATATGCTTATATGTCAATAAATAGCACGTGACAATATATTCAGCCGAAGCCACGTTGTACCTCAGAAATGTGTTGAAATAACATGGAACCACTTGGTACTCCTTTATTTTTCCTGTGGCCTTGGTTGAATATATATATATATATATATATATATATATATATATATATATATATTTATGTACATATGCATACTACTATATATATAATATATATATATATATATATATATATATATATATATATATATTTGTACATGTATGTATACTATATGTGTATATATATGTATATATATATACACACATATATAGTATACATACATACATATATATATATATATATATATATATATATATATATATATATATATATATATATATATCAGCAATAAGTCACCAAACTGCACTTGACAAATGTATACGTAGACAACCACATGTGAGGTGAAAATTAAAGGCCAGGTACCAAGCGCTTTCGTGTATTGCGTACACTTCTTCGGGGTACAATGTAAAATAAATGAATAGAGGCACAAACAAGAAAACTTCACGAAACAAAGATCAAAGCCATTAACAAGCAAAACATCACTACTGTATGTAGTCACTAGTTTGAAGAAAACAAATTGTCACTACCAAACAATAAGTAAAAATACTTTAAAAATACTTAAGAACTGAAACTGCAGTTAGAACAGGCTGTTGCTAAAAGGTGACATTGTACTTAACTACAATTTTATGAACAAGGTAACTATCTAATTTAAGGGTATTAAGGATATGCAGTCCAGAATTCTTAGACTCAGAATTTTGTAAAATTTATGACGTAGGAATTATATTAAAATACCCAAAGTTTTCAACTGACAAATCTTTGTAGAAAACTAGGAACATTTTTTATTCCAGTAACAATAGGGAGCCTTTTGTGAGAGGAAATATTTTGACACTGCCATATAGCGTAAATCTTTGTTTCATTAAAAAATTACTGAAAACTTTCAAGATAAATGTTGTTTACAAGAATTCAGGGACACTTCAGAATATCATTGTTCGTAACTCCCAAAAACAAATGAGTGGTTGTAGTTACACGATTGCTTGCTCTGGGTGTAGTCATAAATACCTAGGTCAAACTGGTAAAAAACTAGATTACCGGCTAAAACAGCATCGTTATGCAGTTCGAACAGGCCAATTGACAAGTGCTTTGTTTGTACATATGAATGATTTTAACCATTGTATAGACTGGAAAAATTCATCTGAGATAATTTTTTGTAACCACATTGTTAAAAGAAATATAATGGAATCTGCGTTTATTAAGCATTTTAACAGTCAACTTATGAATCTTAGTTCTGGTCTTTTTAAATTAGATAGTTACCTTGTTCATAAAATTGTAGGGACGTACAATGTCACCTTTTAGCAACAGCCTGTTCTAACTGCAGTTTCAGTTCTTAAGTATTTTTAAAGTATTTTTACTTATTGTTTGGCAGTGACAATTTGTTTTCTTCAAACTAGTGATTACATACAGTAGTGATGTTTTGCTTGTTAATGGCTTTGATCTTTGTTTTGTGAAGTTTTCTTGTTTATGTCTCTATTTATTTATTTTACTTTGTACCCCGAAGAAGTGTACATATCACACGAAAGCGCTTGGTACCTGGCCTTTAATTTTCACCTCTCATGGGGTTGTCTATGTATATATATATATATATATATATATATATATATATATATATATATATATAGATATATATATGTGTGTGTGTGTGTGTGTGTGTGTGTGTATGTATGTATGTATGTATGTATGAATCTTACCTACTGTTAAAGTTAGCTTTAACTTCACGCTGTTTGGTGGGTTTTCGGCGTTTTACAAAATAAAAATATACTTGGTCAACTTGCTAGAACTGTCTCTGTATTAACCCGTTTCCCACCAGTTGGTGCTGGGATGTTTGCGTTCTGTCATGTTTCTTCATGTCATTGTGTTAAACACACAGTCTCGATCAGCTCTAGTAATATTTTGATAATTTCTGGCTAATTTCTCTTGTACGGTATTTTTCTTTATGTCATCTACAACCAGCAGAGATGAAAGCATTACGCTGTATAGGAAAGAGTGTGAAAACCACTTGTTTAGGTTTTGCCAATGGCATCGTAGCCTATGTTAGTAGCTATGTTAGACTAGCCTCGCAGACTCGAGTTTTGTTGTCAAGGTTACTTGGTGATGTCAAGCAGGAACCCTCTCCTTCTCCACTCATACAGACTGCCTCATCTGTCAACTCTGTTTTGTGGCAACGCCGTGCAAGAATCTCCACCCTCCGTCCAATACTTACTACGGGCATCCTGTGACGTCTTTACTGATGTGGTCTTCCATTATGGAATATAGGTGTTTCAGCCATGATTTGGTTGATTCTCCTTTAGTATTTAAGCGGTGCATAGCGTGTGTTGTTCTGTTTTCGCTTCCTTTTGCTGATGATTCTCTTAAGTGGCTCTTTTTAGTTTACTTTTACCTCAGCTCCTGTTAAAACGAGTAAGAAGTTACACTGATTATGGTAGGCTGCGTTATCATGGAGTCTTTGGCTAATGGATTATCAGTCGAAGAGAAATGGAAACTGTGTAGTGTTATTAACTCTGCTCTTAACTCGAGCAGTGTTTTGTGGTTGCAGTTGTTTGTAGAGTGAGCCTTTTTATGATAGCATTCGGATGCCACTGCATCTTTTTCCAGTTTTGAAGCTTCTTAAAGCTGGGTTAGGACTTGCATATATGTTTTCACCACCTTCTGTTCAATTTGCAGTTTCAGGTTCTAGGACTTAGGAAATGAAGACTCTTCTAATAAATAAGGTAACTTGGCCGAATTGTGAGGCAAAATTACCTTTGAATCCGGTATTTCGCTCATAGCGCTACAGCCCGATTAATAAGAATAATATATGCGTAATGTTTTATGTATGTATTTGTATGTACTCATGTAGATATGTCTGCTCGGTCTACATCGCCCTCAATTTTGTAGGCTATGTTATATAAGGCATATAGGTCTAAATTCAACATAGGCTACAATATATTAGGCTATCCCATGTTTAAATACCTTATGCTAAGGTAACATTGGTTTAATGCCATAGGTTAGGCTATCATACCCAAGAAAACACTGGCCTTGGCTTTATGGCCAAAATTTTTGGGACGTAAGGCTGAATATATCAATATAACAGATGAATAGATACATTGAAGATATGATGATAATAATAGTTATATTAGTCCTGAAGATGATAGACCTACTTCCAAGGCTAATGGGAAGATGTCTTATTCCTCTTACAACCCAGTTGTAAAGAAACAGGTCAATTGCGTAAAATCGTATAAGGTAGCCCTGCTCAACCATTAGTAGTTGTTCTAACAGTGGTCCATCATTGTCTCCTTAACCTCATTAGAAATTCTTAGCACTACCTTTGAAGTCTAACGCCTGGGGTCTTGCCCCTACAGCCTTTTTTGCACGCAAGTTCCACATAGAATTTCCCAATTTACTCTTGAGTTGTGCTTCAGTAGAGTTGTGGCTCACATTCTCAGTGGAGAAATTTTACACATGTAAACTTAACTAAAGTTTTGAACTCCCAGTTCAAGTACGCTGTGTAGAGTAGATCCTCAGTAGGCCAGGTGCAGTTTTTTCAGAAGTGTCTGGCAAAGTGTCAAGTAGAACATTTGGTAGTGATGGTTCTCAGGGAAAGATACTTTGGTGTAGGCTACATTTTGTTATATTTTACCCCTATCAACTTCCTAATATCCTTCTCTCCACACTCTTCACACAGAAAAGTTCAGAGTTTGGAAGGGTAGTTTGGACAGTTGTTATGAAACAAGGCCATTGAGCCATAGGCATGCCCTGTCTCAAGTTTATTCATAATTATCATAGTCCTTTTTCGTGGAGTCATTCAGTTTGGTCCTGGCGGCTTTTCGGAAGGACAAAGGATAAGTTCTGTAGACATGTAGGACACATATTACCAAAGAGTATAGAGAAGTAAAGAGTGGACAGTAGCGCGAGTCCTTTTGGGAAAATTGTAACTGCCGGACGGTGGCGCCATCCGACGGTGAGCGCGTAAACTGTGATCGCATTTGTTTGTGCTGGCATACACCACACTAATGTTTAAGACGAATGTTAGCACTTTTGTGGGTTGTAACACTATCCTCTGATCTTTTATTATTATTTATATAGCAATGCACTAATCTGGATTGATTTATTTAAATATTCTGTCGGAAAAAAATGAGTAAATACATACAGCTTATCCTCTCTTTATCTATAACTACTGGTGCTAAACCAGGTTTCATTCAAAAGGTTGAAAATTATGGATGGAAGGAAATATATAAATAAATAAATAGATAAATTTATAAGATATATCAGGCCAAACTACAGTATAAACGGGCAAACTCCTCCGTTGTAAATTGATATCTTTATGTTATCATACTGAAATTGATATCTTTATTTTATTATACTGGGCCCGGATGCACTAACATTTACGATGGTGTTAAGTCAAGTTTTTGTTCGTTACATTACATTTTTGGGTTCTTGAAGGGTTTTTCAACATTACATAGTCACATACCAGATCGTAATGAACTTTTTTTCAAACTTTTTTCTGCGACTATTGACAAATACAACTATGTTTCTAACCATATTATTCAGAAATTAAATGGAAAACAGGAATATTATCACAAGGAAAGCCAGAAAAATGAGGATACAAACATCATCGTAACTTAAGACATCGCAAGTAGGTTTAGTATTACAGATGACTGAACTTCATAAGTTTTCTGTTCTTTCGACCTTCGACTAAAAGACTTTTGTTTGCATCTTTTAAAGTGTGATGAAGGCGGATGCATTTAAAGAAGCTGACAATGAAGAACCTGCAGTTGCACGCAGAACGAGCTAAAAACTTTCCCTGCATCTTCTCTACCATGCCCGTCACAAGTCTGTAGTGAATTCTGCTTATGTAATAAATGTCAAAAACCCTCTTTATATACTCTTTTTCCATCTGCGTAATCATGTCGTAAAGGACTGTACTTGGCACAATTAGCTCCTCTCCTAGTGTACTACCATAAGTCTTCTTGGAAAGGAAAACATGAACAGAGTTGTGTGGATCAAGAGTACTTTGAAACTTTGTCCTGCATTCTCTACAAACCTTGTGACGAATCTTACGCACAATGAAACCTGTGATGTATGCTAATGTATTGCATTCCTCGAGTAGTATGTCTCCCCCAGGGAGGGTCGTTATTGACTGTACTGGTACAGGAATTGGCAGAGAAGAATGTGTGACTTTCACTGCAAATTTTGTAAAACCTTAAGTCCCTATATTGTTCAGAGTTACCAAGAAGGTATCAGTGTCGTCTTGGCAGTTAGCTCCAGCACTTGGAGCCATAATAGCATCCATCATGACTTGGCGGAATGCACTCCTGAACTGACATGCATCTGGATTGTCTCAGTGCCCACCTTTCCCCCGAATTATTGAAAATAAATTCTCCAAACAATCGTGATTGATCCTGTTGGTTAATAGGTAAGACAGCTTGTACGTTTAATATAACTCATCCCACAACTGTAATACCTTTGATTGCCATCTGCCATCCAGAGAGGCAAGGCAGCTTTCGTGGACCAAGTGATTTGATACCATCCAATCATGTGAGGCAGTTAACTAGAAATTCCTTGTGACCTGATTGCAGACTCATGGCATGTCGCATTTTTGCATTACTGGTACGAGTTCCACTATTGAAACAGTTGAACAATTGGTCCATTTTTTCAACAAAGTCTGGGTACTCTTAAATCAACACACAATACATTCCTCATCATGAGCATTTGGCAGTTTGTGAAAGGGTGTCATATCAACCGAATTAATTAATTAAATATATAATTAAATAATTGAAACAAACTTTTAATTAGCACATTTCTCCTCATACCACACTAAACCACCAGTGCTCAGTTTTTACAGGAAAACTTGTGACAACAGGAGCAAAAGAAGAATAATGTAACAATGTAAGAGAGAAGACAACTAAAGAAGAATCAAGAAAGAAGACCACCCAAAAAGAATCAAGAAAGAAGAAATCTAAGCGATTATGACACTGGGAGTTTCCGGGGAAACCCAGTTAAACAAAAAAAAAAAAAAAACTGCTATATGAAATAGCTTGAGCAGTAAGAGAATGCTTGATTCGCAACAGCAACACTCAGCAACCATTGTAGTGTCTACTGTAGACAAAACATGGTGAATGAAACAACCAAAGCAGAGAGTTTAGAGTACAGCATGCTCTTTGGTCAAAGGAGCAACGAGAGAATAACCATCAACATATCTAATGATTTCGTTAGTGTGAACTTAGTTTTGATGAAATGCAACTGAAAACAGATCACTCACCTTTCTTTGTCTTTGGGGAATGGAAAAAATAACTCAGGCCTTTTCTTTCTAGAATTACGGCAATTAACTGCAGCACAGAACTGTGTCCCCGTCGTGTTGTTGACATCTTCCAACTCCTATTACGCGCCCGCCGGTGGAGGCGCCACCGTCGCCCGCAGTTACAAAGGGAAGGCGCGAGTGTCCTCTCTTTACTCCTTTATACTCTTTGGTGATAATATAAACATGATAAGTCAAGAGGCAAGACAAAGTGAACCTATATGCAATAATATAAATGTATTACCAAGCATTACACAGAGGAGCTTTCCCGTCAAAATTTCATAAGTGAACAAGAAAGAGATGAAGATTTAAGAGAGATCTTCAAGTTCGTGAGAAATGAAAGGGAATTTAGTGATCGGGAACGAGTAGAATTAAGTAAGAGAACTGGATGTCCCACAGATGTGTTGAACATCAAAGAAGACACTAATTTGGATGTGTCACGAATCTGACCCATTTGATCAATTTCTAGGTGTGCTCCATGAAAGGATAGTACCTTAGAGCCTAAGAAGTGAGACAGTTAGACTAGTAAAAAGATCCTTCCATTGGAAAGGAATTTACAAGGATGTTAGCAATTATGTGAAAAGTTGCAATACTTGCAACAGTTGCAAGGGAAGAACAGACAAAGAAGTACCTTTAGGGAAGTATCCAATTCCACAAACTCCATTCGAAAGAGTAGCAAAAGATCTCATCACTAACTTGCACACCACGAGTAAAGAGAATAAGAATATACTAGTGAGTATAGATATACAGAGCTGATACCAATAACGGGAAAAGGAGCTAAGGAATGTGCAGTCGCTCTCCTTACAAAATCTTTTGTAGATATTCCGCTCCACAACTTATAATACCTGACAATGGTACAGAATTCAATAATTCACTAGTACAAGGAATTTGTGATGCATTCAAAGTAGAGAAAGTAACGATACAACCGTATCATCCAGCTAGCAGTGGTTTAGTAGAAAGGAATAACAGAAAAGTTCTAGATGCATTAAGGCATACAGTAGGACAGGATCCTGAATGGGATACCAATTTACCTTTAGTCCAGTTGTCATTAAATGCTAGGAATCATTCCAGTACACAAGCAACGCCCGTAAAAGCTTTGATGGGATATTAACCAAGATTACCATATACATGGCTGAATCAGCCAATACAGCCAAATTATTCTGAAGACATCATGAAGATAAGAATTAGTAATTTCAAGGTAATTCATAAACAGTTACACAAGAATCTAGAAGAATCCCAGAAGATCGTGATAGACAATCATCAAGAAGGATTAAAGCCAGCATATTACAAGACAGGAGACGAGGTCTACATCAAGAAGGAAGTAAAAAGTGGAATTAATTATAAGTTAGCCACTAAATTCACAGGGCCATACAAAGTCTGATATACAAGAGACATAAGTGAAGGTGATGAAAATAAACAACCTAATACCTTCCACATATGCTGCATCATTAGAAGAAGGGGGATTATGGGTAAATAAAGACAAAGTCAAGAGAACTAAAGAAGTCAAGGAACCAGAATTGACTGAAGAATTTGAAGAAATTTCAGAAAGAAAAACCAGGTACAACCTAACAAATAGAAGAGTCACATTTCAGTAATTATCTTAAAGACAAACCCATCAATCATCCTAATATTCCCTGTATTTGATTTCTTTATTGCTAAGTCATTGGTTGACTTAGGAATAATTTTTTTTTTTTTTGTATTGTTGCATCTCCTACTTTGATTAGTTGGTTTTGTAGCAAAAATTTGGGGTTAAGCTACCCAACTTCCAATTTACTTTTTCTTTGACTAAAAGGGAAATATTTAGGAAACGAGGGAATTTAAGTAAAATTTAAAAACGTAATCATTTCAGGAAGTTTATCAGTCATATTTAAGTTGTCTAACCAAGCATTCTAATATCTTTTAAGAAGGAATTTTGTAGATGGAATAATAAAGAAGTGGGGTTAAGATAGACATTAAATGATTTTAAGAAAAGAAATTTTCTTTTTAATCATTACTTCGGAATTTATTTAGATAACTAACACACTTACTTTATTCACTTCTTAGAACGTTTTGATTAATGAAAACTTAATAATTATTATTACAGTAAATATAGCAAGATCTACAAGCACTAATCTCTTAACACTAATTGAACAATGAACATACAAAACTTATTATACAAGAAATTTTTATAGTCACTTCAGAGAAGTCAAAGAAATTTATAAAAACACATAACACACTGGTTGACACACAATTACACAAGGATAATTCTTCAGCACATTACAAGACGCACAAGATATAGAAGGTAACCGTCAATTCTGCATCCTCCTTCACATTATTAACCAAGAAACATTGACTTTCGTCGTCATCAGAAGAAAAGGAAGAAAATTATATATCGAATGCCATAAATAGTAGGCCGATATCCACATGGGTAGAATAGGACTGAGGACTGAGTAAAGCTTGTGTAACTTGGATAGCAAATTCTATTTTGTTTTTAAATGCATTTGAAAGTCTTGTTTCAACTTTATTGAAGAAATGTTTATGTTTATATTCACTTTTAACACTTTAAGGTTATTTTATAAAAATATGTGATTTTCCTAAGAAGCATGTGTTAGGAGTCCTCGTAGATATATTATTTTGACTTAGTTTAGCTAGGAGCTGCCAGAGTCAGCTAGGTAGTTGGCCGAGATTATAATGGAATCGAGCCTGTAATTAAATAAACTAAATATCTTAATAAACGTAAAGAGCATACAGAAATTTTTCAAACTGTGACTGGACTGTAGTGAAATAACAGAAAAATAACAGAGAAACTGATTTTTTCGAAGTGGAAAATTGTATTTCTTTGGGCCTATAGGAGAGGTGACCAGTGCTGGCCTATGTAGCCATATGTCCCTCGTCTGTCACACAACACAACAGCCCCAATCCTCGAGAGCAACACCAGAACTAATGAGCCATGAAGAGAATTGCATCTGACCGTGCCTTCAAAAACCAACAGGTCTTCGAGGGGAAGCTGCTGAGAAACACATGGGAACCTTAAACATGGGAATACCCACACCCCCTTTCCTCGAGGGGAAAATCCACGAAGATAAAAAACATCTCCAAAAGTTGGAATGAAACAGTGGAGGAGGTGTCATGGAAAGTGGGACATGCCCAGAAACTTGACTTCACGGCTGACACCGAAGAAGAGTGGAGATATAGGGATGAACACAGAAAAGAGGCAGTGGAAGAGGAGGCACAAGAAGCGTGAGTGTCAGAGGTGTCTGTGCAAGTGATCGCAAAAGAGCCCTAAGTGACTTGTGAACTTGTATAAGAAATTAAGACAAGAGATAAGTGTATTTAGGGAAACTTATAATCATTTTGCAACCAAGACGTTATAACATATTGTATTTCCAAGATAGCTGACATCTAAGCACAATAAAGTGAGTGCAAAGAATAACACACATCAAGCAAGCTGTTCCTACTGTGAAACAGATATAGCTTTTTTCAAAGAAGAATTCCTTTCCCACAACATTATATATATATATATATATATATATATATATATATATATATATATATATATATATATATATATATATATATATATAATATTTGTAACATATCCACCGCCTCGTCTCTTTGCTTACTTATGATAGGGGTTAGAATCCTATGCTTTAAGGAGGTGGCACCCCAGGACCTACCCACGGACGTGTGGGAGGGTAGTTTTAAGGAGTGCCACCCGCCTAGGGTCCAGGTAGGGAATTTTAGTAGTCCCTTGGGAGTACTTAGAGCCAGGGAAACGAACATTCCAGATTTTAATCCTATTTTCAATTAAACTCTGCTGTGTGAACTGTTTACTGGTCCTCAAGTGTTCTTTACAGAAGCCGGCAAATGTCCAAATGCTGGAGAAAACAGCGTCCCCCCCTCAGGCGAAATCAGAAGTTATAAAAGCCAACGAGACTCCCCATTCACTCCCAGTCTTTTGCTCCTTCTCAGTTAGAACAATTTCGGTGTCCATCGTTAGTCTGCCACGTACCTGACCGGGGCAAGGTTCGCCAAGGCACTCTTTCTGTGAACTGGAACCATAATCAGGCTACAAGCAGCCAAACCACAAGCTGTTTCGTGAGGTCTGAGGAAGACATTGTAGATCATCCAGCCATCATTGCAACAGTGCACATTGCAATGCAAACCCATGGTACAGTTAAAGACATTTGAGTGTTACCAGTTCTCTGTTCCTTATTCTGAATCTCTTACTTCATTTCCTCATTTCTCTCCCCAGTAAAATACTCTTTGATATCCTGTTTCCCAGTGTTAAAGTGCTCCCTGTGTAAACTGAATCCGTGAATTAATCATTCCTTCCTCGTAGTGACCCTTAAATCACTCCTCCCATGTGATTATAATTGCTATTGAGAGAAACCACATTTCCTCGAAGCTCAACCGGGATTATTGTTTCCAGACAGTGTTATATCGTTCACCCTCGTATTCTCGACATCCATCTTGCTTGGAGGAATTCTGCTGTGCTGTGGCAGGCATTTGCAGCCTTTCAAGAAATCTAAATGTAATTGAAGTCCTAAGTGAACAAACCTTGTAATACCAAAGCCTCTGGCTCTCTGTTGTGATATTCAATTGTAGCAGTAATTTCCATATTTTGCTGTAATATTAAATTGTACCATTAATTCTCTAGATTGAAAGTGACTCAGTATTCTGTTAGTTAAACGCCATACTCTTTGTGTAATAAAGTAGAATCTTGTGTTGATCAGAACTTTCAATTGGCGACCTACCATTATTCTTATATATGTAATTTTGTATATTTCATGGGTGTATTGGTATTTACGACTGACCACGGTGAGTGTTGTTCAAGGCTTAGTTAAAACATATATATATATATATATATATATATATATATATATATATATATATATATATATATATATATATATATACTACTGAGCATAGAGTAAAGAACTAAGTAGGGAACACAGTTAAGGGCAATCGAAGAAAGGTTTATAATGTGTGAGAGATAGGGATGGTTTTGTCCTTTCGGGGGAAACAAGAGGAAAGGTTAATAATAGCTTGGAAGATAAGGAAAGTTTTGTTCTTACAAGGTAAAGGAAAAATAGTCTTTAAAACTGGGAAGACTTTTAAGGGTAGGTTTTGTCTTCACAGGGGACACAAGAGGGAAGGTTGATGACAGTGAGGAAGCCCAAGGGAAGGTACTGTTTACACAGGTAACTCAAGAAGAAAGTCTCCATTAAGAATGAGAAAACAAAGATAGGGTTTGTTCTCGTAAAGACAAAAGGAAAGTTTTTTGTAACAAGAAAATCCTTTGATAAGATTTTACCTTCCCAGGGGGTACAAGAAGAAAGGGGTTTAATAATAAATGAAACAAAAAGCCATCTTCTCACATAGACACAAGGAGGAAGTTTTTGATAACAAAACAAGGAAAGAGTTATTTGCACTGAATATAAAATCGAAGAAACATATAAATATGAATATATATATATATATATATATATATATATATATATATATATATATATATATATATATATATATATATATATATATATATATATATATATATATATAATATATAATGAAAATAAAAAGCCCAGAAAAACACTATTTAAACGTTGAAACCATATATTTCGGGCACTTGTTTCTGTGCCCCTGTTCACTGGTAGAATATGGACAGGTGGAAAGTTACAATGGTATATATACAAAAACATGAAGGTGTGGCCTTATGCCTCCGATGTTATGGAGGTGGCGTTTCTTAAGAAGGAGGAGAGTGACCAAATTCCCTAGTGGTTTTGGCCTCATTAGCTCCCGTTTGGCGATGGATCTGGCGGTCGCGTTTCTTGGGTCATCTTTGTCAGGAGGGGTTTGAGGATTAAGGTGTCGATGGCGTCCGATTTCCAATGTCCTCCTGACAGGTTCATATTGTTGGTTTGATTGATGATAGCAGATTCCATCATCTTTCTTTTGTACGGACAGCTACTCTTGAAAACCAACTCCGCCCCACTCCAGTTAATGACATGCCCTGTATTTCTGATATGTAGGAAAATTCCCGAACTCTCCGAAGCGTAACGTACTGATCTTTTGTGCTCTGTTATTCTTTGCGAGAGCGATCTACCTGTCTCGCCTACATAGATTTCATGACAATTGCTACATGGTATCTTGTAAACTCCGGCTTCTTCCTTTTGTTATTTAAGTATACGTTAACGAGCGAACTCCGATGGATTTGGGATAATGGAAAATGAAAGGATTATTAGAACTGAGTTGTTCGGTGGCCTTTTGGATGTTTTCATCGTATGGAAGCTTTATTTTGTTGTTGAAATCTATTTGTCTGTTGGGGTGGGACCTCTATAGTATATTTTATTCGCTTTGCTAATAGCCCTCTCGATAATGTGTGGTGGATAGAGCAGTTGCGTTAGGTGTTGGCGGATCGTGTTAAATTCTTTATCCAGGTACTCATTTGAACATATCCTAAGTCCTCTGAGGAATAAGTTGCACCCTACCATGATTTTTACGGAGACGTCGTGGTAGCTTAAGAAATGAATGTAGGAGACAAAGCGAAGGTGGGTTTTCTATATACTGTAAATGCATACCTGTTCTGTTTTCTTATGATCAGTACATCTAGGAACGGCAGTTTTCCGTCCTTTTCCCATTCTGTTTTAAATTTTATGGTCGGAACTAGCGAATTTAGCCTATTAAAAAATTCATTAAAGTCCCCAGCTATTGTCCCAGAAAGTAAAGATATCATCTACGTATCTAAGCCAGATCATATTATGGGGTTTGATAGACGACAAAAGTTCTGTTTCGAAATATTCCATGTACAAGTTTGCTAGAAGGGGTGATAGGGGACTTCCCATGCTACAGCCAAATTTTTGTTTGTAAAATTACCATTGAAAGAAAACACATTGTTAGTTACACAGAGGTTGATAAGTTTTAAGTTTTATCTATGCCAAGAGGAAAATGGTCTTCATATGGTTGTAACTTCCTCTCTAAGAAAGACAACACGTCGGCAATCAGGACTTTAGTAAATAATGACTCGACGTCTAGGCTGAGTAATTTGATGTTGTTTGAGAGGATGTTTAAACTATTAAATTTTTGTATGAAATCCTCTGCATGTTTGACGTGGGAGGATGAGAAGGTTCCTAGAAAGGGTGATAACAAGTCTGCGAGCCATTTTGATAATTTGTACATGAAAGAGCCCCTGCTAGATATAAAAGGGTGTGTATATAAAATTCCGTGTAAGTCTTGTGACAACTTTTATATTGGCCAAACCAGGGAAAGCACTGGAAAAAAGAATTGAACAACATAAGAAATGTGTGAGATATGCACAAGGGAACAGTGGTATATTTGTACATGTTAGTGAGAACAATCATGCTATCAACTGGGAAGGGGCAAAAAGGATTGTATATTCTAATAATGCACTGGAAAGGAACATCATTGAATCTAGCTTCATAAAAGAAAGTTACAACCATAATATGAATATCAGTCAAGGGATGTATAAACTTGATCCTTTAATATCAAAAGAAATTTGTAAATTGTTTAAACTTTAAGGTAGGCAGTAGAGATGTATGAAAATAGGATTATCATATTTGTAAACACAGTACGAGGGTAGTAATGTTAATGAGTTTCCAAACTCCGCCTCCATGACACCTGTCAGTGTGGATCTGAGGTGGGGTATGGTCTGTTTATCAGCAATGTCCCCTGAGAGTCTATTGTGATTTTTAGCCAAATGAGTTTTAAAGGCCACTCCTACCTCGACACCGGCCTGAGTGGGGATATGGAGCCTCTAACGGTTGTGTATGTTCGTCAGTACTGTTCTTGTAGTATATATATTTGTGACTTCTCACACTCTGTATCAGTCCTTCGTCAATGGCTTGGAAATAAAGTCGAAAACCGGTCAGGACCTACACCCCGTTTCTTATTTTTCCCTGTGGTAATGTGTGATATATATATATATATATATATATATATATATATATATATATATATATATATATATATATATATATATATATATATATATATATATATATTGTGTGTATATATTTATATAGTAAATCTAACAAGATAAGAAAGGGGATTCTACAATTAAGAAAAATTGGAAAATTTGCATTTTTCATAATGGACATTAGCAAGGGAGCAGCACCAAAGAAGTAACGGTAAGATTTTGACATAAGGTTTCATTTTCAATGAAAATAAAGATGATGTTTTAAAACGAAGACGGTGAAATCGAGAGTGAAATCCAAGGCTTTGCGGACAAGGATCACTAGAGAAAAGGCTTTTGAATGACAAGAAGAATAAGGCGATGTGTTCTTTATAAAGAGAATAAAGTATACCAAATAAAAAATGTCAGTTTTATCCCGATGGAATAAGATACAAAAGCCGTTATAAGCAGAATAAGAGACGCATGGGTGTGTAGATTTTATATCTAGAGGAAAAAAGTCTGATAAATTTGATTCAATTTCACATCCTGATCATTGCACACCTGAAACTTACCCCCATGACGTACGTTGCCTGACGTGACTGTCAAACTGGACTTTGCTGGAAACCTGAAAAGACGCTCTTCTGCCTGATGGCTAATGGAATATTCATCATACTTGAGCATTTATTGCCTGCATTTTGGGGCGGAAACGAATTTCGTGAAACTGATGACAATTCGTATGCGAACTAGGCTGTGGCGGCAGGGACGTGGCTGTTAATTGCGGGTTTAGATAAATTTGAGGCGCTCGCCAGATTTCCTTCAAATTTGGTGAAAATGTGATAGTTTCATTAACATGGTTAGATGTAATGCAGAAGGTTTTCCTCATTCCAATTCAGTTGAAATTCAGGTACTACGGTAAAATTGCGCGTTACCGAGGCGAACTTTCCGTGAAATAGTCATAAAGGGCGGACAGATAAAAAAAAAAGCTCATTTACTCATTTCGCATGACTTGATCGTGTGAACCCAATTACAAAACTTGTGTGTATATATATATATATATATATATATATATATATATATATATATATATATATATATATATATATGGATCAACTTTATCACATACAGAATTGTTCAGTGCATTAGTAGAATTACTAAAAGGACCTCATTCAAACTGAATGATACCATCCAGCTTGAATGAGGTCCTTTTAGTAATATATATATATATGGATGTGTGCGTGCGTATGTGTATACGCGCGCGCCCATAGGTCATCTGTTATCTTTAGATAAGGTTTTTAATGTACTGCACTTCTCAAATTCGAGGCTAAAGTTTTCAAAGAAAGGAAACTTACGCCGACTGTTGCTTCAATGAACTACCTGATGGCTGCTATCAAGGTAACCTAACAAAGAAAATACATTGCTTATATAATGGCAGTGATAGATGTGCAACAGTAAAATATATATATATATATATATATATATATATATATATATATATATATATATATATATATATATATATATATATATATATATACACGGTATGTATGTATGTTTTTGTATTTCATATTTGGTTCAGTATTAAGGTGTCCCTATAATTATAATCTGATCCTGCTAACAAGAATTGCTCTCTGGCTCACATTTATTAATCTTCTTAAAACTGATGTTTTTGGTTGATGTTATGAGCGGAGCAAGTTCTCGAGAGCTCTCAGTTGTATACTTTGGAATACAGACGTTGGTGATACATTACACGCACAAATATGGATTTTTCTGCTGTTGGACGTATACGTTGCATACATCATGCAGTTTCAGCAAGACTGCTAAATCCTTGCATATTGACTGCAATGAAATTAACAAGTGCCATTTTGTGTAATGTGCGCATGCTCCCCGTGAGTTGGATACAGTAGTGCCGGCAGTGCACCTGACTTGGTTGACTGCTAGTATTAGTAAGGGTTGTTCGTTGCGCCCCTTCAGGCCGCTAGCTGCACCCTCTTTGCAGTATTTTGCTTCATCTGCATTCTCGCTTCTTTTCTTCTGTCTTGCTGCACAACCACTCCAACTCTCGCTTTTCGCAGCCTTAGGCGCTGAATGGCTGAAAGTGCCATAGTGTTAGCTTTACAGCATAATGTTCATAAGTCTATATATATATACGAGCATATATATATATATATATATATATATATATATATATCTATATATATATATATATATATATATATATATATATATATATATATATATATATATATATATATATATATATATATATATATATATATGGGCATGCTGCATGCAAAATAAATAGCCATTTCCAATTAAAGAAACTACATTTGTCATTATCACATTCATGATTAAACTGGGTGAACCCCCGAGCAGAAAACTTCCTCAAAACTAGATGCATGTCTACCTACTGTACATACAAGGCTCAGCAGCACCTTGTCGAGCCCACTACACACGCACTCACACTGTACCTTATACCGTTTCGCCATCTCGCTCCCTAGATGTTTAGGCCTTTCTTTTCCAATGCCTCTGTCTATCCCTCTCGTCCTCCCAAGTGTGTGTGTATGTGTGTTTCTGCGTGGCGGTATGGCGGCCATAATGATAAAATTCGTATAACCTAAAGATAGTATCCTCAAAAGGTTTCAGTGATATTAACCATAGATTTTGCGGGCAGCTTGTGCATCCGAGGGTGGGATCTTAAACTGAGGCCGAGTGCAAGGATTTGGCTGTCCTGTCGAAGGTGATTATTGTATTGAAAATTATTGCTGCATCAGCTGTGTTCAGTTTGTAGTGAGTCTTTCTCGTCTTTCTAACCAGTATTTTTCTTTCTGCATTTCTTTATTATTATTATTATTATTATTATTATTATTATTATTATTATTATTATTATTAAAGGAATCTTCACAGTCCTTTTGTCCTTCTTCAACGGCGAAGAAAAGACGCTACAAAGTAAAAACAGCTGATCACCAATTTTTTTTTCAGTACCACGTGTTTGAAAAGTTTTCTTCTTACAGTCTTTTATTATTATTATTATTATTATTATTATTATTATTATTATTATTATTATTATTATTATTATTATTATTATATTATTATTAATTCGTATATTCCAAATGTGTCTGAATGCAAAAGTATACAAATGAGATCACGAAAGCTTGCTCCGCTCCCGTGATTGACAAAAAAATAAATAAAATAAATAAAAAATAAAAATAAATAAATAAAATAAAGCATGTAGACTCTGGGACTAGCCAAAACTAAATGCTTGATTGTAGTATTAGATTATGATGATTATTAAAGACTAGGAGAAGAAAACAATAATAAAAAAAAACATTAAATTCATGGTGAATAATCTCCAATACAAAACTTTTTCAGTAACAAAAACTTCCTGAGAAGAATTCCTATTTTCCTAAATCTGATTTGAGATGAGAACCAAAATCTGTTATTTTGTGCTCATTCTTTGTGACGACAACGGTGTGCTCCCATATATATCTTAGCAGCTTGAAGGTAATGAACACTAATGTTCATTCAAGGAAAGTAACAGATATTTGAAGGCTGTCGTCATTCCATCGGTGGTGGGGGGATGGCTGGCTGAGGACGAAGTGTTGCCATATCTGTAAACTAGCTTTCAACAATATTGCCAGACACTCTCCCATGATATATCATTTCGCAGCATTGTTTGAAATGGTGTATAGAACCTTTGCTTGATTTGCGTGGCAATAATTGCATTAATATTGCAATATCAATGTTCGAAGATTGGTTGATTTCAAACCACAGCAACAGAATTTATTACTGCGTATATTTCCTTGTTGCCATCCACGCGTAAATAAAGCCAGATTGCCCGATAAAGCGAAAGTAATTTTAGGGATAATAGCAGAAAGCACCATTAAAGCTGCCATATCTATCGAATGAAAAATTATTATTCAAATTTAATCCGCCCCACATATTGTACAGCAAATCAGCTGGTGGGAGGAAAACACAATAATGATAGGGGTAATGGAGAATAACAATGGAAGAAAAAAATAGCCAGTTCGATTTCAGAAAATGGCATTGGAACCCCGACCCCACAACTTGTATTTCAAGACCATCGGCGAGAACCCGCAGCGGCGGACGCAACGCGTCGGCTGCAATTAACCAGGAGGGAAATTTTTACGTACGACTTCCCATTCCACGTATTGCTGATGTATTTAATGTCATGCTCACGTCGTTATTCATGTAATTCCATTCAATTATGACTCGCTAGATGAACATTTCTGATATCCTGTCGATAAAGAACGTGACTCGGCGAAATCCACGCTGTTATTTCCTTTTTACGCTCCCCGTCATTATTGGCGGGGTTGGTGTCACAAGGGAAGCCTTCCCTCCGCTTAATTCCCAGCTCATGTAGCTACGGAATATTACACGCATTATATATATATATATATATATATATATATATATATATATATATATATATGTGTGTGTGTGTGTTTGTGTGTGTGTGTGTGCGCGCGTGTGCGTGTGTTACAGAGAGAGAGTATTATAGAAAGAGTCTGTTATGGAAAATAATGGAGACTAACATAAACCGTAAGACCGCGTGTCTCACTCTTTATGATACCAGCTTTAGTGGGATTCAAGAAGAAGAATTACTCTTACGACAAGAGAAAAAAGTAATTATACCTTAGTTTAACCAGACCACTGAGCTGATTAACAGCTCTCCAAGAGAGGGCTGGCCCGAAGGATTAGACTTATTTTACGTAGCTAGGAACCAACTGGTTACCTAGCAACGGAACCTGCAGCTTATTGTGGAATCCGAACCACATTATACCGAGAAATGAATTTCTATCACCAGAAATAAATTCCTCTAATTCTTCATTGGCCGGCTGGAGACTCGAACTCAGGCCTAGCAGAGTGCGCGACAAGAGAAGAAAGAGCAACGCAAGTGCAGTGCAGTGTTTTCCACCGAAGTATCCCCTCACCGT